>NC_054498.1:11591667-11939167 GCF_017639515.1 Carcharodon carcharias | reverse complement strand
GTGAAAGCAAGGGCAGGATTTCCAGGTCATCGGGTGGGCCCAGGAGTGGCCGGGAAGCGGCGTGTCCACCCGCGATCGCCCCCCCCCAACCCCCCTCCCCCCACCAACCGCGAATCCATGCTGGCCAGCCAATTAACGGGCAGCCAGCGTGAAAGGTGCGCTTGAGAAGCTCAGCGCTGCCTGGGTGGAGGGGGAGGGGGGGGAGGGGGGGGGGTGGTGTGGGGGGGAGTGCATGCGAGGGGGGAGCACGCAATGAAAGCTCTCTGAAAGCAGGGAGCTGCCTCAGGGAGCTGAAGAATTTTAAGAAAGGGAAATGTAGTTTTTGAGAATGTGCAAAACGTGTCCCCACACAGGACTCACTGACATAAACATAAACGTTAGAAAAATTACCTCAAATTTTTTTTTGAAAAATCAATCTTGGAAACCTTATCCTGCCCGTGGATGAGGTTTCCTAACAAATCCAAAGGCCGCTTGGCCGATTCGCCCACCTCCCCCCAACCATCATGTTAGACAGGCTGTGAAAAATAGGTTTAAATGAATTGATTAATGGCCTTAACAGGCCTTTGAATTGTCGGGGGGCACCTGTAAGCAGGCATGCTGCTGACACCCATGCGTGCCCACCAATGTGAGTGCGCGGTGATGTCATGACGCTCGCCCGATGTCATCGCGCTCAATTTTACGCCCGATCGGGTTGGGCGTGTGCCCACCCGCGGGAATTAATGTCCTGCCCAAAGACTCTAAGGGAAAGGCAACTTGGGACCTGAATATTCAAGGGTACATGCCATTTCAGAAGGCCAGGCAGCTAGGAAAAGGTGGAGGGGTATCCTTGTTAATTAAAGGTGACATTAGTGCACTAGAGACAGGTGACCTTGGATCAAGATGTAGAATAAGTTTGGGCAGAGATGAAAAATAGTGAAGGTAAGAATCACTTATGGTTTTCAGGCTCTCTAACAGTGACCACACTGTAGAACAGGGTATACAGAAAAAATAATGGGGCTTGTGAGAAAGGTACAGTGATGACCATGGATGATTTTATTTTTTATATAGATTGGACAAATCAGATTGGCAAATGTAGCCTGGTTGATGAATTCATAGAGTGTTTACAAGACCATTTCTTAAAGCAGCACATTTTAGCACCAATGAGAGAGTAAGCAATACTAGACCTGGTGATGTGCAATGTGACAGGATTAATAAATGGCCTCATGGTGAAGGCACCCCTAGGTAGAAGCGATTATAATATGATTAAATTTCACATTCAGTTTGAGGGAGAGAGGAGTAGATCTAAGACTGGTGTATTAAATTTAAATTAGGGCATGAAGGCTGAAGTGGCTAATGTGAACTGAGAAATTAGGGTAAGGAGTAGGCCACTAGAGATGCAGTGGAAGATAGTTAAAGAGATATTTCAGAATACTCGGATAAGATACATTCCAATGAGAAAGAAAGCCACCTGTGGCTAACTAAAGAAGTTAAAGATAGTATCAAATTGAAAAAAAGCAAATAATTCCACTAAGATGAGTGGAGTGTCAGAAGATTGGACAGAATATAAAGAACACTAAAGAATGACAAAAAGATTAATAAGGAGGGAGAAGTTAGAGTAAGAGAGAAAGCTAGCTAGTAATATAAAAACAGACAGTAAGAGTTTCTGCAGGTACTTAAAAAGGATAAGAGTAAGTAAAATAAGTGTTGGTCTTCTGGAGAGTGAGAATGGGGAATTAATAATGAAAAGTAGGAAACAGTGGATGAATTGAACTGATGTTTTGTGTCTGGCTTTACTGTAGTAACAAATAACATCCCAGAAATGAATGTGAATCAGGAGGTGAAAGAGAGGGAGGAACTTAAAACAATTACAATCACCAGGGAAAGGGTACTGAGAAAATTATTAGAACTAAAAGCTAACAAATCTCCAGGTTCAGATGGACTTCCTCCTACGACCTTGAAAGAAGTGGCTACTGAGATAATAGATTCGTTGGTTTTAATTTTCCAAAATTCCCGAGATCCTGGAAGGGTCCCATCAGATTGGAAAAAAGCGACTAGGAAATAATGACTCCTCTATTCAAGAAAGGAATGAAATAGAAAGCAAGAAACAGGCCAGTTAGCTTAACATCTGCCACAGGGAAATTGCTGGAATCTATTATTAAGGAGGTTATAGGTTGATACAATCAAGCAGAGCCAACATGGTTTTGTGAAAGGGAAATCATGTTTGACTAATTTATTGGAGTTCTTTGAAGAAGTAATAAGCAACATGGATAAAAGGGAAATTGTGGATGTGCTGTACTTAGATTTCCAGAAGACATTTGACAAGGTGCCGCATCAAAGGTTACTGCACAAAATAAGAGCTCATGGGATAGGAGGTAACATATTAACATGGATAGAGAATTAGTTAGCTAACAGAAAGCAGAGAGCAGGAATAAAAAGGTCTTTTTCTTTGGTTAGCAGGAGTGCCACGGGGATCAGTGCTGGGCCCTCAAATATTTTCAATTCCTATCCACGACTTGGAGGAAAGGACTGAATGTGTGACTGCTAAATTTGCTGATGACACAAACATAGGTAGGAATGTAAGTTGTGAAGGGGACATGCAGAGTCTGCAAAGGGACATAGATAGTAGGTTAAGTAAGTGGGCAACAATTTAGCAGATGGAGTATAATGTGGGAGAATGTGAATTGTCCACTTTGGCAGGAAGAATAGAAAAGCAGTACATTATTTAAATGGCGAGAACTCGGAGGTATGGAGGGATCTGGGTGTCCTGGTACATAAATCAGGAGAAGTCCATATGCGGGTGCAACAAGTGATTAGGGGGGCAAATGGAATGTTGTTGTTTAATGCAAGGCCAATGGAATATAAAAGTAGGGATGTTTTGCTACAGTCTTTAAGGGTATTGGTGAGACCACATCTAGGCAGAATTTCGCCCTCGTCGGGCTGGCTGAGCTGGGGGTGGAGGCAGGGGGGTGAGCAGGAGTGGTAGGGAAGTCGGCCACCGCCTGCAATTTCACTGCAATTAAGGCCGCGCTGGAGTGCTCAGCGCTGCCTGTGTGTTGCAGTTGGTTGGGCGGGGGGTGGGGAGTGGTGGGGGGGGGGAAGTGGGAGGAAGGCGAGTGGGGAACATCACAAATCCTCGCAGGAAAAGCTCCCTGAAGCACAGAGCTGCCTCAGGGAGCTGAAGATATCACAAAAAAATCAAAAACAAAGAATTTAAAAATGTTTTAAAAAAAAGTCCCCTCATGTGGCTCTGTCACATGGAGCAGGGACACGTTATTAATGAAAAGTTAAATTTTTTTTTAATTCCTAATTGCTGTTGGAAACCTCATCTCCCCCCGTGGATGAGGTTTCCCAAAAAGTGCAAAGGCCGCTTGGCTTTTTCACCGGCCCACCCACCGTAAGGTTGGACGGGCAGTGAAAAATTACATTTAATTGGTATTTTAATTGCCCTAACGGGCCTGTTAATTGTCAGCGGGTGCACTGCCGACTCCCGCCAACTGAAATACTGCGCGAGTGCGCGATGACATCGGGACACTTGCTCAACGTCATTGCGCATCATTTTACGCTCGTTCAGGTTGGGCGCGGACCCGCTTGGCGAGGTAAAAATTCTGGCCCTGGAGTACTGCGCACAGTTCCAGTCTCCTTGTTGTGCAAACCAGTTCTTACATACTTAACGATAATTCCCCAATCTTCCCTCAGTTATTAACACTTGCTTTCACTTCCAAACCGAAGCGTGCTCTTCATTGCAATAGGATTCCAACGTCAACAGAGGACACAGTTTGAAAAATAAGGTGAACAGAGATGAGAAGAAATTTTTCACCCAGAGGGTCGTGAGTCTTTGGAACTCTCTTCTCTAGATTGGTGGAGGCAGGGTCAGTGAACATTCTTAAGGCAGTGGTGGACAGATTTTTGACTAACAAGAGAGTCAAAGGTTATTGGGGGTAGGAGGAATGTGGAATTGAGGCCCACAATCAGATCAACCATGATCTTACTGAATGACAGAGCAGGATCTAGAGACCAAACGACCCCACTCCTGCTCCTAATGCCTATGTTACTATGTTCATATGTTCGTATTTTGCGATATAAGGATTGATAGGCTTGGTCTCGTTGTTGACAAAAGAAAACTGAAGGGTGACCTAATAGAGAGAACTTTAAAATTATGAAAGGTTTTGATGAAGTGGATACAGGGAGCATGTTTCCTCTTGTGGGGAAGAGCCGCACTGGAGGCTGTCGATATAAGATAGTCACCAAGGGCCGGATTTTATGTTCCCCTGCCGGCAGGTTTGCAGGTCGGAAGCGGGAGTTTGTGGGGGTGGGTGAGGGGGTGGTGGGTGCCTTGAAATTCCTTGGATGGCCTTCCACCAACCTCATGTCTGCCCTAAACATTCCGTGCTTTTATGGTGGGACTGACGAGGCCTAGGGCCCTTGCCCCAATTGAGGCCCTTAAGTGACCAATTAAGGGCCTTTTCCCTCACTTATGAGGCTGGCTGGGGGAGCTCAGGGGCAGGGGGAAGCCCAGAAAGTGACCCTGCTTAGACCTCAAATGGTAAAGGGGAAGGGGCGGGTCTGCATCAACAGCTTCCTTTCAACTTTAGTCACATCCCCCCAACACCCCACAAGGTCTGGCCCCTGCACGTGCCCCCTCCCACCCTGGCCACTCCACCAAAACCCCTAACCCCCTCTGTCCAAGCGTTTCCTGGGCCTCACCTCCCCATCCCCGCCCTGAGACCCCCACACTTATCTGACCCTGGACTCCCGGGACTTAGATTATGGGGGATGCTTGCATTCCCCGTACTGCCCTCTACAGCTTCTGGCACTACTGGTTCTGGAGAGCTGGTGGCCAGTCAGATTGGCCGGCAGCTCTCCGAGGTGGGATTATCCCCCCTAGAGAGGGGCAGAAGTCCCAGCTCCAGTCAACTAATTCTCGTCGGAGGGTAAAATGACTGCGGGACAGCCAATATTGGAGGGCATGCATTCACCACCGGCTCTTCGGGTGGCAGGAAGGGAAACCCCATCATCCTAAAAATCCTAACCCAAGAATTCTAATAGGGAATTCAGGAGAAACTTCCTCATCCAAAGAATGGTGAGAATGTGGAATTCGCTACTGCAGGGAGTGGTCGAGACAAATAGTATAGTTGCATTTAAGGGGAAGCTGGGTAGGACTATGAGGGAGAAGAGAGTAGGCAGTTATGGGGATAGAGTTAGATGAGAAAATATGGGAGGAGGCTCAAGTATAGCATGAAAATGGACTGGTTGGGCCGAGCGGCCTGTTCCCATGCCATTGATCGTATTTAACGTAATTCTAAGTAACGTGTATGATATGGAGACATTGACTCCATGTGAAACTCGCAGCTCCACCCCGGTGAGAAAAGCAACTCTGTGGCAAAGTGCAACAAATAAACACACTGAGAATGCTTTATCAAAACCCATAAGTGTGTTGTAAAGGTAAATAAATCAATACAGACATTTTAAATATGATTAAATCATGGCTGGATATTAACTTTAAAATAAGCAGCGTTTATCAGATCAGAGATGCTGTATCAAAGTTTGATGTGATGGTTATATGTGGATTGCTGTGGCATTTATTAAACTCTTGTATTATAAGGCAAATAATTTTCAGATATATAAACCGATTTAGCAAATAAAGGTGCAGCAGTTGTTCACAAATCAGCATGTTAAATGTAAGTGAACAACTAGGGAAGGCAGTGTTTGTCAAAGCCACTCCATGTGGGAAGTTCTGCAGCTCAGTCCCTAGTCTCTGCTGAGTCAGCTGCTCACAGCCACAGCAATAGTAAAGGCTGCCGCAGTTGGTCTCAGTATCTCTGAGTTAGGAAAGGGAAGATCACGAAGGATTTCCTTTCCAAGTTGCTCTCTCGTGACCCCTGTTTGAATGGATTTGCCTGTGTTTCTAGTGTGTGTGTGCTACTGTGTGTGCCTGCATGCCATTGTAGTCTAAAGGTGCTCAGCAGAGTAAAGGTTAATGTAGGACTGGAGAATAGCACTGCCAACAGTATGATGTATAGAGTAAGATGGTAATAGACTCAGAGGACAGTCTAGAAGGAAACTGTATGGGAGCAGCGCCATGCATGACAGTAACTGGGATCTGTACATAGTTAAGGATTACAATAAATGGTTTAACTTTAAACATACAAGTCTCACAATCTATCAATGAGACACAAAATGAACCCATAACAAAAGACATGTGTGCCTGTTTACAACCTTGGTGCCATATTTGATTCTGAGATAAGTTTCCATGCCATCACTAAGAGCATCTATTTCAAACTCCTTAACATCCCCCAATTTTGTCCCTGCCCCATGCATCCATGCCTTTGTTACCTCTAAACTTAACTATTCCTACACACTCCCATGTCTACCCTCCCTTTCATCTAAAACTTTGCTGCCTCTACCTTCGTTTCAATCAAGCCCTGTGCCCTTACCACCCTGCATTCACTGACCTACACTGGCTCCCAGCCTGGCAACGCTTCAGTTTAAAAAATTCTCATTCCTGTTTTCAAATCCTTGCGTGGCATCACTCCTCCATATTTCCATAATCTCCTCCAGCCCGACAACCCTCACACCCACCCCTATGTTTAAGGTGCTGTGTGGATAGGTGTGCCTGTGTATTACTGTGTGTGCATGTTTGTGTGTGCGGATGCATGTATGTATTTGGCTGGACTTGTGAAAAGGAAAAGCAGTTTAGCAGCATTCGGACGTATTACTTTATTGATTTACTTCTAAAGTTGATATGCTGCACATATAATTTAATGGACAACACTGCATGCTAACCTGTTACTGAGGAGTGTAAAGTGCCAATGGATATTAAACATTTGGCCCAGTGTTTCATCTTGGAAGATACCCTTCCTAATGAAACACTTGAAAAGAATTCATTCCAGTTCAGTTACAGGAATTAATTACAGAACCGTAAATCTAATCTGCCAAATGTATAGCCAGTTTATAGAACAAATCGCAGCCGATGGCAATGATAAAATCAAGTGCAGTTCAGGAAACAATCTCAGGTCACAAGTTCATTACTGCTGTGTACAGTGCAGTGACAGTATGTAATCAATTTTAGGACCACACGTCTTTAGTCCAAATTGTCAGTCACAGGTATCCTATGAATTCTTGGTACTGATGCAGTGAAAGATTCTCAGAGGTAACAAGGTGAGATATGAGGTCAGTTAAAGCTGGGAAAACAAGTGCAAATTACAAAGTAATAGTACAGAAACAGGCCATTCAGCCCCAACAGGTGCATTCTGGTGTTTATGCTCCATACAAGCCTCATCCACCCACCCTCCTGCTTCACTTAAACCTATCACCGTATCATTCTATTTCTTTCTCTGTAATGTATTTATACAGCTTCCCCTTAAATGCATTTATGTTATTCACCTCTCTCATTGTACAGAGTTCCACAAATGATCTGGTGTGTATGAAATGCCATGATGAAGGTATACAGAGTAGTCTTTCAAGGTCCAGTCACCTTATTTAGAAAAATACACAAGGTAAAGGAAAGAGTTCAAAGAAGGACATCAAGAATAGACATTTGGTAGCACAGAACTTACATATTGCTAAAAAAAACAGACTTGCTGTCAAAGCTTTATGTCTTACACTCATCAGGATAGACACAAGGATACCAAATTTCAAAGGGAGCAACAATTCTTACTACGTGAGAAAAGGATGCTGATTCGTCAGCAAGTTGACCCCGATTGGTTGAGGCATTCTGGTTGAAAACATACTATTGTTCCCCATGTTTTTGTTTAATTCAAAAAAGGCACAAAACTTGGACATGTTCTTTTTGCCTGCAGAATGGTGCATTCTCCATGGCAATGCCTCAACCAATCAAAGTTGAATTGCCAACCAATCAGCATCCCTTTCTCATGCATTATAAATTATTGCTCCCTTTGAAATTTGGCATTCTTGCATCTGTCCTGATGAGCGCAAATTATAAGCTTCAACAGCATGTCCCTTTTCTCAGCGACGTCAAGAATGGTGTCTCAGTTTAAATCTGAGGAGATGAAGGACACAAATCTGTTGCTGCTGGAAAAAAAAGAGTGGTATCTGATCCTGAGGACAGTTTGAAAACGATAGAGGGTATCATGAAGGGAATAATTGTGGTGATAATGGGAAAATTCTGCATTCAATCAAGAGAGCAATAGTGACTTCATCCTTTACCAAGGAACTCATGAGCTAAGGTTTGGCTTGAGAAATGACTGACTATCTCAATTATAGAATTGGCGACTTATGGAAGTACAACCTAGAACAATGAAAAAACACACTGAAATAAACTTTTAAAAACTGATCTGGTTCAAAAAGGAATTCTGCAGAGTTCTCTCTAGACTTGCCTGTCTCAACTCCTTAACTACCCCACCTCGCTCTCCTCCTCTAAAGCCCTCATTAAAACCCACATCTTTGCCTAATCGTCACCCTCCCTAACCTCTTCTTTGTTGTCTGGGTTTTTAATCTGGGATGTTTTCCCCATGTGACAGGTGCTGTACAAAATGCTGGTGGTTGTTGTTCAGGGAGGAGAGGGGGAATTGTGGATAGAGAATGCAAATGGACACAAGACCCCAAGGACTCCTCACCCTAATGGTCATCCTTTGGGTGTGAGAAATCAGGAACCACAAAGATATTTGGAATTCTCCCTCCCAAAATGGAGGTTGAGGAACTAATTGGATTTTCAAGAGGGAAGTAGTATTTTTTTTTAGGGAAGGATATCAAGAGCAAAGGCAGGAAGAATGGAGGGGTTTGGAGTCACTTGTTGCTTGAAGAGAGAAGTTGAAGCAAATAGTATTTAAGGGGGGAAACTAGAGAAGCTTGTGAGGGAGAAGGGAATAGATGGTTACAATGGTAGATTTAGATGAGGGAAGATGGAAGGATGCTCGAATGAAGCAGAAACATTGGCATGAGCTGGCTGGGTCAACGGGCCTGTTTCCAAGGGTCATACGGACTCGAAATGTCAACTGTGTCCCTCTCCGCCGACGCTGTCAGACCTGCTGAGTTTTTGGCCTGTTTCCATGCTGAAGGCAGGAAAATGGAGTTGAGATGCAAGTCAGCCCTGATTCAATATTGCTCTGAAGAAGAGTCCTACAGACTCAAAACGTTGGCTCTGTTTCTCTCTCCACAGATGATGCTAGGCCTGCTGAACTTTACCAGCATTTTCTGCTTTTATTTCTTGGTCTAGTTGAGCCGTTGAGCAGGGTCAAGGCGCTGATTGACCTACTTCCATTTTTGATGTTTGAACTGTGAGTTAAACTTGCAACCAAGACAAAGCTTGAACCATAGGCTCACAGGGCAGGATTTCCAGGCCCCGGTGAGGTGGGAAACAGAGGCAGATGGGGCCTGAAAATACCAGGGAAAGGGTCAGTAGGGCAGCCCAGCTCCACAAAACGTACGGCCACTGGGGCTTGTTAAGAGTCTTATTAAAAGGAAGCTCAAGGCCGGCTGGGGTTTTCCAGTAGGTCTGCAGTTCCCCAACATGACAGGGGGCAAGAGGAAGTCTCTGGGGGTGGGTTCTCAGGGCGGGGAGGTGCTGAGATGCCAGCACTCCTGGCAGGCCGATGGGCCCTTTCTGCCTGCCTGGGTGGGAGCGCAGCCAAAGGCCACCCCTCGGGGGGATTCCATACACCCTCCCCCCACAACACAGGCTGGGATTTTCTGGCCCCACCAGCAGCAGCCATCGTTGCAGGTGGGACAGGAAAATTCAGAGAGTGGTTAGCCTCTCTCAGTTACTCGCCCTTCACTGCAGCCACATGCTGCTTGAAATTGGAAGGCCCCTGATGGGCCTTCCAGCTTCGAGAGAGCACCCCACCACCCACCCACCCCCCCACCGTCACCCTTAATTGGGCATGAAACTGTCGCCACAGCAACTAAGGGGTCGCCCAGGTCAAAAGTCCTATGATAAAAGCAAAATACTGCGGATGCTGGAAAACCGAAACAAAAGCAGAAAATGCTGGAAAAAGCTCAGCAGGTCTGACAGTGTCTGTGGAGGGAGAAGCAGAGCTAACAACTCTGCCAATGTTTCGAGTCTGTGATTCAGAGCGCTATTAGGTCATGGCTGATTTGCATCTCAACTCCATTTTCCTGCCTTCACACAGGATTACGTAGGACATACAGCGTGGAAACAGGCCAGTTGACCCAGTCAGTTTAAAATCTCTGTCATACCGACTGGAGAGCGTCAACTCCGTTTCTCTCTCCACAGGCGCTGTCAGACCTGCTGAGTTTTTCCAGCATTTCCTGTTTTTGTTGTCTCAAATGTCCAATGACTTTGGCTCCCCACCCCTGCGCCTACCCCCCCTCCCCCTCCCCCCGTCCTCTGCCACTAGCTCCTCCCCCACCCCGCCTCCCCGGGATGGATTCGAGAGCTGGAGAGAGTCCCGGCTCCTCTTTCTGCACCTCTTCACCACCCCCCCCCCACCAGGCCAAAGCGAAAATTCAGCCAAGAATTGAAGCGCCTAATTCGCTGTCACTTGGTCCACAAGTTGCCTCTCTTTCGAGTTCTGCTCTGGCTTTGATCCACTTCCTCTTGGCGAAAAGCCATCACCAGAACTGAATGTGAATTGAACTTTCTGTCCTAAATGGAAATTTAACTGAGGGAGATTGGTATTTGTATTCATTGTAGCATATGGAAAAATTTTCAGTGTGGCATAGTAGATTTTTGCATTAAAAAAAAATAACCTCATCATTACTTTTTCCTATGCTTGACTGACTAGGTCACAAGTGCATTGTGGCTTGCTTCATGCCCTGAAAGACCTGTTTTAAAATCAATATCTCATATGTGTGAGAGGAGAGGCTGACGACTAGGGCTATGCATAGAAAAACAGCCCAGATGTGCGACAATATTATTGAAATATTAATGGTTTATTGACCAGATTGGAGCTGAGTACACAAAGGGAGAACAGCACACTTCACAAGTGAAGTGAAATTACTATATCATCTAAGCTTCACTAAATCCATATTCAATCAAAATCGTTCTAAATAACCGCCCCTAAGGCAAAACTGTGTATTTTATGTCGGCCCATGCTTCGGTGTTTAGAAACCCAAAGCGGTAAGAATAGGAGGTTGGGAGGCACAAGTGGTTTGTCTTGGATGGGAGTAGTAAATTAACCTTTGAAGGATATGTGGGGGAGTGCTGTGGTGTGGTTTATTATACCACGAGGGCAAATTGCAGCTTAAATGAGCCTCATCAATAGGGAATCCATAGTGAAATCATAATTCACACTACATGGTGTTACGATCAGGTGAGGAGGGATTAAGTGGCTCCCCTCGTTTTCTTCTCCCCGTTTGACCACAACAGTTTTTTTTTTGTTTAAGAAGGATATGCTTGCTAATCCAGTGAGTGTTTAACTGTTTACGTGCTGTGACCATAAAAGACACAGTCAGACAGGTTTTCTTGAGCATTTTTTTGAAAAAGAAAAGAGGATAGCTTTTATTATACTTAACTCAGTCTAAGTAAAAATCATTTTTAAAAATGCTCTGACTTTCACATGCGCACAAATAGATTACAGAGTGGGGAGGATGGATTAAGCCTTTTCTCATCCCGTAAAATTAAAGAGGTTTAAGGCATTTGCAGGCTGGTGATTTGGCTTTCTTCAGGCTGTACTCGGTACTCCTGCTGCTTTTACTTGGTCCTCCTGCTGGCTTTGTTGTCAAGGCAGTTTAAAGTTGTAGATGGACGATTTATCTGTTCTTCTGGAGGCAACAGCACTTGGGGGAGGAGTTATTTTTAAAAATCTCTGACTGCAGCACCTGGATAATCAAAATCAGCAGAGAGAATTCGAAAACTTGCAAGTTGGATGGAGACAGAGAAAGAAACCTACTCAGGGTCTTGTTCCTTTAATATCTCAGTTGCTTGTCTTGTTCTGCAGAGTAAACAGGTGCTTAGAATGCACAAGGATTGGCTTGTCGCATGACATTCTCTCTCCAACTGCCCAGTGATCCAAATAAGGTCATGGCTAGTATACTCCAATTGTAACTTGTTTAGATCATGGCTGGGAATTCCTCACTCAGCCAGGGTCCCATTGTCCAAGTGATTATGTCTAATAGCTTGTCTCCGCCCTGTTGAGTACGCAGATGATTTTTTTGGACAATTTGCTAATGGAATAGATGATGGACCCCATTCATCTTCTTTCAAGGCCATTGGTTCTGGTACAGATTTTTAGAAAGGTTGCCTTCATTTCAGTGGTTTTTGGAATGTAGAAAGTACAGTGATGCAAATGTGCAGTCATCTTTGACCATGATGCCAAGTCACTAGAATGTGGCTTTAGATATTTTTTTTTTTAAATCAATTGAGGGTTTCCAGCCAGTGAATTCAAAGGTCATTTTAAAAAAAATATAAAACATGGTTTCCCAACAATGGTGCATAAGTGTCTGGATCTAATTTTCTGAATGTGTACCAACAGCAGAATATCTTTTTTTCCCATAAAGTTCCCCATCACAATCTAAGTCATTGTGATTTAGCAGAGAAATGCCAATTACATTCAAGCATAGAGTCTTGCTAAACTGTATCCCCATCAAATTGCATATTTTATTTGTGCTATTAATATAATACATTGCAAACTAAATGAGCTTGAGTCGAAGCAAATAGATGAAAGGTCACAGGCTTGAAACATTAACTCTGTTTCTCTCTCCATACATGCTGCCAGACCTGCTGAGTATTTCCAGCATTTTCTGTTTCAATTTTAGTCTTCCAGTGTCCACAGTTCTTTGCTTTGGTATATTAGATATAAATAATATTGCTGAAAAGTGAGACATGTTGCCAAATCTTTTCATTTTGCGCTCATCAGGACAAACTCAAAACAATACGCTGACTGTTAGATGTGATTCTACGATTAGACAGCACTTGGTAAACAATCCTGAGTGCGCTAATAACCACACTAACAACCAATTTAAGATAATCTGTCAAGATAATCGTAACATGGCTCATTTATGCTTGCTAGAAATGACATACGTTCACATCTGTTCTCTGCAAATATAAAAATGATGTTCAAACCTTGAGCTTTTTTGAATTGCTTTCTCCATGCAATGCCTTGACCAATCAGAGACTTGACAACCAATCAGCATCCTTTTCTCTTGTAGGGTGAATTGTTGTGATTGAAATTTGGCATGCTCGCATTTGGCAGAAACTATTTTACTCAGAGAATGGCAGAACCTGGATTCATATAGGACCATAGCATGGTTACAGCACAGAGGGAGGCCATTTGGCCTGTCATGTCCATGCTGGGTCTCAGAAAGAGCAATTCAGCTATTCCCACTCCCTCACACTTTCCCTGTAACCCTACAAAATTTTGTGCCTCTCCAATTCCCTTTGGAAAGCCATGATTGAATTTGCCTCTACCATACACTCAGGCAGTGCATTCTATATTCTAACCATTTGTTGCATCATAAAGTTTTACCTCATCTCGATGTTGGTTCTTTTGTTGCTCACCTTATAGTGGTTCTTCAACCCTTCCGCCAATGGCAACAGTTTCTCCCAATCTACTCTGTCCAGACACCTCATGATTTTGAATACCTTTATCAAATCTCCTTTCAGCCTTTTCTTCTTTAAGAACAACAACCCCAGCTTCTCCAATCTATCCATATAACTGGTCCATCAGCCCTGAAACCATACCCACAAATCTTTTCTGCAACCTCTCTAAAGCCTTCACATCATCCCTAAAAGTCGGTGCCCAGAATTGGACACAATACTCCAGATGAGGCCAAACCTGTCTTTTATAAAGATTCACCATAACTTTCTTGCTTGTGTAATCTATACTTCTCTTTATAAAGCCCAGGGTCCCATTTGCCTTTCTCAACCTGCCCTGCCACATCCCACAAATTGCTATCATATACAGCAGGCCACCTAGTTCCTGCTGCTACATGGGGTGGTTGAGGCAAATAGCACAGGTGCCTTTAATGAAGGGCTATATAAGTATGTGAGATAGAAAGGGAGAGAAGGATATGCTGATAGGGTTCAACACAATTGGCTCCTATATGAAGTATAAATAAAGTATAAATACCAAGATAGACCTGTTGTACAGAATTTTTTGTTTCTATGCTGTAAATGCTACGTAATGTATGTAAAATTGTAATCTTGTCAATTACATTGTTAATGTTTGTTAATGTTGCGTAAGTTACATTGTTAAGGTTAAGAGAAACAGGTGATGGGCAATAATTGTCTTCGAGCACGTATAAATAGGTGATCATCAGCCCCCTGCCACTGCGCCCCCCCGCCGCCCCCCCCCCCCCCACCAAGTAAGGATATGTTTATTTGATTTTGTAAAGTTTCTTTGACGTTTGTTTTAGTTACAGTAGTCCCCCCTACTGATTTATCAATTTTAGTTTAACTTATTGGTTTTGTCCTCTTTGGGCAGGATTTTCGGGATGGCAAGTGGGGGCAGGGCCCACTCGCCGATGCATAAAATGTCGTGCGGTGACATCGGGTGTGTGTCCCAACATCACCGCACGTTATTTAGATTGTCAGTTTGTCAGGCGCACAGCCGCGTTGGCTCTGCGCCTGCCAAGCTGTCAAAGGCCTACTAAGGCCATGAAGAAAGTAATTAAAGTTGATAAGAATGCTGCTGTCCAACCTTAAGGTTGACGGGGGTGGTGGGGCAGGCGAAGAGCCCAAGTGGCCTTCACATTTTTCATGAAACCTCATCCACGGGCGGGATGAGGTTTGATGAAAGGTTATTAATTAAATTTTAAAACTTTGAAAAAAAGTAATGGACATGTCCCAGCTCATGTGACAGTTTCACATGAGGGGGACATGTCCTTAAAAATTTTTTTTTCCCTTTATTAAATTTTTCAGAACTTCAGCTAATCTCCCTGAGACACCGAGGTGCCTCAGGGAGACTTCTGCACTCTTTAGCGCGCATGCACAGAAAACGCCCCGGCCCCGACTCAGGGAATCCCCCTCCCCACCCACACAGGGGGTGCACAGCGTTTCTGGGCATGCGTCACGCTGGCTGGGCCTTAACTGGCCCACCCATGTAAAATGACAGTGCCCCCCCCCCGCCCCCCCCCCAAATGGGGGCACCAATCAGGTGCACACTCACTCCCACCTGCCCCTGCACAACACCCCCGACAGGGGAACAATTCAGCCCTATAAATAAATGATTCCAGAGATAAAGAACTGTAGTTATGACGATGGATTGGAGAGTTTGGGAATCTTTTCCCTGGAGGAAAGAAGGCTGAGGGGAGGCTTGATGGAGGTATTCAAGATCCTGAGGGACAGGGTAAATAGTGAGAAACTGTTCCCACTCAAGAAAGCATCAAGAACTAGAGGACACAGATTCAAAATAATTGGCAAAAGGAGTAAAAGTGATGTGAGGATTTTTTTTTTTCACCCAGAGGGTGGTTGAAGTCTGGAACAAACTTCCTGAAAGGATGGTGGAGGCAGGTTCGATCGAGGTATTCAAAAGGGAATTGGATTGCTACCTGAAAAGAGAGAATGTGCAAGGTCATGGGGATAAGGCAGGGGACTTGTACAAGGTAGATTGCTCTTTCAAAGAGCCAGCGCAAACTCGATAGGCTGAAAGGCCTCCTTCTGCACTGTAAAGATAATGTGATACTGTAATAATAGGTGATAGCTGGGACACTGGTTGAGTGGGAGGAGAGCTATGAGACTGAATAAGTCTATAACCTCTCTCAATAAAGAAAAGCTCTGTGTCTTGGCTTCAGCTTCACCAAATGGCTTGATCCCATTAATATGTAACATGGACATGCAGAGCCTTTTGCCTCTTCCGGCATTTTTCCATCAAGTCATAGAGTCATAGAGGTCTACTGCACAGAAAAAGGCCCTTCAGTCCATCGAGTCTGCACTGGTCAAGGAAGTACCTAACTATTCTAATCCAGTGCTCGGCCTATAACCTTGTATGCCATGGCATCGCAAGTGCACATCCAAATACTTCTTAAATGTTATGAGGGTTTCTGCCTCTACCACCCTTTCAGGCAGTGAGTTCCAGACTCCCACCACCCTCTGGGTGAAAAAATTCTTCCTCACATCCCCTCTAAACCTCCTGCCCCTACCTTATGCCCCCTGGTTATTGATACCTCCACCAAGGGGAAAAGTTCCTTCCTGTCCAACCTGTTAATGCACCTCATAATTTTATACACCTCAATCATGTCCCTCCTCAATCTCCTCTGCTCCAGGGAAACTAACCCCAGACTATCCAATCTCTCCTCATAACTAAAACTCTCCAGGCTAGGCAACATCCTGGTAAATCTCCTCTGCACTCTGTCTAGTTCAAGAGAGAGCATCAAGATTCCTAGTTTCAGATTTGTCTCATCGGAGACTCCCTGCCTCATAATATAATTTCACATTAAATACTGGATAGCCCAAAAATTTATGTCAAACAGAGACTAATCCTCCTGTTCTAGCAGTTATCATTGCAGAGAAGACTTCTTATATGCCACCACTGAAATAACTTGCTGTCAAGCTAACAAGTGCAGAAAGGAGATATAGACTACAGAAATGGGGAGACAGGCAAGAAATATGATCAGCTTTGCACTCATTTGATGGATTTCCATTAGGTACGGGTATCGGGGTGGTGGAATTAGGGATCAAAGGCGGGTAAACATGGTTTAGGTAGAAATCATCCAAGATCTAATTAAATGGTGGAATACGCTTGAGGGGCTGAAGCACTCCTATTCCTATGTTACTATGAAAGCTTATGCTCCACTTTTATTATGTAGCATCTCCTTTGTCAAAGATGTCCATCTCATTGTAACACTGGGCTGTTAAGGTTGACAGGATATGATGGCGATTTGATGTGGCTCAAACACATTAATGCAAGTTAGAAAGGAAAAGGTGGACGGGGCAGGGAGCACAGCACTTTATTTTGCATCTGTTGTTGTAATATGCCTTTAAGGGATAGCAGCATGTCATCACTGGAAGGGAAGTGTGTCACATGATCCAGTCTCAGTTCCACTTCGGCCTGTGAGCAGAACACAGCACACACAGCTCTGGTGCTGATGTCTTCAAGCTTTATACCTTTGTAGTAAATGAACCCACAACATATTTATGCAATCCCCTTATGAGTGATTGGTGCCTTTATAAGATTTTAAAAATGACATCTGTAGGCACCGTTAAACTACAGCAGCGACTTGCATTTTATACTGTGCCTTTAACAACAACAAGCTCAATTTATGTATAGGTTAACATAGTTAAACTTCCCAAAGTGCTTCACAGGAATGTCATTGAACAAAATTCAATGCCAAATGCCATAAAGAGATATAAAGCCAGATGATCAAAATCTTAGTCAAAAGATACGTTTTGAGAGTCTTAAAGTAGGAGTGTGATGCAGAGAGGTAGCGATTTGGGGCGGGGTGAATTCCAGAGCTTAGGGCCTTAGCAGCTGAAGACAAACCACAATGGCAGGCAGAGCAATGAAAACCAGAGATTGCCAGAATGGGTGGATTGCAGAGATTGTGGAGGATTGTAGGGCTGGAGGAGGTCACAGAGAATTGGAAGGAGCCGAGACAATGCAGGGATTTGAAAACACAGCTGGGAATTTTAAAATCAAAATAGATTTCTGCTCTGCGGCAGGCTGACACTGCAGCCATGAGCACACTGCATAACTATTTCTCATTTGGGATTCAATTCGTTCTTAATTTGCCGCAAAGATGGCTGTGAGAAGGAGACATGAAGCCAATACTCACAGGTCCCTTTCCACGTCATCCTGTATCACTTATTCACTCTTTATTTTTAATCATTCTATGATGGTCTATACGACCTTTCTTATAAAATATCACAGGTCAGAATATTTTATATCGCCATTTGGCAGTATATAGTGGCAGGCACAAGATTTTCTCTTGGGCATTTTCTTTGAATACAAATACTGTCCCAGCAAGGCTGCATAAAGATAATAAACCATTCTTTCTACAGTTTTTATGTGGATCACAAGTTTCCTAATATTTCCTGATTCATGAAAATCCAATGAGCCATTTCCTAACTACAGTCCCCTAGGATTCATTATTAGTGACACAATCATATGTGAGCTAGGCATGCAGTAGTCTAGGATAAATTAAGCATATCAGGGAAAATTACTTTTACCCCAAAACACTAAGTGTTAATTACTGAGTGCATATTTCAAACTTACTATCAACATAAAAAGTCACATTCCGTATTTTACAATAACATATGAACCACTCTTGCCTTATATCGGATCATTTATGGAAGTGTGATTTTTTTAAATTTTTGTTACCTTGCTGATTCGCCTTCCAGCAATCCTAAATTACGGCTAATGTTTAGTGTCAAGCTGCATTACAAAAGCAATTATAATCAGAAACGGTGCTGTGTTTATTTGATAGAAGGAAGAAGTTATGTTTATCTAGCGTCTTTCGCAATCTCAGGATGCCCCAAAGCTCTTCACAAGCCCACGACATTACTCCAAAGCGTAGTCACTATTGTGATGTAGGAAACATGGCAGCCAAACTGCACACACAAACTCCCACAAAAAGAAACGAAAAAAAATGATCGGATCATCTGTTTTTGTGATGTTGATTAAGGAGTAAATTTTGACCAGGGGACCAGGGAGAACTCCCCTGCTCCTTTTCGAATAGTGTCATGGGATCTTATACGTCCACCTGGGAATGGTGGGTGGGGGGGGGTGAGGAGGGGAGGAGGGGAGGCATGCGGGGGTATGAGATAGACCTTCACGAACCAAATGTTGGTTCATTTTTTAAAAGGTGTTGGCAAAACGTGAGGACTGCCTGACCATTTTGCTTTCTCCTTTCACTCCGCACCCACCCCGCACAAGGATGTGTGATGTGAGACAAGGTGCTACCAGTGCCTCTTTCATCATAGAGAAACCTAGGGGAAAAAACCAGGAGCCCAAGTGCTGGGCAACACAAAAGCATAGGCTGGAAAAGGAGGCCCATTGGCCATTCGTAATTATTTGATACCAAGTTTGGTTATTAAAGGACGTAGGAGGAAGAACAGATCAAGGGGTGAGATAGCTAACATTAAGAAAAAGGACTTTTTAACTTTCCCTCTAAGAAGAATGCTTAAGGTTGCACTTTTGTTAAATCTTCTGCTCAGATTAACTAATCACAAGTTGGCCTCCTGAGGCCCATCCCTCACTTTAACAACAATATTTCTTCTTGCAATCACCTCTCTGAATCTATCCTTCTCTCTAAATCGTTGCTTTCTTTCTGTTATTCTTTCTCTCGTTTCTTCTGTCCATATTTCTCCGTCTTTCTTTCCATTTCCCCTCTCTCTGTCCATCTCCTTTTCTCTGTCTCTTTATTTCCCCCTCTGCCTCTTGTTGGCTGACAAATCCCCTGTTTCTTTTCTTCTGACCTGTCTCTTGCTGCTTCTCTCTGTGGCAATCTCTCCCTCCCGTTTCTGCGGTCTTTCCATCTCCATCTGTGACTCCTCATCTGTGACTCTTGACCTCCACTTTTCTTACCCCCTTTGTCTCTGTGAATCTGCCTCAGTTTCACTTTGTATGGTTGTCACACGATTTTCTCATTGCGGTGACTATCTTGAGGAGGTTTTAGAAAGCAATTCTTTTCCTTTAATGTTAACAAAACTTTTTTTTATCAATTCAAATAAATTAAATCAGATGTGAAGCAGACAGCCGTGTTGGAAGCAGTGAGAGTTGGAGCATAAATAAGGTAATATGATAAGCAAAAGGAGACTAGATCTGCATAATCATGTGCAATGCTGGAAGAAACTGTTTATCAGAAATAAACTTGATTTACATATTATTGTTCTAGTGCCACTTCAAGCAATGGCTACTGAAGCAAATGATTTTGTATGCCGGTTTATACAATGTGTTCGTACAAATAGAAAAATATATGTGCAGTCATCTGAAATAAAGTTCCATACATATAAAAAAATCCCTAAACTCTTATACTGCCTTCACAATTATTTCCTCTTGACCACATTTGCTGTTTCTTCCTGAGATCACGTACACTGTGCTAAACTGCCAAATACATCTTTTAAATCCTTAAACAGGGCACGTGTTAGCTCAGTTCCACTCCTTGCAAGAGAAGCTGGCACACAACAGGAGGGAGACAGCCAGAACAGGAGGAGGCAGTGTGGTATTACAAGCACTGATACCTGTGAGAGCGACTGCCATCAGCACCAGTAGAAAGCGCACAGCAGTCAACATTGGATATGGAAAAGCTAGAGCCCTCATTTGCACAGTTGGTTTGTGTTGCTACGAACCCTTCCTTTCCTCCTCATACTTAGCTCTTTCGGTTGCACACTTAGTTATGTGCTTAATGTGACATGCTGGTGATGCATTACACTACCACTGAGATGTTGGTGCTTCATGTCAAAACTGCTCCTTAACCCTTCCCCCTCTCACTTGTTTCCAACCATTCACACAACTTAGTTGTTACAGCCAAACAGACTGGCAAGAATATCCCTTAAAATGATATACTGTGTCAAGCACTTATATTGCTGAAGGTCCTTGTCCACGTGGAGTCTCCATGTATTGTCCCCCACTGAAGTGCAATATTATACAGCAAATCACAAGTATACACATCATCTTTAGGAGATGGATTGCAGAAAAGCACCAGAACTGTTCAGGCATAAGAATCAAAGCTTGAGAACACTTATGAACTACTCACTCATAACTCCATCTGACCCATGCATCTGAATTCCATTGCAAGTGTTAGTTCCTAAGAGGAGCCATGAGCCAAGTTTTTTTTAATTCATTTTATGGGATGTGGACATCGCTGGCTAGGCCAGCATTTATTGCCCATCTCTAATTACCCTTGAGAAGGTGGTGGTGAGCTGCCTTCTTAAACCGCTGCAGTCCATGTTTTGTAGGTACACCCACAGTGCTGTTAGGGAGGGAGTTCCAGGATTTTGACCCAGCGACAATGAAGGAATTGGCGATATATTTCCAATTCAGGATGGTGAGTGGATTGGAGGGGTGGTGGTTTTCCCATGTGTCTGTTACCCCCGTCCTTCTAAGTGGTAGCAGTCGTGGGTTTGGAAAGTGCTGCGTAAGGAGCCTTGGTGAATTTCTGCAGTGCATCTTGTAGATGGTACACACACTGCTGCCACTGTGGTGATAGTAGTGGAGGGATTGAATGTTTGTGGATGAGGTGACAATCAAGCGGGCTTTCTTGTCCTGAATGGTGTTGAGCTTCTTGAGTATTGTTGGAGCTGCACTCATCCAGGCAAGTGGAGAGTATTCCATCATACTCCTGACTTGTGCTTTGACAAGCTTTAGGGAGTCAGGAGGTGAGTTACTTGCTGCAGGATTTCTAGGCTCTGAACTGCTTTTGTATCCATAGTATTTATATGGCTAGTCCAGCTCAACTTCTGGTCAATGGTAGCCCCCAGGATGTTGATATTGGGGGATTCAGCGATGGTAATGCCTTTAGTGCAAACAGAATGTTTCTTGAACCCATGGGCAGCCAGCTTTGGACTTGTGCAAAGGACACCAAATAAGGAGGTGGGACATTGTCACTCTATAAAAGCACAACAGCTGCTGCCAGGGTCAGAGTGGTCAGAGATCTGCAAGACGCACAACTGGTGATCACAATTGTACATTAATAGAAGTCACTGTCATTCACAAACACAGGCACATTGTGTAAAGGAGGTTGCAGTGGGCATGCCAGAAGGAGCTGAAAGCAAAGAACTTCAAGGTCAGAAGCATTGAACTCCAACAATGGGGCGGCCCTGAACAATTTGGAGTTTTGTATTGCTTGAACTTTAGTTTGGAGAAAAACCTGCTACCATCAACAAACTTATACTTGAAATGTTTTCTTCCCAGCTTTTGTGCATTGAGTGAACAGCAGGGACTCTGAACAAGCCCTCCAAACAGAGCTGTCCCATTTATCATCATCTTGTGCTTCCTCTAGCTGAGCCCAGCTAAGCCCAAGTTATAATACTTACACTAGCCTGAAGTATTCTCTGAGATCTCACGGCTCATCGTCTTTTGAACACCCCGATTTTAATTGCTCCACCATTGGTGGCTGTGCCTTCAGCTACCTAGGCCCTAAACTCTTACATTTTCTTCCCAAACCTCTCAACCTTTCTCGCTCTCTCTCCTTCTTTAAGACACTCCTTAAAACCTACCTCTTTGACAGCTTTTAGCCGTTTGCCCCTAACACCACATTATGTGACTGGGTTTAAAATTTTGTGTTATAACACTTCTGTGAAGTGCCATTCTATTATGTTTGGCAGACTTCCATCTTGTGAGACCATGGTTTGTGCCGTGGTGCTCAGCCCTGTGTTAAGCATCGCCCTGGTGTGACTCAGGAGCCCCACTCTGACATGGCAGTCTCTGCCACATCTGCTGTAGGGGAAGACAGTGGGCTGACAAGGTGCACGATTCACTTGGCCTCTGTTTCCTCTGGGCCCACTTCTCGGCCAACTGAGCTTTCTGTTTCTGCTCACCAGTCAGCCTCCAGAGGCCACAGCAGTCAGCAACTGTCTCCCAGTTGTCAGTGTCAATGTCCACCATCCTCATGTCTCACTTGCATGTGTCCTTGTAGCAGAGGGATGAACGTCAACCAGCCATCACCCAGTGGTTAGTTGACCATACAGACGTTCTTTGGGTATACGGCTGTCATATCCGATGAACGTGGCTGAGGCAGTGCAGATGTTGTTGGCTTAGTAATGAGTGTATGTTAGTGGAATTAGCACACTCCAGGACCTCTGAGTTGGTGACCTCGTCCTCCCAAGAAATGCCGAGGATACATGAGAAAGAAAAGGTGGAAACTGTTATCCTTTCCTCCTGCCTGGCATATGTTGCCCAAGGTCTCACCACTGTAGAGGAGTGCACTAAGGGCGCAGACTGGGTCAGTTCACGGTTTGGTGTTCTCAGTTAGCTTTCTAGTTGTTCAATGCTCTCTACTCAGCTTGAACATAACACCTGCATCTTTTGCAATGCTTCGGTGAAGCACCTCAGGACTTTTTATTGCAATTAAGGCACTATATAATTACCAGTTGTTGTTCAAAATTAAATCTCAAATATCAAAATGTATATGCGATAATGCTTTCAGCTTCTGACCATGTAAATCATTTGCTTGCCTTCCTTATGAATAATCCTTTCATCATACAATCATATTAATCATATAGAACATTAGTATATATATTCCTTATCTTAGTCCTAATTAAGTTGTGTATTTTGCTTGATACCCTATATTTCAGAAGTTGTCATTCCTCTTCAAGGCAGTGTCATCTTTCAACAGAGGAATTCTACTTAAAAATCTTTAATTGAGATCATTAATAAATCTTACACAAAGCAGCAATTCCCAGGACCAATCCAATGGGGATTCTGCTGGTCACAGTTTTCTAAGTAGAGCTATTAGTGTTGATAACTAGCGTTACTGTTCTTATAACCTCTCCTATTAATTATCTAATTTACAATTTCCTCCCTGGCAGAATATTTAGCCGTAAATCCCTTGCTAAACACCTTCTCAGATGTTTCCTGAAAGTCAATTGTTTAATGTCAATCACATTGCCATAGTCACCTGCATCTTCACAGTGCTCCAATAAATTTGTTAGGCATGGCCACCCTTTCATGAAGCTCAGACTTTGATTTATTGACCGTGCTCTCGCTAGATCTCAGGAATTGCCTGCGTTCCAGCGATTTTCCGACAACAGATTACAAAACCTGCGGCTTTTGAGATCATGACCATGACCCTTTTTTTACTAATTGAGAGTTTGGAGTTATCCCCTGGCACCGTCTACACATCCAAAGATCTTTTGAACATTTCCAACAGTGCTTCCCTTGACATGTTTCATTGCAGTCTCAAGTGGATTCCATTGCCAGACCTGGTCTTTTGCGATCTTCATGTTCTCCAGATTATTCATACACATTTGATCGTGTCACCTGCTGATTCTTATCAGGGCACTGCCTGCCAACCTTGGCAAAGCGACCACTCCTCCTGTGGGAAGCCTAAGCAGTCACTGTTGACAGTATCTTTGAGTGGAAGACATCTCATTGGAACCCCAATACTCTCTTTGACTGACACGTGGCAGAGGTCACCGGGCAGGAGACATGAGCAGGAACCCTGGTTGATTTTTAAGCACCTCTGGAGCACAATGGTCACTTGTGACACAGCACTAGGTGAGATCGGTTAGCTCAGTATGTTTTTTTGTATTAATCATTTGTGGGATGTGCGTGTGCATGTCACTGGTAAAACCAGCATTTGACATTGAACCATTTAAACCTGGGTGCTATCATTTCCATCTTTTAGCTTCACAGACTACTGGAACTCATTGAAATTTTTCTTTTGGATTCTTTTAATTGGTTTGTTCCTCCTTCCTGTACTTTGGTTTCAAAACTAGCTCTTTGATTGGTTGAAATACACAGGCCGTGGGGGACCAAGGCAGGGCTGAGGGGGGAGTAATTGATGGTGCACACATCACCATGGGATAGGCTGAACACTCTATAGGCAAATTCAGCAGCCAACTTGCACACAGCAAGATCCCACAAGCCACAATGCGACGCATGGTTTGTCCTGGTCAATGGAGGTTCCAAGGATAAAGGAGTGATTTGTTTCCCCAATTTTGCTCCCCATTTCTCCTCTCCTGATGACACTGGCTCTGATCAAGCTGAGGCTTTTTTTTAACCTGCTTTAAGAGCCCATTTTTCATACAGGAGTCCAGATTGTGTAAAACAGTCCACAGCACCTCCCATGACCTCAGGAGGTCCAAAAGCATTTTACAGTCAATGAAGTGCTTTGGAAGCATCATCTCAAGGAGCAGGGCAAAAAATTTGTGCACAGCAAGCTCCCACAAATAGCAACTAGATGCATGATTGCTTAATCTGCTTCAGTGATGTTGACTGAGGGATCAACATTGGCCAGGACACCAGGAGTGCTCACCTGCTCTTGTTCGAATAGTGTCGTGCGGACTTTAATACCCACCTGGGTTGGTTAATGCACCTTGGTTTGATGCCTCACCCAAAAGACAAAGGAAACAGGAGCTTTTAATGCTCTTTCAAACATTCCCCTCTACTCATAGCTGAGCAGAGATGTTTCAATGAATACGTTAAATATTTGCCTGCTGCAATCCCAGGTCATTATTCCAAGCTCTGTATTTTCATATTAAGTCAGGATCCTTTTTCTTATTGCACATTAAGAAGTGAGAGATCACAATTTGATTGCAGTGGGGTTTTAACAGGCTATAAAAAATATGCCTTAGTTGAGATGAAATGGAAGGAATGGAAGTTAAATTGCAGAAACCAATTGCTTTGAATGATGTGGAATCTCCAGCACAGAAACAGGCCATTCAGCCCAACCAGTTTATGCTAGCATATGTACCCAAATGAGCCTACTTGCACCCCTCTTCATCTAACCCAACCTACTCCATTCCTTTTTCTTAATCATTTACTTACCTAGACCCTTCTTAAACGTAGTTGTATTGTTTGCCTCAAATAGCAAGTGGCGAGTTCCACAATGAAGTTTCTTCTGAATTCCCTATTGGGTTTATTAGTGACTATCTCCTATTTTTGACCTCTCATTCTGGTCACCCCACCAAGTGGCAACATCTTTATGTCTACCCGAGAAACCTTTAAAGATCTCTATCAGGTAACCCTTCGCTTTACTAGAGAAGAAAGCCTCTGCCTGTTTGGTCTTTCCTGATAAGTTATAACTTCTCAGTTCTGATATCGCTCATGTGATTGTTTTTAACACCTTCTCTAGTGCCTCGAGATCCTCTTTATAATGTTGGAGAGCAGAACTGCGCACAGTACACCAAGTGTGGTCGAAGAAAAGTTCTGTATAGGTTTGACATGAATTCCCCGCTTTTCAATTCCGTCCCTCGAAATGAACGCCAGTATCTGATTTTCTTTGTCTTGCCGGCCTTACTGACTGGTATTGCCTGAAATGAGCTACAAAAGCTGAAGTACACAGGAAAGAAGCATAATGTGCAGCACAAGCAGTTTGTGCATTTGGAAAATACAGCCCAAGATATCTCCACAAAATATAATTTGAAACTGTAATTACAAACGGTTTAGGGATTTTACGCTTGGGGCAGAATTTTACATTCGGTGTGTGGGCACATGCTTGACACGCTGGAACATCATCTGACGCGCGATAGCTTTGGATGTGCATCCTGACATCATCGCGCTGTCTCGCGATATTTCGTTCGGCGGGCACAGGCCAGAGTCGGCTGCACACCCGCCGATAATTGAAAGGCCTGTTAAGGCCATTAACGAGGTAATTAAGCTGAATTTTTCACTGACCGTCCAACCTTACGGTTAGCGGGTAGGCGAAAAGGCCAAGCGGCCTTTACATTTTTTAGGAAACCTCATCCACGAGCTTTCCTAAAGCTTTTACAAGTTAAATAAAAACTGCCTTTGAAATATAAAAACATGTCCCATCTCATATGACACAGTTGCGGGGGGGTGGGGGACGGACGGACGGACGTGTTTCATTAAATTTTTAATGAATTTATTTATTTTTGTTTTAAAAAGCGCTTCCATCTCCCTGAGGCACTCAAGCACTCTTCCGCCCGCGTGGGCCTGAAAGAGCGCTGGACCCGACTCTCCCTCCTCCCCCTGCCCCCACATCAGCGCTACCACTCACGATCCATGCAGGGCAGGCCTTAATCGGCCTGCCCGCATGAAATCGGGGTGCGGAGCCGATCGCGGGTGGCGGGCGGCTTGGCAACTGCCCCCGCCCGCTCCCACCTAGCCTGCCTGATGACAGGAAAATCGTGGGCCTTGGAGAGATGCAGGGGGCAGAAAAGTTTGCTGTCCGTTTGGCGTGACTGTTTTGACCGAGGGTGGGGTTGGTGGGAGGGGGGGGCCACAGTTCGATGGGGGTTTTTTTTTTCGAGTCAGGCCGTGAGGAGGGCGGTGAATCCAATCCACAAATTTCCGCCCTTGCAGCTGAACGTTAAGCGGGGCGAAGAGAGAATTAAGAGGACGGAAAGACGATTTAACCCAGGCCAAGTCGAAGGCGGGCTCTTGCGGGCATTTCACACTTTCCTGCTGCAACAGTCAGCAGCCTGTGAAACGTCAAAGTGACGCAAAAATGATTTTGCTGTCAAGCAGGCAGTTGTCACGCGGCGTAATGCAATTCCTGAAAGTTGGCAGCTCCGCGCCAGTTGTGTGCGTGTGACAGACAATTATTGGGATTATCTGGGATGGAAGTAGTCATGTAGGTCAGTGCCTCGATAGGCCAGGTTTTTAAATGTCTGATTAGGGCTTTTTGTTTGCTCTTACTTGTAATACCAGCGACTGCTGTATGAATTTTTGCTCCTCCGTTTGATTGATGAGACATAAGGTTTGTTATTTCAGCGCTATCAGCTATAAGCTTCAAACCTGCCACAGCGACCTTGGTATTTTTGATGAAATAGCAGGTGTTCTAAATATAATACATTCGCTGTATAAAAGTCGTGAAGGGGGAGGAGAGAGAGAAAAAAATTCAAAACTCAGGCAGTGAATCATGGCTTCATCTGTTACTATTAAGGATGAGGAGCAGAGGCTTCAGTTTAGTTACAAGTTCATAGCAAAATGCTACGCATCTCTCATAATTGCTGGCACTAATTGCCAAACAAGATTATGCAGGGAAAAGTGACGGCATCGCCATAGGTAGACAAATTTAATTTCAATCTATATATTTTTGAACATGTTTCCTGCGGACCAAAAGCAATGACTCCTCCATTCTGAATTCAGGTTACCCGTTACCTTCATTCTCAGAAGTGTGATATTCTCCAATTTTCGCATCTACCTTACTCTTTGGGAACCTGTCAGTTTTTAACCACGTGGGATCGCAGGTTAATACAGCACAGAAGGAGGCCGTTCACCCTACTGGGTGTAATTTAATGAGGGCGGAGGGTTGGGTGTGGGGGGTCCACACTGAAACTGTCAGCACCCCAACCTACCCAGTCTCTGCGAGCCCCGAGGGAGTTAAGTCCCTCACTGAGGTGGGAATCTTGCAGCGAGGGCTCCCTACTCCACGGGGGAATGGGGGAGGTTTAATTCTGGGGCTTTTCCCCCAATGGGGTAGGAATCTCACCACCACCCCATCCATGCCTCCACACCACCCACCCCCCCCCCCCCCCCCCCCCCCCCCCCCAAGAGCTGACAGCCAATCAGAAGACAGCAGCTCTCTAATATCTGCGGCGGCTACAGCCGGTAACTCACTTGGGCCTTCGCTAGGGATCTCTGGAGAAAGGTAAGCGATGGCAGGATGGGGGTCACGAGAAGGGGGTCGCTGGCAAGGCAGCGGGGCGGAAATTGGGTCGGAGGAAAGGGTAGAGGATAGCTTTCAGCGGGCTTCCCCTCCACCCCACCTCCCCACCCCACCCCCCGCCCCCCCCAGCAACTCATTTGCCTTCCTAATGCCGAGTCCCTCGATCAGGCACTGATTCCTTTGAATAAACAACATCTCACCGCTTCTTCCACTGGGCCACATGCAAACCCACCAGGATTTACTTGTTGGTCTGTCCACATGGCCGGTCTCTTGCCTGCTGTTGGCTGAATCCCAGCGTTGGCCTTGAGGGTAAGGCCCTCAAATGCCCACTTCAGAGCTTCAATTGGCATCTGGGAAATGGAAGGCCACCCTCAAGCCTTCCCGTTCTGGACTTAATCAGAGGAGGGCAGAAAGGCACAGAGTCTCTAACCGCACCCTCTTGCCTGATCACATACCCCTTCGCCTCCCAAGTCACCCACTTTGCCCATCATGTCTGCCCTGGCTCTTTTGAAGGACAGTCCATCATCCCACTCCCCTGCTTTTTTCCCCACCACCACCAACGCCCCCACCTTGAATTCTTTTCTCCTTAAAGTATGTATCTAATTCCATTTTGAAGGCCACAAAATGAATCTACATCCACCGCCCTTATCAGGCAGTGCATTGAGAATCCTATCCACACGCTGCATAAAATACTTTTCCTCATGTTGCCTTTGGTCCTTTTGCGAATAGCCTTAAATCTGTGCCCTCTGGTTATTGACCCATCAGTCAGTGGAAACAGTTTCTCTCTATTTATTTAATTTGTCTAAACCCTTCATGATTTTAAAAACCACTATCAAATCTCCTCATTCTTCTCTGCTCTAAGGTGAAAAAAGCCTAGTTTCTCCCGACCAGCTAAACCGTCTTAGTGATATTGGTTGAGGGATAATTATTGGCCCAGACACTGTGGAGAACTCCTCTACTCTTCACCAGAATGGTTCCACCAGGTCTTTTACATCTCCTTTAGAGGGCCTTCGGTTTGATGTCTCATCCGAAAATTGGCACGCCTGACAGTGCGGCACTCCCTCAGTACAGCGCTGGAGGGTCAGCAGTGTGCTCATGTCTCTGGGGTGGGACTTAAACCCACAAGCTAGAGGAAGCTGCCCATGTGGCTTTTGTGGAGGGAATTTCTATGCACATTTACAAGGAAGACATTGACAGAGTCGGTCCAGGGAGCATATTTGTAAACTCAAAGTTCTTTTTAAAAAATAATAAACTGGTGCAATATCATAATACTTCTGGATGTAGTGCAGAAGTGTGGCAGCTCAAAGGAAGCAAGAAAATTATAACCAAGCATGGGCCATAACTTAAAAACTACCGTGAATTATTTTGAGAGAATCATATCTTTATATAGAGAAAAGCCTTATACAGGTCGAGTATCCTTTACCTCAAACCCTTGGAGCCAATTGCGTTTTGGTATTCAGATTCTTTCGGTTTGTGGATGTGATATCACTACCGTATATATGGTAGACTGCTTACATTACAATAGCCTAAGCCTAGGCTAGTGATATTCTAAAGTAAATAAAATGGCTAGCAAAACAAGAGGTATCACTGGATATTAAATAATAAGTTCCCTCTCCACTCGTGGAGCCTTGTGTGGTCGGTGAGGTTCATGTTGGCTCACGTTAGCATCCGTTCAAAGAAACGTTCGGTTTTTGGATGTGTTTGGTTTTCGGGTGTACGGAGAAAAGATATTTGACCTGTATTTAACCTGCCTCTGTCACACACCAGACGTCACACTGTTATAAATGCAAAACAAATTTTAAAGAGGAGAAAAAAAAATTATTGACCTAAAAGTTACAGTTGACCTCATCAGTATATAAGCAGATTTGAATTTGCTTGTGCTTTTTCCACTCATTCATGGGATGTGGGCACCATTGGCAATGCCAGGTTTTATTGCCCATCCCCGATTTCCCTTGAGTAGTTGGTGGTGAGCCAACTTCTTGCCACGCTGCAGACCATGTGGTGAAGCTGCTCCCAAAGTGCTGCTGGGGAGGGGGGGGTTCCATGATTTTTCCCCAGCAACAGCGAAGGAACATTGATGTAGTTCCAGGTCAGAATGGTGTGAGACTTAATTGGAAGGGAAGTGGTGGTGGGGCTCCCACATGCCTGCTGCCCTTGTCCTTCTAGGTGGCAAAGTTGGTGGTTTTGGAAGGTGCTGTCGAAGGAAGCTTGTGGAGTTGCTGCAGTGCCGCATGCATGCACGGTGACAGTGAATGTTTAAGATAGTGGATGGGGTGCCAATCAAGTGGGCAACTTGCCCTGTCTGATGCTGAGCTTCTCTGAGTGTTGTGGGAGCTGCACTCATCCAGGCAAGTGGAGAGTATTCCATCACACCCCTGACTTGTGCCTTGTAGATTTTTTTCTCTTTTCCTTCCACAGGATGTGGGTGTCCCTGGCAAAGGCAGCATTTGTTGCCCATCCCTAATTGCCCTTCAGCTGAGTGGCTTACTAGACCATTTGATAGGATAATTAAGAGTCAACCACATTGCTGTGGATGTAGAATCATGTGTAGGGGCCAGAATGATAAAGGGCATTAGTAAACCAGGTGGGTTTTTACAACAATTGACAGTTTCATGGTCACCATCACTAGCTTTATAATTCCAGAATTTATTAATTGAATTCAAATTCTACCAGCTGCTCTGGTGGGATTTGAACCCATATCCCAGTGTATTAGCTTGGGCCTCTGGGTTACTAGTCCTACAACATTACCACTATGCCACTATCTCCCCATGGTGGTTTCCAGGTAGACAGGCTTTGGGAAGTGAGGATGTGAGTTACTCACCACATAATTCCTAACCTCTACCTGCTCTTTCAATCAAAGTGCTTATACAGCTGGTCCATTTCAGTTTCTGGTCAATGCCAATCCCGAGGATGTTGATGCTGGGAGATTGAAAAGAGTTGGCATTAAAAGGATGGACCAGGTAAAGCTGGGAAATCTAGTTTCATGTATTCCTGGAGGTTTCAAGATATGATGTCACTCTTCCAAGTGCCCCCTCCCCCCCAACCCCACCCCCTCTCCTGTCAAGAGGCCTTATCCCCATCCCCAATAATTTTATAACTGATAGTATATGGAGCAATGTATAATTTTTAAGCTGAATATATGTATATATATTTATGTGTTAAGAAAGGTAAAATGATTCCAAGTTTTGTGGGTGGACCTTGGTCCTGGGAAGTCTGGATGGACTCTAGGCTGAAAGGGTCAGGTCTTTTTGGTTGTACGTGTATGTATACATTTTTGATGAGGTTTTATACCCCCTGAAGTTAAAGAGATTGGTTAAACATTTAGTGATTCTGGGGGAGAAAAAATTACTGTTGCCTATTGACAGTGGTCAATTGACACGAGCACAGAAAAAAAAAGAGGAAGAGTTCAGTATTTTTTAAAATTCATTCACGGGATGTGGGTGTCGCAGGCTGGGCCAGCATTTATTGCCCATCCCTAACTGCCCCTTGAGAAGGTGGTGGTGAGCTGCCGTCTTGAACCACTGCAGTCCAGGTGGTGTAGGTACACTCACAGTATGAGAGGAAGAAAGCAGGGATTTTAAGCTCCCTGAGAAGTGAGTCCATAAGGATGTTGGGATGGTAGCTAACTGAAGGATCCAGTTATAGAGCTCAGTAAAGTGATCAGTTTAGCAGAGGTGCTTCTAGGAGATTGAGTTTAGGGAACTCGTGTGTTTGCTCTGTAGTTGATGTAATAGTGAGTTTAGAGTGTGCTTTTGGGTGCCTCAGGGAGGGATACAAGTTGGGTGAAAAGCGCTGAGTGAATACTCAAGAACTCACCAGAAGGAAACCATTTGAAACTGTGTCAGTCCCAAGCAAGAAGCCTTTGTGCCGAGGTAATGGTAAATCCTCACTGGTTTGTGATATGTCTGTAAAGACATTGCTGGGTTAAAGAAATAAGTTGAATTTGAATCACCAAGTTGAGTTTGTGTTGAGATCTTTCCAACTTTTCTTTGTCTGGTTCATTATTCTTGTTTTAATGAATATTGTATTCTTTGTGTGAAAACTCCATCAGCTGACTCCTGTGAATTTGTTCAGTAATTTTCCTACACGGTTTCTTTAAAAAAAAGCTAGGATCTATCAATTCAGGTTTCACTCTAGGATCTGACTTTTCCAGTATAAACATCAACTGGAATCATTAAAAAATTTTCAGAAAAACAATACAAAAACACAGTTCCCTTTCAATGCCTCTTTGATTTGCTCCTTTACTCCTCCCAGCAGTATCCAGGAGATTAATCTTTAATTCCTTGATCTTCCAGGAAAATCCTGAAGGGAATTGGCAACCCTAGTTAGTAGTTAACCATCAAAAATCCTCCTCAAAATCACAGACAACCCGAGAGGAATGCATGGGCGATCCACCAGTGTTTGGAATAAGTTTACAGTTCTGGTTCAACCCCATCTGGAGCATTTGTGTCCAGTTCTGGGCACCACACCTCAGGAAGGATATATTCATCTTGGAGGGGATGCAGTCCAGACTCACCAGCGTGATACTGGGGCTAACAGGGTTAAATTAAGAGAACAAGTTGCATGCACTAGGCCTGTAATCCCTTTGGTATAGAGGTTAAGGGTTGATCTAATTGAGGTGTGTAAGATGATTAAAAGAGTTGTTTGTTTAGATGAAGATAAACTATTTCCTCTGGTCAGGGAGTCCAGGCCAAGGGACATAACCTTCAAGTTAGAGCTAGGCCTCAGAGGTGATATCAGGAATCAGTTCTTCACACAGAGGATAATGGAAATCTGGAGCTCTCTCTCTCTCAAAAAAGATCTGGATCAATTGAAAGTTTCAGACACACATTGCTAGATTCTTCTTAGGCAAGGGTATTAAAAGTTACAGAAAAGTTACAGACTTGGATGACGGGACCAAAGGGATGGTGGCTAAATTTGCTGACAAAACAAAGATAGGTGGGAAAGTAAATTGTGAAGAGGACATAAGGAAGCTAAAAAGTGACATAGATAAGTGAGTAGGCAAAGATCTGGCAAATGGAGTATAATATGGGCAAATGTGAAATGTGAAATCATTCATTTTGGAAGAAGAATAAAAAAGAAGCTTATTATCCAAATGGTGAGAGATTGTAGAGATCTGAGATTCAGAAGGATCTGGGTGTCCTAGTGCATGAATCACAAAATGTTAATGGGCAGGTACAGCAGGTAATTAGGAAAGCTAATAGAACGTTATCATGTATTGTGAGGGGAATTGATTACAAAAGTGGGGAGGTTATATTTCAGTTGTACAGGACATTGGTGAGGCCACATCTGGAGTATTGTGTACAGTACTGGTCGCCTTATTTAAATAAAGATGTCGATGCATTAGAAGCAGTTCAGAGAAGGTTTACTGGACTATTACCAGGAATGAGCGGGCTGTCTTATGAGGAAAGGTTAGGCTTGCATTCACTGGAATTTAGAAGAGTAAGAGGTGACTTAATTGAAACCTTTAAGATCCTGAAGGATCTTTACAGGAAGAATATGGTGAGGATGTTTCCTCTTGTGGGAGAATCTAGAGCTAGGGGTCACTGTTTAAAAATTGTCACTCATTTAAGACAGAGATGAGGAGTAATTTTTTCTCTCAGAGGGTTATGAGTCTTTGGAACTCTCCTCCTCAAAAGTCGGTAGAAGCAGCGTCTTTGAATATTGTTAAGGCGGGGCTAGATAGATTCTTGATTAACAAGCTGATTAAAGGCTATCGGAGTAGGCAGGAATATAGGGTTGAGGTTACACTCAGATCAGCCATGACCTGATTGAATGGTGGAGCAGGCTCAAGGGTCGGAGTGACCTACTCCTGCTCCTAAATCGTATGTTCGTAATCAAGGCACATTGATGAAGTTAAGATACAGATCAGCCATGATCTAATTGGATGGAGGAACAGGTTCAATGGGGGGGCTGAATGACTTCCTCCCATTCCTATAGTAATTATTCTGACTAGAAATTGAGAAAATTACAGTCCCATTTTAGAGGTGACTGAGAAAGAGCCAGGTCCATGCGCTCAGTACGTGGACTATTTGCTTCTGCCAGGCTTATCATTGTCCCCGTGGTAGCTCATAGTACTTTTGACTTTCATGTTAATCTCTGTGGCATTTCCTTTCTTTTTTCAATCTGGTATCCTGTTTTATTCTGAAACGATCAATGAATTCTTCAGGCCTGTGAAAAATGGGAGATCCTTAGGCATTAATTATGCCAGCAAGCTGTGACTATGTTGGTATTTTTGTTACCATTCCTCAGAATGCAAGCTTCCTTTCAGTGATATTAGGGTCTAATTGGCTTTGGCTGTGACAGTATGTGGGATGCATATGTGTCATAGGGCCTGCTAGACTCCAAGATTGCAATGCAGAATTACAGACCTACTCCAGGAAACATCAATGTCCTGGCCTATTCTGTTATTGCCTGCAGGCTTGTTTATGTTCATTGGTGTGCCTTCTGCTGTGTTCAATTGTTCAACTGATCTGTGCTTGATTATTGAGTCTAGTAACTGATCTTTATTCACTGTGCTCAATTGGTTAAGCCTGGGTTTTGACTCAGAGCAAAGTAAACAGACACCACAGAAGCTATTCAAAGCTGAGCTGTCAGCATTGGGGCTGACATTTTGTGATTGCAGAGATATTTTTAAAACTCTTGTAAATAAACTGTTGCACACTCGGAAACTAGTGTCACCTCTGCATTTCTCTGAGATATATAAAATATACAACGCCTTCCACTTTCCTTTTGCTAGTTGTTTCTTAGCCTTGGCAAAACTTGCAGGCTGATTGCCACACAAATTCAGCGTCACTGAAAAACAGGAGCAATTTCTATCGCCAATTTTTGCCTCGCCCCTTTAATCCTCGGTCGACACTTCCAATTTTCTGCTCCCACTACTTTTAATAGGGAATTGGATAAATGTCCAAGGGGAAAAAAAATTGCAGGGCTACGGGGAAAGAGGTGGGGGAATGGGACTAACTGGATAGCTCTTTCTATGAGCTAGTACAGGCACAATGGCCTGAATGGCCTCCTAATGTGCTGTGGGACTCCTTGCTTCATCTAAATCTGCCACAATAAACCCAAGAAAATTTCAGGCTATTATAGCACTGCAGAAGGGAAGATTTTGAAGGTTCCTGCTTGGTAGAAATGTGGCAGTCGAACTCTATAAATGGTGGTAGATGAATTACAGCCCCAGTCTCATCAGTTGTTTTCAGCATGTCTAATTTCAGGAAGGCCTTCCTCCGCTTGAGTCAGAGCAGACTCCTTTATTATGCAAATTGATCTCATATTACATAGATAGGAGCCTGATTGAGGAGTATGTGTTGGAATGGCATTATGCAATCTCCAAGCCCTCTCCACGAGCAGAGAAGAAGAGAAGTTTAGAACAAGTTTATTCTTGTGGGGACAGGAGGAACACGGAAGCTCCTCTGGGCTCTACAAAAACAACCCGGGCCTCTGCCACAATGGGTGTCCTTCTGCCTTCCCCCAAATCACCCACGCCCCTTCAAGACCTACCTTCTTCCAGCCCGTAAAGAAGGAATTGGGAGGCATTAGGATGCCCCTGGGCTGCTAATTTCCTGCCTGCACTTCCCTGGGCCTATACCAAAGTTGCCCTAATCTTTAAATGGACAGGCCTTCTATCAGGCCTATCGAGCAATCGCCTGAACACCGCTCAGTGGGGAGGGGGAGTTCACCCCTAGTGTTGGAGCAAGTTTTCCCCAATACCTTAAACACTATGAATTGAATTCAAAAATCAGGTTCTTTGCCTCCAATGTTGCGCAGTCTAACAGCAGTCAACATCAAATATGTCTGGTTCACATGGTAAAAATGAGAAACAAAATATAGTCTCTAATGTTCATTAGAAATATTAAATTAACTGTTGCAAATAATGGCAGTGTTTCATATTAAATATTAAGCAGTCAATCTGGCCAAGATATTCTGATGCAAATCATCTTATAATTGAATTACTTTGTGTAGATAAAATCACACTAACAATAAAGAGGGGTCTTACTGAAATCTTATTAAGTTAATGTTATCACATTAGGAGCCAGTTACATGAATTCATTTATCCAGATTATATACTTTGCCTTGTTTACAGCAGAGATTACATGCTGTCATCAGGCCTGATAAGGCTGCTATATATTAATTGGCTCCAAAGTACAGAGTAAAAATTCAGATGACTAAACAATACTTCACTTTTGTAACTCATTTCATCAAAGTTACAACACTATACATCACTTTGCCGACCAGCCCATTGAACGATCGCTCACTAAACACTGAGCACTGGCTGGAGCCAGAACCGGCATGAAAGCTGACAGATCCAGAGTTTCAGGTAGAAGACGCCTGGGGTAAAGTAGGAAGAGAAACAGGAGTGGTTGAATAAGAGAGAGGAAATAAGACAGCCGGAGTCAGCCAGTGAATGAGATAGACAAGGATTGAAAGGCAGAGAGGGAAAAGTATGAAGACAATGATAAGAGGTAAAAACGCAAATATCTACCTTAAGCGTGATGGGCAGGACAGAAAGAGGCCGAGAAAATGGTAGGCAAGGAGCAACAAACAGATACGTGGGCAAAAACAAGATGGAAAACATCAGCCAACAAGGATATTCAACATTAAGAAAAATATTGAAAGGAAAATCAAAGTAGAGGGGAAAATCACAAGCAAGAAAGTTAACAGGTTTACCTTCCATAAATGTTAGTGATTGGATTCCCCTTCTCATACCTTGTGGACAATAACTGCTATTTGGACAGTTTAATTGTACCCATTTTCTGGAGCACACAATCTGCCTCAGTTGGAGAGTCGTGTTCCGTTCTGGGTGCCATACTTTGGGAGGGAAAGGGGGATTGCGCGGAGTGAGAGCTGCAGAGGGGATTTGGGAGGGTGGTTCCGGGGATGGGGTACTTGTATTGCATGGATAGACTGGAGAGAATGGCAGTGGAGTTGTTCTCCTTGGAGACGAGAGGTTAAGGGGAGATGTGATGGAGGTGCTTGAGCTCATAAGGGATCTGGACAGATGGAATGGGGAGAAATGGTACCCATTGGTGGAGGGGTCAAGGACATAGAACATTGCTAGAAAGTGAATGGCAAAAAAACCAAGAGCAACACAAGGAGAAACCTTTTTACGCAGTGAGTGGTCAGGATCCAGAATGCACTACCTGAGAGTGTGGTGGAGTGCAGGTTCAATCTTGATTGTCAAAAGAAAATTGGATTATCACCTGAAGAGAACAAAAATTGCAGGGCTATAGAGGAAAGGCAGGGGAGTGGGACTTGCTCAGTTACACGTAGAAAATCTTAATGCGATCAAGCAAAGTCAACATGGTTTTGTGAAAGGGAAATCCTGTTTTGACTAACATCTTAGAGTTCTCAGAGGAATTAACAAGCAACATGAATAAAGGGGAACCTGTGGTTGTGGTGTACTTGGATTTCCAGAAGGTATTTGATAAAGTGCCACATCAACGGTTACTATGTAAAATAAGAGCTCATGGTGTAGGGGGTAACATATTAGCATGGATAGAGAATTGAGCTAACAGGAAACAAAGAGTTTGCATAAATGGGTCATTTTCTTTTTGGCAAGATGTAACGAGTGGGATGCCACAAGGATCAGTTCTGGGATCTCAACTACTTACAACTTACTTCAATCACTTGGATGAAGGGGAAGAAGATATGGCTGCTAAATTCTGCTGACTCTAAGGTAGGGAGGAGAGCAAGAAGAGCACACAATGAGTCTGCAAAAGGACATAGATAGATTAAGTGAATGGGCAAAAATTTGGCACATGGAGTATAATATGGGAAAATGTGGACTTGTCCACTTAGGCAGGAAGAATAAAAAAACAGAGTATTATTTAAATGGAAAGAGATTGCAAAACTCTGCAGTACAGAGGGATCTGGGTGTCCTGGTACATGAATCACAAAAGGTTAGTATGTAGGTACAGCAAGTGAATGGTTAGGAAAGCAAAGGGAGTGTTGTCAGTTACTGCAAGGGCAATGGAATATAGAAGTAGGGAAGTTTTGCTGCAGCTGAATAGGGTGTTGGTGAGACCACATCTAGAGTACAGTGCACAGTTTGGTCTGCTTATTTAAGAAAGGATATAATTGCATGAGAAGTAGTTCAGAGAAAGTTCACTTGACTGATTCCTGTGACAAAGGGATTGTCTTATGAGAAAAGATTGAACAGTCTGAACCTGTATCCATTGGAGTTTAGAAGAATGAGAGGTGACCTTATTGAAACATATAAGATCCTGAGAGAACTTGACAGGATGGATTCTGAGAGGTTGCTTCCAATTGTGGGAGACACTGGAACTAGGATTCACAGCTTAGAAACAAGGGGTCTCCCATTTAAGAAGGATATGAGGAGAATATTTTTTCTCTCAGGGGTCGTTAGTCTGTGGAATTCTCTTCCCCAGAGAGCAGTGCAGGCTGTGTCATTGAATAGATCCCATGCTGAGTTAGATTCTTGACTGGCAAGGGAACCAAAGGGTGTAGGGGGGTGAACAGGAAAGTAGAGACCACAATCAGATCAGTCATGTTCCCGTGGATTGCACAGCAGGCCCGATGGTGCGAATGGCCTACTCCTGCTCTGAATTTGTATGTTTGCATGTTGTTTTTATGGATGTATATTCTTGTAGAGATCTGGCACGGATTTCTTCTGTGCTGTAATCACTCCCCGATTCCATATTCTATGGGACATTCTCATAAAAATACAAGAACACTGTCAAAGAAATGCATATTAACAGTCAGAGGATAACTATTATAGTTTAGAGGAAACCTTTAATAATGTCAGCGCTGGGGTTTTAATATCCTTCCTTGTTTCTAGACTGAACTTTCAGTATAGAGAATCACAGTTGATAAAGTGCTTATCAAAATAGACTACGATATGTGTGCAGATAAAGGGTTAGCAGTTGATGGTGAAAGGTCATCTCTACTTACGGCAAAAGTTTCCTGTTTACATAGATTGCGGTACTCAGTAGTTCTTAAATAGTGAGAGTAGGTCTCTTAAAGCTAATTTTACCTGTATTTATTAATAAGATGTGTGTATTGCTGGCAAGGCCTGTAGTATTGCCTTGTAGAAGCTGGTGATGAGCCACACTGAAATCTGTGTGGTGTGAGTAGACCCACAGTGTTTTTAGCGGGGGAGTTCCAGGTTTTTTGACCCAGCGACAGTGAAGGAAAGGTGAAGGATATATTTCCAAGTCAGGATTGTGTGTGACTTGGAGGGGAACTTGTGGGTGATGGTGTTCCCAAGCACCCATTGCCCTTGTCCTTCTAGGTGGTAAAGGTCACAGGTTTGGCAGGTGCTGTCTAAGAAGCCTTGGTGCGTTGGTGTCGTACCTCTTGCAGATTGCTCACCAGAACACCACAACATCATGCGACATGCAGAAATTCTGTTGTACTATGCTATGCACAGTTCTGGCCTCCATATGACAATGACATGTCGGAGGAGCTGCAAAAAAAGTATACAAGAATGATACCAGAATTGAGAAGTTATAAATAGGCGGGAAGACTGAACAAGATGGGTTTTCTTTCGAAAAATGAAATCTGAAGTGTGTCCTAATAGAGGCCTTTAAAATACTGAAGGGGTTTGATAGGGTATACATGGAGAAGATGCTCCTACTTGAGGGCCTGACAAAAACCAAGATCCATCTCTGTGAGATAATCACCAACAAACCCATGAAGAGATTCAGGAGGAACCATATAATTCAGACAGTGGAATGTGGAACTCATTGTCGCATGGAGTAATTGAGGTGAATAGCACAAATGGATTTAAGAGGAAGCTGAGCAAACACATGAGAGACAAAGGAATAGAAGGATATACTGATAGTTTGAGATGAAATTGGGGTGGAAGAGGCTCAGTAGTGCATGAACATGGCCAAAGGTTTGGTGAATTGTGTGGCCAGTTTCCTTGCTGTAATTATATGACATAGAGGTTAGTAAAAATTCCAAGAGCAACACAATGAGAGATGCAACACCTGCCCTTTTAATCTTCCCTTCTCACCTTTCGAGGCCACAGACACTCCTTCCAGATGAAGCAGCAGTTTACGTGTACAATTTAGTATACTGGATTTGTTGCTCCCAATGCATCTGCTCTACATTGGAGTGACTGAGAGCTTTGCTGAACACCCCACTCTGGCAGTAAGTGTGACCCCGAGCTTCTGATGTAATTCATCACCTTGCTCAGATTCTGACCTTTCTATCCTTGACCTGCTTCCGCGTTCCTATGAATCTCAACACAAGCTCGAGAAACAGCATCTCATCTTTGGATTAGGTACTTTACAGCCTTCAGTGCTCAATATTGAGTTCAACAATTCCAAACCTCTGCATCCATTTTGTTATCTATCTTTTTTGTGTGCATTTTGTTTTACAGTCTTGTTTTTCAACAGCAGCTTTTTGTTTTCATTCACAGGATGTGGGCATCACTGGCTGGGCCAGCATTTATTGCCCATCCCTAATTGCCCCTTGAGAAGGTGGTGGTGAGCTGCCTCCTTGAACCGCTGCAGTCCATGTGGTGTAGGTACACCCAAAGTGCTGTTAGGGAGGGAGTTCCATTTTGACCCAACGGCAGTGAAGGAACGGCCGATATATTTCCAAGTCAGGATGGTGAGTGACTTGGAGGGGAACTTCCATGTTCACATGTATCTGTTGCCCTTGTCCTTCGAGATAGTAGTGGTCGTGGGTTTGGAAGGTGCTGTCTAAGGAGCCTTGGAGAGTTCTGGTAGTGCATCTTGCAGATGGTACACACTGCTGCTACTGTGTGTCGGTGATGAAAGGAGTGAATGTTTGTGGATGGGATGCCATTCAAGTGGGCTGCTTTGTCCTGGATGGTGTTAAGCTTATTGAGTGTTGTGGGAGTTGCACTCATCCAGGCAAGTGGGGAGTATTTCATCACACTCCTGACTTGTGCCTTATAGACGGTGGACAGGTTTTGGGGAGTCAGGAGGTGAGTTACTCATCACAGGATTCCTAGCCTATGACCTGCTCTTGTAGCCACAGTATTTATATGGCTGGTCCAGTTCAGCTTCTGGTCAATGGTGACCCCCCAGGATGTTGATAGTGGGGTATTCATTGATGGTAATGCCATTGAATGTCAAAGGGTGATGGTTGGATTCTCTCTTGTTGGAGATGGCCATTGGCTGACACTTGTGTGGCACGAATGTTACTTGCCACTTGTCAGCAAAAGCCTGGATATTGACCAGGTCTTGCTGCACTTGGACATAGACTGTTTCAGTATCTGAAGAGTTGCAAATGGTGCTGAACATTGTGCAATCATCAGCGAACATCTCACTTCTGACCTATGATGGAAGAAAGGTCTTTGATGAAGCAGCTGAAGATGGTTGTGCTGAAGACATTACCCTGAGGAACTCCTACAGTGATGTCCTGGTACTGGGATGACTGACCTTCAACAGCCACAACCATCTTCAAATGTGCTAGGTATGACTCCAACCAGTGGAGAGTTTTCCCCCAATTCCCATTGACTCCAGTTTTGCTAGGGGTCCTTGATGCCACACTCGGTCAAATGCAGCCTTGATGTCAAGGGCAGCCACTCTCACCTCACCTCGGGAGTTCAGCTTTTTTGTCCATGTTTGAACCAAGGCTGTAAGGAGGTCAGGAGCTGAGAGGCCCTGGCAGACCCCAAACTGGGCGTCAGTGAGCAGCTTATTGCTAAGCAAGTGCCGCTTGATAGCACTGTTGATGACCCCTTCCATTACTTTACTGATGATCAAGAGTAGTCTGATGGGGTGGTAATTGGTCAGGTTGGATTTGTCCTGCTTTTGTGAACAGGACAAAACTGGGCAATTTTCCACATTGCCGGGTAGATGCCAATGTTGTAGCTGTACTGGAACAGCTTGGCTAAGGATGCGACAAGTTCTGGAGCACAAGTCTTCAGTACTATTGTCAGAATATTGTCAGGGCCCAATATCCAGTGCCTTCAGTTGTTTTTTGATATCAAGTGGAGTGAATCACATTGGATGAATACTGGCATCTGTCAAGCTGGGGACCTCCAGAGGAGGCCGAGAAGGATTATCCACTTGGCACTTCTGGCTGAAATTGTAGCAAATGCTTCAGCTTTATCTTTGCACTGATGTCCTGGACTCCCCCTTCATTGAGGATGGGGATTTTTGTGGAGCCTCCTCCTCCAACGAGTTGTTTAATTGTTCAATTTGATGTAGCAGGACTGTAGAGCTTAGACCTGATCCATTGGTTGTGGGATTGCTTAGCTCTGTCTATCACTTGCTGCTTATGCTGTTTGGCATGCAAGTAGACCTGTGTTATACCTTCACCAGGTTGACGCCTCATTTTTAGGTATGCCTGTTGCTGCTCCTGGCATGCCCTTCTGCACTCTTCATTGAACCAGGGTTGATCCCCTGGCTTGATGGTAATGGTAGAGTGGGGGATATGCCAGGCCATGAGGTTACAGATTGTGTTCGAGCTCAATTCTGCTGCTGCTGTAGGCCCACAGCGCCTCATAGATGCCCAGCCTTGAGTTGCTAGATCTGTTCAAAATCAAAACCATTTAGCATAGTGCCACACAACACAATGGAAAGGCAGGACTTCGTTTCCACAATGACTGTGCAGTGGTCACTCCTATCGACACTGTCATGGACAGATGCATCTGCGGCAGGCAGGTTGGTGAGGATAAGGTCAAGTATGCTTTTCTCTCTTGTTGGTTCCCTCACCACCAGCTACAGACCCAGTCTAGCAGCTATGGCCTTTAGGTCTCGGCCAACTCGGTCAGTAGTGGTGCTACCAAGCCACTCTTGGCAATGGACACTGAATCGTCCAACCAGAGTACATTCTGCGCCCTTGCCACCCTCAGTTCTTCCTCCAAGTGGTGTTCAACATGGAGGAGCACTGATTCATCAGCTGAGGGAGAGTGGTAGGTGGTAATCAGCAGGATGTTTCCTTGCCCATTTTTGACCTGGTGCCATGAGATTTCATGGGGTCCGGGGTCAATGTTGAGGACTCCCAGGGCAACTCCCTCCCGACTGTATACCACTGTTCCACCACCTCTGCTGGGTCTGTCCTGTTGATGAGGTAGGACATAACCAGAAATGGTGATGGTGGTGTCTGGGACATTGTCTGTAAGATACGTTTTCATGAGGATGACTCTATTGGGCTGTTGCTTGACTAGTCTATGAGACAGCTCTACCAATTTTGGCACTAGCCCCCAGATATTAGTAAGGAGGACTTTGCAGGGTCAAAAGGGCTGAAATTGCCATTACCTAGGTTGACTCCGGGTGGTCCGTCCAGTTTCATTCCCTTTTTGAGGCTTTGTAGCAGTTTGATACAACTGAGTGGCTTGCTTGGCCATTTCAGAGTCAACCACATTACTGTGGATTTGGAGTCACATGTAGGCCAGACCAGGTAAGGATGAGATAAGAGGATGAGGATAAGGTTTCCCTCCCTGAAGGACAATAGTGAACGCGATGGGTTTTTACAACAATCAACGATAGTTTCATGGTCATCGTTAGACTCCATTAATTGTCATAATTAATTTCGCCATCTGCCATGGCAGGATTTAAACCTGGGTCCCCAGAGCATTACCCCGGGCCTCTGTATTGTCCAGCAACAATACCAATATGCCATCACCTCCCCTATTCATCATTCTGCCATTCACACCTCCTCTACACACACCTTTGTTTTTTTATCTGTCCCATTGCCTCTCCTTTGGTCGTGCATCGCCCTTTTGTCATTTCATCTCTCCTATCTTCCACCCGATCACACCCTCTCCCTTTTGTTCTTTTCCCAACCCTCCACCCATTTCACTCGCTTGAAAACTTTTATGTTTCTAACTTCTCCCAGTTCTGTTGAAAGGTCATCGACCTGAAACGTTAACTCTCTTTCCCTCTTCACGGATGCTGCCTGACCTGCTCAACGCTTCCAGAACGTTCAGTTTTTATGCACGTAGGTGCAGATTCTAAAATCTGATCCCATCCATGCATGAAGCAGCAGGTCGGCTAAGGATCATAGGTATCGGGAGCTGGACTTCAAATACGCTCCAGGCAATATTAGAAGTGTTGCTCAGCCACTTCACTGAATGTGACTGCTTAAGATACAAATTAAATGCAGGTGAGACTTGAAGAACTATCACCTGGAGTCACATTTTTAATCTAGTTTAACCTAAAATTTGGAATAATTACCAGGCTTAGATGAATATTATCTTAAACTGCAGAATGTGACCTTTATTTTAATACAGTGGCAAATTAGAAGCTTTCATTTAACATTCAACCCTCTGGATTTTTTTAGTAAAGAGGGAATTTTGACACTCTGCTTCTCAAAACTTTTCTTATGGAAGGTGGTACACTGATTATTAATAAAACTAGCCACCACTCTGGGGATTTAGGTGAAAGCTTGCTCTCGATCTAAGTAACTAATTGGAAAACTTTTTAATGTGCTTCCAATTTAAGTTACGATAGTGAAAGTGAGTCAAAACCCAGAACATCCTTTTTTTATCAATTTTTTTAAAAGTTAATACCGTTAATCAACTCCCCACCAACCACCCCGACCTCCCACCCCCGCCCAACCCCCAACCCCCACCCCCAAGCGGATTGGCCTCTGCCTGAGGTCTGAGATCTAAGCATCTTTCAATCGAATTTTAGGTGCAGAAGAAGAGGAGAAAGTGCTTTGGTTGACTCTACCAACGCACGCTACCAGTTTGGGGGTGGTGGAGGGGCAGGGAAGCTTAGCGTTTGATGGCCCATGCCAGGAAATCATGGGCCGCCTTGCTCCCAATTTTCGGCCCACCCATTTTACCCTCAGTTTACCAGTGCTTTCCCAATATGTTAGCCCAACAATTGAGGTTGCCCACCAGCATTATGTGCTTAGCCCAACAAAGAGGAGTCTCTGGTATTTGATCTGTTCAAAATATATCCCATTTATTGAGACACCCGACTTTATTCTGAACTTTAAAATGTATATATAAACAGAGGACCCGGATAGGCTTCTCTAACGACTCAGCTGGAAAGACATTGTCTGGTGCACCACTAGCATATATAGACCCAGAAGGTGCCAGATTTGCTTACTGTTCATTCATTCAGGTGTACTCTTCCTGAAGGCAGCTCCTTGGCTCATTGTCCGCTCAATGCTTTATCTTGAGCCATAACCTTGGCTGTTTTTGTCAGTGGTGGTTTCTCAGTGTCTTCCACTCTCAGGGCCAGGGGTTGGAGGCCAGTCCTGAGTCTAACTCAACCAGAACAAGAATTGAACCCACACTGTTGGCGTCATTCTGAATCACATGCTAGCCAACTGAGCTAACTGGCACCTAGGATGATGGTAACCGGGTCTAACCTGGGGCCCCAGTTTAGAGTGAGAAAACATCTTCCAGATTTCCTGCATAGAGTTGTCAGTTCTTGATGGGCACATTCCTGGTGGTAGCATCACATACGCCTCCTGCCTCCAACTATCTCGTTCCCACCTTCTCGCCATTTTCTACCCAGTATGTCCATCCTTGTGGCAGCCAATCTTCTCTCACCAATTGGAAAGTAAACAGGATCCTCTTAATCCTACTGGATGATTCTTGACTGCCAGTAAAAAGACAGTGGGCTGGATTTTACATGGAGGCGGTGGCCCCTGTGCCCCCAGCTTAAAGATCAGGGGCGAGCTGAGAAGCCCCTCCATCAGGCAGTTAATTGGTTCAGGGCGAGACTTCCGCCCCCATCTGGGAGGTAGTCCCGCCTCTCAGAGCCGCCATCAATCAGAAGCCTCGCCACTCTCTAAGCTCAACGGTGCCTCAGGGAACAGTGGCCACTGCTGGCACTGCAGCTAGCCCACCAGCTAAGGAGCCGTAAATCGGTACCCTCTGGTTCCCAAGTTCCTTACAGCAGCATCCTGGGGGATAGCCTTTCATTCTCGGAGACACAGGGGCAATATTGGAGGGTTGCTAATGCTATTGCTACTCCAAGTCACTATTCTATGTTCTCCTTTAGAATGTCTATGTAGCGGGGAGATTGAATGAAAATAGGATCACGTTCATCTACGATCAGTTAAGTTGCTGATACTTGCTTGCTGGGCTCCCAGGTAAAAATACTGTCCTAGATCACAGGGAAGGTCTAATAATATCTGCAAATACTGCAAGGTTTTAATATCCTCCTTGGTTTCCAAGATAATTTTTCAACAGAGAGTGTTGCTCCTGAAAAAAAGACTTCCAAGTCATCAGTAATGCAATGAATTCAGGTTTGCATGATAAACAATTGATGGGCAACTGCCATTGATGGGGAAATGCTGCATTTGGGATAGATTAAAAACATTGTATGGATCTGAAGGCGACTGGTGACTATGAATTGCTACCTCAGCGTGAGTCAGCACTTTCAGGAGAAATGAGAAACAATTGAAGGCTTAGGAGGTTAAATAAAATAGGTTGTGAGAAAAGGGGGGACAGGAATAAGGCAATCTTTGAATGTGGACCTTTCCACTCTGTTAGATTAACTCCTCAGTAACTCACCCCCCCGACTCCCCAAAATCTGTCCACCATCTACAAGGCACAAGTCAGGAGTGTGATGGAACACTCCCCACTTGCCTGGATGAGTGAAGCTCCCACAACACTCAAGAAGCTTGACAACATCCAGGACAAAGCAGCCCCACTCAATTGGCACCACATTCACAAACATTCGCTCCCTCCAACACCGACGCACAGTGGCAGCAGTGTGTGTACCATCTACAAGATGCATTTCAGGAATTCACCAAGGCTCCTTTGACAGCACCTTCCAAACCCACAACCATCTAGAAGGACAAGTGCAGGAGCTAGATTGGAACACCGTTTGGAAATGGTGGGAACTTGGATGTTCCCCCCCAAGTCATTCACTATCCTGACTTGGAAATATATTGCCGTTCCTTCACTGTCCCTGGGTCTCCTTTAGAATGTCTATGTAGTGGGAAGATTGAATGAAAATAGGTTCATGTTCATCTACGATCAGTTAAGTTGCTGATACTTGCTTGCTGGGCTCCCAGGTAAAAATACTGTCCTAGATCACAGGGAAGGTCTAATAATATCTGCAAATACTGCAAGGTTTTAATATCCTCCTTGGTTTCCAAGCTAATCCTGGAACTCCCTCCCTAACAGCACTGTGGGTGTACCTACACCACATGGACTGCAGCGATTCAAGAAGGCAGCTCACCACCACCTTCTCAAGGGCAACTAGGGGTGGGAAATAAATGCTGGCCCAGCCAGCGAAGCCCACATCCCCTGAGTGAATAAAATAAAGTACCATGACTTGATATAAAAACAGGAAATGCTGGAAATACTCAGCAAGTCTGCAGCATCATTGGAGAGAAAAACTGAGTTAACGTTTTAAGTCAATGACCCTTTACTCCAACTATGATTTGCTGATGACCACTCTGATTCAAGTAACTTATTAAATCATAGAACCATGCAATGGTCACAGCACTGAAGGAGGCCATTTGGCCCATCGGGTCTGTGGCGGCTCACTGCAAGAGCAATGTACCTGGGCGCCTTTTCCCTGTAGCCCTGCAAAACTTCCCTCTTCGGATAATGAGTCTGCCTCCATCACACTGTCAGGTGTTTCAGCTCCTAACCACTCGCTGCGCAAAAGAGTTTTTCCTCAGGCCGCCTTTGCTTCTTTTGCTAATCGCTTTAAGCCAATTTAAAGAGTATTGTGATGAAGCGGTAATGAGGAAGTTGTTGTGCAAAATGCACCGACAACTCTTGGGGTCTGACTGCTCCTTCCCCTTGCCTGATCCCCTTCATGTTTTATGCATTATGGATTCCTGCAGCAGATCCTTGAACATTCAATACATGGTTGGTAATTACTGTTGTTATTAACTCTGGTTAATCCTATTGCATTGAAAACCACCGTCATTAGGAAATACCATTCTACTGCAGCACCACATAAACCTTGAAAGACCTTTTGCTGTGCTCTATGCCTTGCCCTGCGCAACTAAATATGGTCAGTTGATCTCCCTTTAAGCCTATTTAACAAATGCAGTCCAATTGCATTATGATAGCAGCCCTTGGGAGTCTTTGCAGCACTAGCTTATTAACTCATTCAGGATAGCCCACAAGAATACTGTTCTTCCTTCTTCATGGTGCATTGTCCCGTCAGTACACCACATCTGCATTAATCACTATTCTGACCAGGAATTCCTCTGTGCTGGGCAGATTTGAGGGTCTTCAGATTACATCATAAGGATGAGCATTTCTGACTTTTGACAACAGCCTTTACTTAAATCCAGTCCCGTTCTCAACTGTACTGTTGGAGGTGCTGACTTTCGGATGAGATGTGAAACCGAGGCCCCATTTGCCCCCTCAGGTGGACGTAGAAGATCCCAGGGCACTATTTCAAAGAAGAGTGGGAGAGATCCCCCCACTGTCTTGGCCAATGTTAATCCTTCAACCAACTTCACGAAAACAGATGATCTAGTCATTATCTCATTACAGTTTATGGGACCTTGCTGTACACAAACTGGTTAATACACTTCCTACATTACAGTGACCATACTTCAAAAGTACTTCATTGGCTGTAAAGTGCTTTGAAACATCCTGAGGTTGTGAAAGGCACTATATAAACGAAAGCAATGTTCCCACCAACTTCTGTTTTTTGTTATTCATTCACGGAATGTTGGCCTCACTGGCTGGACCAGTTTTTATTGTCCAACCCTAATTGCCCCTTGAGAAGGTGGTGGTGAGCTGCCTTCTCGAACCACCGCAGTCTGTGTGGTGTAGGTACACCCACAGTGCTGTTAGGGAGGGAGTTCCAGGATTTTAACCCAGCAACAGTGAAGGAATGGCGATATATTCCCAAGTCAGGATGGTGAGTGACTTGGAGGGGAATTTTCAGTTGGTGGTGTTCCCATCTTTCTGCTGCCCTTGTCCTTCTAGATGATAGTGGTGGTGGGTTTGGAAGGTGCTGTAGAAGGAGCCTTGGTGAGTTTCTGCAGTGCATCTTGCAAATGGTACACCTGCTGCTACTGTGTATCGGAAGTGAAGGGAGTGAATGTTGATGGATGGGGTGCCAATCAAGTGAGTTGCTTTGTCCTGGATGGTGTCAAGCTTCTTGAGTGTTGTTGGAGCTGCACTCATCCAGGCAAGTGGGGAGTATTCCATCACACTCCTGACTTGTGCCTTGTAAATGGTGGACAGGCTTTGAGGAGTCAGGAGGTGAGTTACCCGCCGCAGGGTTTCACTTTGCATGTGCTGTGCTTGGCCAGCTTGCCACATTGCATTGTCCCTTTAAGATTGACACATGGCCGTACATGAAGGCAGCTTAGGTGGAACCTTGAATGCAAGTCTTTCCTTGTATTTCTTTTAAAGGATCCATTCATGTGCAAATATTGCAACATACAAAAACAACACGTATTTATACAATGCCTTTAACACAATAAAACCTTCCAAGAGGCTTCCCAGGAATGTTATCAGACAAAATTTGACTCTGAGCCACGTACGGAGATTTTAGAATAAATTACCAAAAGCTTGGTCACGGAGGTTTTACAGAACATCTTAAAGGAGGAACAAGAGATGGAGGGAATTCCAGGTCTTAGGGCCTTGGCAACTGAAGGCATGGCCACCAATGGTGGAGCTATTAAAATCAGGGAGGGTGTAATCTGGGGTGTCCATCACATTAAATTCTGAGGAGTAACCCTGTAAGAACTGCTAATCCAGCTGCAATAAACCAATGCTTATAGCTCAAAGAAATGTGGTCATGCCCTCTTACTCAGAACTGTGATAAATCATGAAAGTCATAGATTAAGGTGTTTGGTTTGAAATGCGAAACTCAGCCTCTGTAATGACTTGTCGTTGTGCTTAATAAATAAAAGGTGGGGGGGGGGGTAGAAAGAGACTAAGTCAAATTGAGCAATTACAGCAGCATGGAAATATTTACATTTATTCTTTGAGGAGAATGAATGATAATTTCACTGTCCAGTGGAGGGAGTATTTATACCACAGGCAACTAACAACAGACAATACATGTGTGAATTCTCAGTCGACAAGTATACTAGAATGCTCTGAAGAGTGGTTCCCATTATCAGTTCTTCTTTTCAAAGTTAAGCAGTGGGCAAAGCGCTGGGTTCTGTGTATAGTGATCTTGAGCATGTTACCGATACTTTCCTTGGATACCACTGCCAGGAGATGCTCTGGAAAGCATTTGGGACTTTTTACTCCTTCATGGGATGTGGGCATCGCTGACTAGCCCAGCATTTATTGCCCATCCCTAATTGCCCTCGTTCAGAGGGCATTTAAGAGGCAACCACGTTGCTGTGGGTCTGGAGTCACATGTAGGCCAGACTAGGTAAGGACAGCAGGTTTCCTTCCCTAAAGGACATTAGTGAGCCAACAACAGGCAAACAATTTACGACCCATCGGCAATGGCTTTGCGGTCATCATCAGACTTTTAATTCCAGATTTTTATTGAATTTAAATTTCACCATCTGCCGTGGCAAGATTCGGACCCAGGTCCCTGCACCTGAGCTGAGAAGGTGTTACATTCCCCAGAAGCCAGCAACAGAAAATAAAACAGACAAAGAGAAAGAGGGAAAGTAGCAGCGAGACAGAGAAACAGAGCGTGGTAATGGAGATACAATTGGAGAGATGCAGACAGAGAGAAAAAACAACACAGAAGGAAACCCAGAGGGACACAGCGAAGCAGCAGATTCAAGAAGGGAGTAATGGAGAGACAGAGTAAGAGCAACAGAGACATATGAGTAACAGAGAGGAACGTGAAGCAATAGAGAGAGATTCAAGAAGAGAGTACAGAAAGAGGAGTAATAATAACTGGTGGTAACGCAGGTGAACACTGAAAGCAAATAGAGTCACAGTGTTTAAATATGTTTTGCCAAACACTTTTCCATGAAAACGTTGTCCATTGAAACAACTTCCTTGAGCAAAAACAACGAGGGCAAAAGGAATGTTTAAAATACAAACAGAAATTGCCAGAAATGCACAGCAGCTGGGTGACCTCATCATCGAACTGAAACACTGGGCGAGGTATTAATGCCGTCCAAACCCAGCCGCTTGCACGGCTAATTTGGATTGGGCCGGTGACTGTCTTTTCCTCTCCACAGATGCTACCACAACTGCTGACCAGTGCCAGCAGTTCCTGTTTTCATTTGAGATTTCCAGTGTCCAAAGGCACTTTGCTTTTGTCGGAATGTTTCAAAGTCTGTCACCACAGGTGCTCCCTCTTTAAAAACCCACCGAAAATGATTCTGTCCTGTAGAATAAAGGGAATTATCCTTCACTGACAACTGGGAGTTGCCAGTGTTCTTTCAGTTGAGTAAAATGTAAAGGGCTATCATCACTCACTCCTGCCTGCAGTGTGAGTGAGTTATGGCTCCTTCACACTCCAGAAGGAATAACAGTAACTCACTGTCATTGGCACAATCCCTTCCATTTGTTTTTTTGAATATGTCCATATTCATTTTTACATGCCAGCAACGTTAACAGTAAAATATTAGCTGTTGTAGTGCTCAAGGAACACAATTGCAATGGATGCATCTTTGCTTGATGTTCAAGTAGATGTGTGCTACAGATGTCAATTGGGTAAATCTTCGCCAGTCTTAAACTAATGGTCTTTCACGGGTCATGCTGCAACTGTTATGTAGGCACTTTGGCCATTCTAGCCCCGCTGGTGCTAACAGACAAAGACTTTGCCGCCAGCCATCACAATCAATCAATGAAAACCGGCGGGAAAATTGTTGCAATTTATATTCTGGTAAATCACATCTGCTTGCTTTGAAAGAGCTGCAAGCTGCGTAGCTCTGTAAAGAGTTTGAAGCTAGAGTGAGATGGTTTTGAGAGGCAGTGATTAAGATTGACAAAGTCATTGAAACTTGCTTTAAGCTGAAGCAAGTGATGCAAAGTTTAGTGCTGTGAACTTTCATCTTTATTAATCAATTGTGCCAGTCTTCCCTCGGAAGAGGTATTAAACTGAGGTGCTACCCCAGGCTGTTCAGAAGAGGAGACGGTGGTGTAGTGGTCATGTCACTGGAATAAAAGGGACAGTAGCAACGTGGATAGAAAATTGGCTGAGTAATAGGAAGCAGAGATATTTTTCAAGCTGGAGGAAGGTTTGTAGTGGAGTTACTCAGAGGTCTGTATTGGGACTCTTGCTTTTCCATATATATATTAATAATCTAGATCTTTGTGTGCAGGGGACAATTTCAAAGTTTGCAGATTATAAGGAACTTGGAAACATTGTAAACTGTGAGGAGGACAGTATAGAGCTTCAAAAGGGCATAGTGGAGTGGGCAGATAGGTGGCATATGAAGTTCAATGTGGGGAAATGTGAGGTAATGCATTTTGGGTAGGAAGAACATGGAATGACAATATTAAATAAGGGGTACAATGTTAAGGGGTTACAGGAGCAGAGGGACCGGGTGTACATGTGCATAGATCATTGAAGATGGCAGGACAGTTGGAGAGAGCAGTTAATAAAGCATAGAGTATTCTGGGCTTAATAAACAAGGGTATAGTTTACAAGAGCAGGGAAGTTATGATGAGATTATATAAGACACATTTAGACCTCAGCTGGAGTATTGCTTACAGTTCTGGGCGCCACACTATAGTAAGGATGCGAACACATTGAAGAAAGTGCAGAAGACGTTTACAAGAATGGCTCCAGAGATGAGAAACTTCAGTTATGAAGAGAGATTTGAGAGGTTTGGACTGTTCTCCGTGGAGAGGAGAAGGCTAAGAGGAGATTTGATAGAGATGTTCGAAATCAAGAGGGGCACTGGATAGAGTAGATAGGGAGAAACTGTTCCCACTTATAAAAGGATCAAGAACGAGAGGGCACAGATTTAAAGTGATTTGCAAAAAAAGCAAATGTGATGTGAGGAAAAACTTTTTCACACAACAAGTGGTTTGTGTCTGGAATACGCTGCCTGGAAGTGTGGAGGGGGCAGGTTCAATCGAGGCATTCAAGAGAGCATTAGAAGATAATTTGAATAGAAACAATGTGCAGGGGTACGGGGAAAAGGTATGGCAAAGGCACTAGGTCATAATGCTCGTTTGGAGAGCTGGTGCAGACACAATGGGCTGAATGGCCTCCTTCTATGTTGTAACAATTCTGTGGATGAATAATCCAGAAGCCCAGGTTAATAATCTGGGGATATAGGTTCAAATCCCACAACGGCAGCTGGTGGAATTTAAATTCAGTTAATAACAAAATCTGGAATTGGAAGCTAGTCTCAGTAATGGTGGCCATAAAACTATCATCTGCCACTCAAAATCCATCACTAATGTCCTTTAGGGAAGGAAATCTGTTGTCCTTATCTGGTCTGGCCTACATGTGACTCCAAACTCACAGCAATGTAGTTGACTCTTATCTGCCCTCTTAAATGGCCTAGCAAGCCACTCAATCCAAGGGTAATTAGGGATGGAAAAGAAACACTGGACTGGCCAGTGACACCCACTATCAGTGAAAGAATAAATTAAAAAGGCAACACAAAAACACTTGATGCTACTGTTCAAAGAGGATCCAGGGATTTCGCAAGATTTATTCGGATGGAGAACCTCGAAACCAAATATTCGTCTACTGAAGTCAACACTACTTGAACCATGAAACTGACTATTCGTCTCCCGAAGTAAATTATAGGAATCTCACAACACAACGGCCGCAAAGCTCAATCATCTACGAGCCAAGAACTGTTCCGTATATATATCAGCTTACTTCAAGCTAAATTCTTACTTTTAACCTGTTTGACCGTATATGCATGTGTTTTATCCTTTCTTGCCTTTAGTAGTTAATAAACTCACTCTTACCTTTAACTTAAAGTCTGATCAAATTGGCTCCATCAAAACCAGAATGACTCGGTCTGGGAAAAAGGTATCCACGAAAGGGATTCTTTTCAGATTAAATCTCGTTGTGACCAACAGAGATGGGGGGGAGGGGAGTGAGCAGGGGGATGCAGAGGGCTGAATAAAGACAGGGAGCCAGTTCATCCATCCTCACCGATGGCATAATAAATTTGGGGTATCCCAGTCAAATGGTGACAAATTGAGGGGTCTCATCTGGATCAACAGCTTTGGAGAACAATCAGCTGGGGGGTGGGTCATAACACTGCCCGATCCCCTTCCCCGTGACCTAAACCCCATGACCCCTATCCTGGCCTCACTCACCTATGGCCTGGGGTCCCTCACTGACCCGGGGTCTCTGGTAGGCGCTTTACTGGTAGATACCACTGTTTCTGCTGGTGCTGTCTCCAACGGACAATTTCCGGCCTCTGACTGGACAACAGGTCATGGAGGTGGGGCTTCTGCCCTCGGGATCCTTGGTCATTTAAGTGCCTGAGAGTCACTTAATATTGCAGGGCCTTCCCCAAAGGAGTGTGCTGCAGGTCTCTCACCAACTCTTCAGCCGGCAGGCGAGGCTACACCCAGTGAGTGGGTTTAGGTGGGGTAGATGTGGGAGAATCCAAAACCAGATGCCACAAATATAAAGCAACCACCACTAAATCCAATTGGGAAACTAGGAAAAATTTCTTCACTCACGAGGATGGTTACAATATGGAACTCACAACCTCAGGAAGTGGTTGAAGCTTAGGTACTTTTAAAAGGAAACTAGATGAGTAGTTGAGAGAAAAGGGGATAAAAATAAATGGTGAAAGACTGAGATGAGGTCAGTCGAATGGTAGGAGACTCATGTCACAGACACCAGCACAGACCAGTCGGCCAGAATAGTCTGTTATATTCCAGGTATTTATAATGTTCTACCTGTGATATCCTTTCTGAGGCTTTTTTTTTTCCCAAACCATTTCCCTCTGAAACTGGGGATCAATGTCACGACTTCCCACTGCATTGTCTCTAAGCCTTGGATGTCACAATGGCCTGAACTCTAATACAACACTCTCTAATGCAACCCAACCAGGGAGAGGGACCTACCGGGTTTTGAGATCAATTACTTTGCACACCTAACCGATTCAATGATTTTTCAAAGTAGTCTATTCTACCACAGCTCTGGCACATATCCCACATTTAATCGGTGGTTAATTCACCTCTCTGCTGTCTTGGGATCGTGCTGCGTACAAAATGACTGCCACATTAATTTTCTTAACGACAGAGTCACTGCAATTCAAGGGCTAAATAGTCTATGGAAATGTTTATGGGTGATACAACATGGTTTTAAAAAACGTAAGGTTTTATGAATAAACATTCTGCGATACAACGTTGGCTTCATATTGTAGAGCTTTCCTTGTTATAGCTTGCACATTACTGAGTGGACATCCTGAGAGTGGAAACAACCCTAGTACTGATGAGAAAGTTGTACATCAGGTTTCTAAGTCCGTTCTAATCTCTAAGTCTGTTAAGTTTTCCTTCTTCTTGTGCTTACCCAGTAGATAAACATCAAAGCACCAGCCCCACATTAGGGATTGGTTAAATACATAGATTAATTTATTGAGGGATTCGAGAAGTTGGTAACAGTATTTCATAGTTGGTGAACTTGTACACATATCTGAGTTGGTAGCATCCCAACAATAAAGTGAGACTAAATCTGGACCATGTGATACGTTACATCATTTCCCCTCTAGTAATGTACTCAGAAAACATAACCACACCTACTTAAATATATACCACAACAGAGTCTGCTTGTTCTCTGGTCAGGGCAAGTATGGGACCTCTCTGCCTCTGTCTGTCTGTCTGGGGCAGGTCTACTGCAGCTATTATCAAGACAACTCTTTGTCCTTTGCCACTGTTTCCTTAAGATAGTCAGACTGACTCCCTGAATCAGGAATGGGTTTTGCTGCCTGCAGGGAGTGGGTTACCTCCTGGTTCCTCTCACTATCTGCCTTTATGCTCTGATGTGCCCATAAAGAGGCTATTCAGACCATCTTGTCAGCTGTTCATGGACTCACATGCAGGATGATCCCATAGCATAAGCTCACCCTGGCTCTGATAGCCTTCTGCATTTTCCTCCAGCCCTCTCACCTCACTCTCTTCTGGCTGATGATAAATTGGTGAGCCTCTCATCATTAACACCCCGGAAGAAATAATTTTTCCTTATTCAGACCATCAAACCCCTTCAACCCTGTAGTAATCTGAGATATAATATACCTTTATGACAATTATTGTAATGTAAGGTCACGTGATCATATTGTTCAATAACAGATCAGCACGGGATACCTCTACTTGAGAGTCTTGAGTTAGTCACTGATGAGTGAAGACAGAGTGTAATGTGAGCACACAAGTATAGTTGTAGAGTTAGTTTGTAAATAAACAGCATGTGTTTATTCTAATAATGACCTCCTGATGTTCTCTGTCTCTGTACCGGCTCAGTCATCCCTAACAAAGACTGCAACCTGGATCCTTTAGCCACAGCAAACCAAGGGCACTGAATCCAACAACCCCACCAAAAAAAAATCCCTATAAATAATCTTGTCCTTGCTTTCTCTGTTTCAATTTAAATAGTTCCTGAATTTTAAGTCATAGATTCATAGAAGCTTGCAGGGCAGAAGGAGGCCATTCAGCCCATCGTGACTGTTCCAGCTCTTTACAAGTGCAGTTGTGCTTAGTCCCATGTCCTGCCTTTTGTCTGTAACCCTTCAAGTTTCTCACCCTCAAGTACCTGCCCAATTCGTTTTTTAAAATTATTTATGGAATCTGCATCACCATAACTTTACTTTTGCGTAAGTAAAAGCGTCACCCTGGTCTTACAGAATCAAACGAGTTAGTGAGTTTACTGCTGCCAGACCTGCTGAGTTTTTCCAGGTAATTCTGTTTTTGTTTTGGATTTCCAGCATCCGCAGTTTTTTTGTTTTTTTTTCTAGTGAGTTTACTGTTGTGTTGGCAACCAGCAGTAGAGGGGCTTCGGTCTGCATCATGGATGTAACTCTATCAATGAAGTTTTATCATTTGGATTCGAGTAACCAAGTCTGATTATGCAGGATTACATAATCCTTGGAGCTTTGTTTGGCCTGAAGACAACTCTGCACAAGTTGGCTCATTTTAATTGTAAAGGTCTTTTAATTGCTATTGTTAATTTTATGATTAAAATTTTAATTATTGTGTTAGTTGGAGTAGGTTGTGTGGCTATTTTCTTTGCTGAAGTGCGCTATTACTGATAATTGTTTCCACCCATGTGGAGCATCCATCCGCTTGTGTTCCAAAAAAGTAAATACACATTTTTTTCCCCCCAACCTCATTTTTAAACTGATTAATGGTGTTTCATTAATTCAGGAAATTAGAGGGAAAAATTGGCAGCGTTTGCAGATGCAACTGTATTAATATTGAAGGATGTTACACATGGACAGAAGCAATTAAGGGTAATTGGACACTTTAACTGGGAGAGTGTCTTGTTGCACTCGTTGTTGGTTCAGGAACGTTGAGTGTAAATGCAGTCTTACAGCAGCCTGGAGAATGACTATCAAGAGATCACCTTCCACCAGAATATAGCCTACAACATGCTATCTGTACTAAGAATAATAACAAAAAGATCGAATTGGAAGTGAAACTTTCATTTGCATAATAGAATTTTCCATCTGCCATGTGTGATTTAATTAAAATCCTCAATTCACTGCTTAGACGGAAACATTGGAATCACCATCTTACCATCCTGGTAGTCGTAGAATTCAACAATCGTTAACAATAAATGATACATTGGAGTTGTTGACTTGAGGGGCCGAATGGCCTAATTCCTATGTTCATATGTACCTACCTATAGCTGTTGCTGGGGTATGCTTTCATCGATGTGCTCTGATACCTCAGCTAACTGGGTGATGTTCATATGTAACCTGGATGGCAAGTGTCAACAAGCTGGTCAAAGCCAAAGTGGCATCAGTTCAAGTTCGATAACCTGGCATGTGCAATGGTCAATGAATTGGAAAGTCACGTGCGATCCCTGCTCCAGACACTTGAACACATATTTTAAAGAAATACTCAGCAGGTCAGGCAGCATCTGTGGAGAGAAACAAAGTTAACGGCCAGAATTTTCCAGCCCCTCACACTGGCGGGAGCTTCCGGTCCCGTCGACGCAAACGGAGATTTCAATGGCTCACCAGCCCTACCGCGAGGGAACCCGCCCTGGGGGGGGTTGGGGGCAGGAGGTGAGGGCTGGAAAATTCCGGCCAACGTTTTCGGTCCAGTGACCCTTCATCAGAACACTTGAAGACATAATCGAGGATTACATTCCTAGTGCAGTATTAGAGCGCTGCACGGTCAGAGGCATTAAAATAAATATGGTCCATTGAGACAGAGGGAGAGGGATGTGTATTTATATTATTCTCTGTGTTTAAGATATTAATCATAAATTTGCATCATACAAACAGAAATATCTAGCTGTCCACCAGCATTTGTTAAGAGAAATGACAAGTTAGTGTTTCAGATTTAGATATTAGATCAGAACTCTGGGTCTGACTGATCGTTTCTCTTCACAGATACTGACAGAGCTGTTTTGTGTTTTCAGCATTTTCTGCTTTTATTTCAGCTGCGAGGAATTTGTGTGTGTGTTTTATTTTCGTCTTCGTGTCTGCAGCTTGGTCAAATGTGACTTGCGGAGTCGAACAAGATATTAGAATGCCTGAAGCAGCAAATCAGCTCAGTCCCTTATGCTGAAAAAAGGTTAAATCCTCCCTGCATTGGGAAACTTTGTTCCTAATTGCTCACCCACTGATTTGATGGTTCGAAGGCTCCCAGCATTAGGCTAGTTAATGAGACATGCAGACAGCAGGCAGGGAAAGAGACAGAAGAGGATACTTCACGGGCAGAAGAGATAGGTGCAAAAAGGAATTAGGGGGCATCTGGAGCCTCTTAACATCGGTGAGTAACAGGGGAGGCTGACTTGAAGAGCATCTCTCGAAGGCTTGCCTCAGGGTGCAATGACTAAAAGGAAATCAGGAGAAAGCACCTAGTCAATCAGAGTAACTCCTTCCTAAATGGTTGCCTGGTGACGTCTGTAATGGGTTGGAAATTGCTCTCAGGACAAGCAGTGTCTGTATCCAGCATGCAAAACATTTGATTACCTCAAAGCGACTTCAGTCTCCTGTGGATGAAAGGAAAATTAACAATTACATTTATTTGCCCAAAGCTATAAGAGGCAATGTCAAACAAACAGTAATTTGATATTATCAGCTATTCTTATTCCATATATAAATCCAAATGCTCTACAGGGACACCAGAGTGGAACAGTTGTAGAGTGTTGTGATTCAGGAGCTCACTAGATTTGTAAATGGCATGAATAGTTCTGACCAGTGGTTTGTAAATGTCTATATTAAATATCTCACACATCAATACAACTAACTCCCCCACTTTCAACAGAACCTTGCACTTGTGGTACGGTTTTCCAGCAAAGAATAGCGATCTCTCGCCAATCTTGACTAAATGGATAGCTTGCTGAACCCTGAGTTGGAAGGCTATTAGTTCAAACCCCACTCCTGGAATCATGTCATCCAGGCTTACAGAATGCCACACTGTCAGAGGAGCGGACTTTTGAATGGAACGATAAACTGAGGCCTTCTAAAGTGAACATAATAAAAATCCTCTTGCCATTATTTGAAGAAGAGCTGGGGAGTTCCACTAATCACAACATTCTGTGTGACTCGTCTGCTCTGGTATCTCTGTTGAGCATTATCAGAAGGGCTTGTAACATTCTGGCCAATGTTTATCCTTCAACCTATGTCACTACAACAGATTAATCACAGTGCTGTGTATGGGAGCTTGCTGTGTGGAAATTGGCCGCCACTTTTTTGTACATTGCAACAATGGCTATTCTTCAACAGTGGATCGATTTGGCCTTCCTGAGGTCATGAAATACACTTTATAAATGCAAGTTCTTTCCTTTCTGTCCAAGGATCACAAGGTTCTTGTATCAGACCATAATCTGTTGTGACTCCAGTGTGCCAGTGCTTCTCGACATTTCTTTCAGTTTATCTTCCTTGTGGTTTTAAATAGAGGATGCTGCTGTTCCCCTGCCTCTGAATCTGGAGGAAGTTGCAAATGTAACATGGGTTGGTTTGGGATGGTTTGCAAGGAAAGAGAAACAGGAAGAGAGAAAGAGGGAAAGAGTGAGAAAAACAGTAAGAGATATGAAAGCTCCCTGTCCAACCACAACAACCTGCAGCTCTTATCCACGCTTATACTTTTGATAAGATTGGGACATCTCAAAATCTCACGCCTACAATGGGTACCGTTCATACTGCTCTGCACCAACACATAATTTTATTTTCAAATCAGATCAGTCAAATTTAATCTTGAGAGTTAAAATTCTCAAATCGGCAGCTGGTGGAATTTAAACTCACTTCTTTAAAAAATCTGGAACATTGGGCGGAATTGCACTAAGCGCAGTAGCAGACGTGAAAAACGATGAAATGGCCCAGCAAGTCACTCAGTTCAAGGGCAATCAGGGGTGGGAAACAAATGCTGGCCTTGCCAGCAACACCCACACCTTATGAAAGAATAACATTTTTAAAAATTAAATCCAATCTAATTAAAACCTTTCCATGAACATAGAGACCTTCATTCACTTTGCAGAGCTATAAGCCTTCCATAATGCTCCTTTTTAATGTGGGAACGGCTAGTATCTTAATTACAGGAAAGCTCAATATTACTGGAAGCAAAACAATGAGAATCTATCGCTCAAAAGGCTTACTTGTCAGGCAAGTGTTGAACATTCTATTGCACTTTTCGAAGTTGAACTGAGGTGCCTTGGCCAACATTCTTCCCTTAACTAACACCATTCAGCAAATTGGATTAACTAGTCAGCTATCTGTTTCTGTGTGAGATAATAAAGAACCCTCGAAAGGTCTTTTGAACTTGCAATCTTCACTTACCTGCTCATGAAATGGCCTCCCAGAAATGCATAAGAGCTGGCTGGGTTAATTTGCTTTCCATGATTTCACTCTTTTGTTCTGCCATGATCTTCCTTATATTTCCCCCACATGATTGGACACTACGATAAAGAAGGACTTGCATTTGCATTATACTTTATCACTTTTTGTGGGAAACAGTTCAAAACAGTTAGCATTTGGCAGCCACTTTGTTTGCAAAAAGATCCTACAACTGACAATGCAATGAGTGACCATTTAAAAATATGCACAGAATTGCTGGAAATATGCAGCAGGTCAGGCAGAGTCTTTGGAGGGAGGAACAGAGTTAACATTTCAGGTTAATGATCCTCCATCAATGATTGGTGAATCTTTTAGGAGCATATATAAGAACAAAAGAAATAAAATCAGGAGTAGGCCATTTGGCCCTTTGAGCCTGTTCTGTCATTTGATACGATCATGGCTGATCCTCTACCTCAACTCCACCTACCCACAGTATCCCCTTTTCCATTAATTGCCTTAGTAACGCATAACAAGTATCAATCTCTGTGTTAAACATGTTCAACAACTGAGCATCTACAGCTTTCTGGGGTAGAGAATTCCAAAGACCCACAAGCCTTTGGGCGATGAAATTTCTTCTCATCTCAGTCCTAAATGGTCAACCCCTTATTCTGAATCTGTACCTGTTGTACTAGACCCGCCAGCCAAGGGAAACAATCTCTCAGCATTTACCCTGTCAGGTCCCTTAAGAATTTTATGTTTCAATGATATCAGCTCTCATTCTTCTAAATACCAGGCAATATAGGCCTATTCTACTCAATCTCTCCTCATGGGACAATCCCTCTTTTCAGGAATCAGTCTTTTGAACCCTTGGTGGACTCCCTCCACCAAGTATATCTTTCCTTAGGTAAGGAGACTAAGCCTGTACCTTGTAGTCCAGGAATGGCCTCCCTAAGCCTATTTTGTAGTGATGCTGATCGTTGGAAGAATATTGATCAGGACAACTCCCTAGCCTTTTTCATGGGATCTTTAACATTAACTTGCACTACAGGAATGGGATGGATCTGGCCTTGTTATCCAAAGGACAATAACACAAACGACAACACCTGACTCCTGCGTATTATAGGGCTGCATCACATATTCAAGTCCTGGGATGGAGCTTAAACCCATGAGCTTCTGACTCAAAGGCAATAGAGGTGCCTATTGATCCAAGCAGACACTTTAACACAAGCTCACTGAGTATTGTAGTTAATTTTGTTTTAGAATAAGTGAGCAGAAAAATTTATTTATGACTAAAGGGAATACAAATGCCAGATACACAGATTCACAAGATTATTTCACTGTCTGTCCTTTTATTGTATTATTGATTTCATTTTTGTGCACCAATAATTAATGTGTTGCGCATGGCCTCCTTTTAATATTTCTGTACACATCACAGGGTACGCAAATAAAACAAAATATGATAATAACAAATTGGAAGCTTACGGGAGTATTCTGATAGATTGGTAACTCTGGATAGCTGTATTCCTGGAGGCTTTATCAACCAGCCCATCCAGTCAAATGGTCATTTTTCCACAACTCCAATATTTTTATAACTAATAAACAAAGCAAATGAAAAAAAAAATTGATTTAATGCCTCAACGATTATTCTCCTCGGTTTCCTCGCTACAATATCTAGAAGATTAGTCTTTAAGTCCCAGACACTTCAGGACAATCCTGGAGGATTGGCCACCATATCCTGTCCTAGCAGCCATTTTACAGAGGAGTCATTGGGTGGATGAGGTCGGGGAGGGGTGTGGGGGCGGTGGTGGAGGGTGGGGGGGGTTGGAGACAAGGTTGATTTTTAGCCGAGGAACATAAAGACCATATGTGGAACCCAATACCTCTCCAACCCACTCACCATCCTTCCACACTGCACTGAGGTGTGATCTAGATTATATGCTAACTCCAGGAGTGAGTAGCTAATCTAATAATGTGCTTCATTGGATGACATACAAGAATGGCCATTAGGGAAATGTGACATGGGGTGCAGGATTTTGCACCCAACAGCAAGGTAACAGCACTGATCTCTGACCTCGAAGAACACTGCTCACAAAGATCTAGCAATCCCCGTGACATGGATTTCCCCTTTCCTGATGGCAGTTTGAATCTGACACCAAGTCCAGACATGCAGCAGCAAGCAGGATAAGCAGCCAATCACTACGAAGCATTCACACAGACAGCAAAACCAGTAAGTTAAAAGCATTTAACATCCTTCACTCTTAATTTAAATTTTCAGATAGTGAAATAAATGAGTATGATTAGATTTAGATAGAAGCTAAAATATTGAAACACATTTATTTTAAAAATATGTGATATTTTTAATCATAATGGAGAAATTCCACAAATATAAAGTAAGCTTTTCAGGGGGGGTGAGGGTGTTTAGTAGTAATTATGAAGTCATCATAGTGTTAAAAACTCAGTTACACCTCATTTAACAACATGTAACTTCTTCCAAGGGTTTTTACAGTAAGACTAACAGCATAAGTGTAGAAGTTTTCATCAATTCATAGATTTCCCATTGATTATAGTCTGGAGTGGTGGGGAGGGGGAAACCACATTAGCAAACCCTCTGGAGAAGCGTAGAATCACTGACAGCAACTCCTGGATTTCTGCAGTACCCTGTGCTCGCACCGGCTCCAGAAGTTGCTGTCTGTTCCTGTGGAGTAACCACACTGACAGTTTTACCATCATTACCGCTGCAAAATCCAGGTCAGTCACATTGTAGAACAGAAATGGTCCTGCTAAAAAAAGAAAAGAAATGATCCTGAAGCTTAGTCAAACTAACCATCATGTCCTGAGGAAAAGACTGTGGACAGTGCTGAAGAGAGAACATCGTGTATTCAGACTTTTAAAATTAAGCTTGCTGAGCTGTGGTACATTAGTAAAACCAGACGTCTGGAGCAGTGTGCGCAGTTTTGGTCTCCATATTTAATGAAGGATATACTTGCATTGGAGGCAGTACAAGGAAGGTCCACTAAATTGTTCCCCGTGAAGAGGGGGTTGTCCTATAATGAGAAGCTGAGTAAATTGGGCTTTAGGAGAATGAGAGGTGATCTCATTGAAACATACAAGATTCTGAAGGGGTTTGATAGGGTGGACGCTGAGAGATCGTTTCCATTGGTAGGGGAATGTAAAACATGGGGGCACAGTCTCAGGATAAGGGGCAGATCATTTAGGACTGAGGGATTGCCCCACAGGGTTGTGGATGCTCCATCGTTGATTACATTTAAGGCCGGGATAGACAGAGTTTTGGTTTCTCGGGGAAACAAGGGACTTGGGGAGCGGGCTGGAAAGTGGGGTTGAAGCCCAAGATCAGCCATATTCGTAGTGAATGATGGAGCAGGCTCAAGGGGCTGTATGGTTCACCCATGCTCCTATTTCTTGTGTTCTTGTGTCAGACAATGCTATCAGGGAGGAGCAAAAGCTTCATAGTGATATCATAGTGTTATCTGGAGAAGAGACACTTGGCTGACACTTAATACTGTAGGTCTTCCCAAGAGGAGGCAACACGGGGCTCTGGTCAGCTTTCCTGTCGCCTCCATTAAATACCACCCAAAGTCTAATAACATCTTGGGTTTTTCTTAGGCCTGAGCTCAAGTAACAACCCAAAACTAATCATTCAGATTTATAATTCATCCCTGATCATTTCAGGTACTTCAGTTGGATTGAGAGAAAAACATAGAACCAAAAATGCGCATTTCCCACAAATATAGTGCTGACTGTAGGTTGCCTCTGGTAATTAATTAGTTTCGGTCTGTTACAATGCCGACTGCAAATAAGTCAGAAAAAATCAATATCCTGTCTCCAGGCAGGGGAATCATAAAACAACTCAAGTAAAACTAAAAATCACTTGATAAAAAGTAACGAGGCAGTGAGTTTGAACAGTGACAACATAATCTGAATTAGGTAGGAGAACAGTGAGTGTTTTTGAGTTATGTCAATGATCACCAGGGATCTGACGGAGAAACTAATGACTCATTGGTAGGTGCCAGCCAGGGCTCCTTTTGTAGCGTTGGTGCCACTCAGTTAGCAGTTGACATACAAGCCACACTCTAGAGACTGGATCTAGAATCAGTCACCCAGGACGGCACTTCAGTGCATTAGTGAGGGAGTGCTACGCTGTCGGAGGTGCCACAATAAAAATGAGACCTTAAACCAGGTCCCTGTGTGCACTCTCGAGTTGAGGTAACAGATCCCTTGGCACTATTTGAAAGTTGCTGTCCCAATTTAGTCCCTCAATCAGCATCACTACTAAAGGAATAGATTATCCGGTCATTTCCTCATGGGTGTGGGATCGTGCTGTGCATCTGAAACTGCTGTGTTTCCGAGATTACAACAGTGACGGCTGACTTCAAAAAGGATATCGCTGGCTGTAAACCTCCTTGGGACATCCTGAGGTCTTGCAATGCACTGAATAAAATGCAAGTCTTTCTTTTCAGCGCAAGTGAGTTCCTGTGATTGGTTGAATGCCGTAGCACCAATGTTCCAGAGGTCTCAGTAATGAAAATGCTGACTAGCTGTAAAACCTGCCTGTCCTGCAGCACTTAACTCCTCCTGCACACATGTGCAAGACTTTAAACTAGCAAAACCTGGAGGATTTCCAAGGAAACTCAAAGGCCAGAATTTGCTTAAAGCGGTAATTTTTCAATTTAGCACGCTCGAAATTCCATTATATCCACCCAACTGGTGAGACTCACTACTGGGCCATAATGTAGCATAACTACACTTCTAATCTGATAGGGAGAGAGAGCAACAAAGGGATAAAGAAAATGGGAAAAAAGATAAAGAGAAAAAATACTTCTTAAAACTATTTCAAACAGAGAAAAATAGCAAAACAAAAAACAAAAATACCTGGAAAAACTCAGCAGGTCTGACAAGCATCTGCGGAGAGGAATACAGTTAACGTTTTGAGTCCGAATGACTCTCCGTCAGAACTAAGGAAAAATAGAAAAGAGGTGAAATATAAGCTGGTTTAAGGGGGGGGGGGGTGGGACAGGTAGAGCTGATAGAGGGCCAGTGCTAGGTGGAGATAACCAAAAGACATCACAGACAAAAGGACAAAGAGGTGTTGAAGGTGGTGATATTATCTAAAGGAATGTGCTAATTAAGGGTAGAAAGCAGGACAAGCAAGGTACAAGTAGCCCTAGTGGGGGTGGGGTGGGTGCCTACTGAATGCAATGGAGGCCCTGCCATGAAGTCCTCTACTCCGCACTGGGTGAAGACCACCAAGCAAGGTCTCCAATCCAGCATGGGAGGCAGTGACAGCAGTGGCCACCCCACCCCCACTAGGGCTATCTGTACCTTGCTCGTCCTGCTTTCTACCCTTAATGTCCCCATTAGCACATTCCTTAGATAATATCACCACCATCAACACCCCTTTGTCCTTTTGTCTATGAAATCTTTTGGTTATGTCCACCTATCTATCCAGCTCTACCTGTCCCACCCACTGCCCCACCCCCCCTCCACCCCACCCCTTAAACCAGCTTATATTTCACCTCTTTTCTATTTTTCCTTAGTTCTGATGGAGAGTCATTCGAACTCGAAATGTTAACTGTATCCCACCCCACAGATGCTGCCAGACCTGCTGAATTTTCCCAGGTATTTTTGTTTCTGTTTTGGATTTCCAGCATACGCAGTTTTTTGCTTTTATCTGAGAGAAAAATAGCATCTGTGAGTTTCACAAACTTAAGTTAGGTGGTATTTCACCACATTTCTACTTCCCTTTAGCTCTGAAGAAGAGTCATACGGACTCGAAAAGTTAACTCTGCTTTTCTCTTTTCAGATGCTGTCAGACCTGCTGAGTTTTTCCAGCATCTTAGTTTTTGTTTCAGATTCCAGCATCCACAGTATTTTACCTTTATATAAGTTAGGTGCTAACTGTATCTTGAAAGCACTTAACATTACTAGCCCAAGATGACAAACCATGTGACTACATGATGCCTCATACTTGTCATAGATTGTGGGCCTCGCTGGCTAGGACAGCATTTAATGTCCATCCCTAGTTGCCCTTGAGAAGGTGGTGGTGAGCTGCCTACTTGAACCGCTGCAGTCCATGTGGTGTAGGTACACCCACAGTGCTGTGAGGGAGGGAGTTCCAGGATTTTGCCCCAGTGACAGTGAAGGAGCGATGATATATTTCCAAGTCAGGATGGTGAATGACTTGGAGGGGAACATCCAGGTGGTGGTGTTCCCATGTGTCTGCTGCCCTTGTCCTTCTAGGTAGTAGAGGTTGCACATTTGGAAGGTGCTGTCTAAGGAATCTTGATGAATTCCTACCCAAGCACAGGGCACAGCTCCTGGCTGCCGTGCTGAGGTCAGCCAAAGTTCCAATGCAGAAATGAGCACCACACTGAATGAAAGGATGAAAGTTTGAGAACATGGGTATGCAGGGTTCCAGACCCATAGGGAAACAAGCACCTTGGACTGAACAACTCAGATATCGAGGGAGGTTAGACATTGACAACTGTATCAAAATAAAACTAGAAAATTGCAAAGCTCCTTGCCACTCCCTTCCATCTGACATGGAAACACACCAACCTTTTGATGCAATACTGGCAGACTCATATAGAGAGTAATTTCACCCTGGAGACCTGTAATCAGTGGCAGCATGAGTTGGTGAGTCAGCATGGGGACTGAGGGCAGAATCGTTCCAGGTTCACACAAAGTGCGGTAGCAGGCGGAAGAAAGGATACGGGTTTTGGCGCCTTATCCTCTCATTCCCGGCACATCCCGCCTCATTAATAATATATTCCCAGGGAACACGCTGAATCATTGGTGGGATGGCCTCTCATTCACCCAGCTCCACCATCTCGTCAGGCCTTCAGTAATCCGGGCGCAATATTTAAAGGGCGTCCCTGCACAGAGCTGGCCCTCTCTAAAGGATCGAAAGCCCTTGCAAAGTCATGGCTGCCAAAGGGAAACATGCTGCCCCCAAATTTAGCGACACCTCCCTTGGGTGTCTACTGAACGCAGTGAAGGCCTTGCCGTGAAGTCCTCTACTCCGCACTGGGTGAAGACCATCAAGCAAGGTCACCAATCCAGCATGGGAGGCAGTGACAGCAGTGGTCAGTGCCAACGCCCTGCAAAAGAGGTTGAATGATCTCCTCCGTTCCACCAGGGTAAGTCACTCTTCTCATCACTCTCAACTCACACACTCACAAACCCATCACACATCCACAGGGATCTCACTCACTGGCAGTTCAAGGGACATCACCATTCACTCTCTCACACTCACCTTCATCTGCCCTGCAGCTTGTGGCTCATCCTGTCCATGGCACCACTCACCACCCACACATGCCAGGCATCCTTCTCATCTGATGTCCTGCTTACGCTCTCTCCATCTGTCTTCATGCAGGACAAGCTGGCACACAACAAAAGGGAAAGATCCTCAGGAGTCAAACATTCCCAGATGCAAGGTGAAGATGTCAGGACTGTCCTCACTGCATCTCGTCATTATCCTCCACAAATCTTGCAATCATTAGGGCCTCCTGAGTGCACCTGCCTCATCTGGGCAGCGTGAGAGCCTCTTCGCTGGCATCCTTGTCTTCGAGGACCTCACCGCTGTCATCCCTTTTGATGTCCTCCTCATCGGAGGAGACGAAAACTCTTCCATTTCCTCCTCAGCCAGGTCCTCCCCCCTTTGTAGTGCCAGGTTGTGGCGTGTGCAGCAAGTGATGATGATGTGCAGCACACTCTGGGGACTGTATTAAGTGCTCCATTGGACCTCTCATGGCACTGGAAGCTCATTTTTAAGATGCCTATCATTTGGTCCTCCAAAGTCCGGGTCGTGGCATGAGACTCATTATACCATCACTCTGCTGCAGTCTGAGACCACCACACGGGTGTCATGAACCACATCCTCTGTGGGTAGCCCTTGTCCCAAGGAGTCAAGCCTGCAGCCTCTCTGGATCCTGGGCGATGCAAGGGATCTGAGACCTGCTAAGGATGTAGGAGTCTAGGCCATTCCCTGGGAATCGTGCGCAGACCGTGTAGGATGCATTTGTGGTGGTCACACAACAGCTGAACATTCAGTGATTAGAAGCCCGTGCAGCTGATGTAGTTGACTGCTTGTTGCCATGGAGATCTAAGTGCCACAAGAGTGCAGTTGATGGCACCCTTCATCTGTGGAAAATCAGAGATCTGCACAAATCCCAGCTGGTGCCTCCACCTCTCTCTTCCTCTTCTTCTCTGCTCTCTTTAAGCCATGAGGCATCCCACTAAATCACCAGGCTCTGTGATCCTGATATTCTCCTCCTGCAGGATCAAAGAGAGACGTGTGGGTTCACATGGGTGCGCTAAGAACCTCGTTTGGTTAAGTCTGAAGGTCCCTTCATGCATGAGGAGAGTGCTGGTCACACTTGGTTGGCCAGTGTGCAGAGCGTTCATTGGCTGAAACCCCACCCACCTCCGCCCCACTCCACTGACCAATTGGCAGCAGCTTTGCCCATTGGACTGCAGGCTGTGCTCTCAGCTCAGGCACAGGCATTCTCCTAACCCGCACGGCAAGGCTGCACTGTTAGCTTGAGCCATAATGGATACTGGTCCAAACCTTAATAAAGACATTGTAAGGGGCTGTGAGCGCCTCCACCAGTGAATGCGCCATGGCCCCTTTCACAAGGGGATTGTACAACTTGCCCAGTCGGCCAATTGTTCTGCTGCCCATTAAAACGAACATTAATTTACCCGAGGGGTGAAAAGTTCTGGATTATTTGGTGGCACTTTCATGCTTCTGCATTGCTTGAGTGGGCAGAAAGGCTTCAGGGACCCGACTCCAAGCCTGTCAATGGAGCTGCAGCTGAACGGTCCCAGCTGTGGGAGAATGCTCACTCCTGACAAGCTTTGCCAAGTGTGTGGCCGCTTCCCTCACCACCCCCACCACCCCACCCCCACTGCCCCTTATCCCAACCTCCCCCTCCCCCACCCGCCATGTGCTCGAGTACTTCCTTCAGTCTGTACTGCCTCGCCTCCCACCTCCCCCAATCCCGGCCTGGCCCTCGCTGGAGCCCTTGCCCCAGCACCACACTGAAAGCCTGCTGGGAGAAACGACTTGCCTGTGACCCCCCGCCAATGCGCGGCCCCCTCGATGTCCTCCGGGCGATGCTCACGAGCGCTGCACAAGGTTGCGCGCTCTCACCCCCCAAGTTCCCCTCGGAGTTCAGCTCGCCAGGTGCACCCTTTTTAACAGCAGTCGTGAAGCAGGTGCTGCTCTGAAGCCGCGCCAGTGTGGGTGGTAAATTTGACGTGGGGGGTTGTTTCTGGCGAGCAGGGCTTATAATGAGATGCAAATTTATTAAAATGAGGTTCCTGACGTGTGGTGGCTGGAAACACGGCCCCGCCATTGACGGTGGGGGGGGAGCGGACGATCGCAAACTGGTTCCACCATGGCCTTCTCGCTATGTTGTCCATCGCTCTCCCCCCCACCCCGACCAACTCCGCCCGCCATGATGCACAATGCCAATGGGGCCTGAAAATTTCGGCCTCAGCCTCACTTTTGCACTTCTTCTGAGATTTCTTTCCCACTAGTGAAGTGTTTGAAATTGTCCATGAGTAGGTCAAATTGTCCATGAAAATTGTCCATCAAATTGTCCGTGAGTAGGTCAAGTCCCACTTAGTGCCATTTTTCTCCTTTCGTTTTAGTGGAAACTGACTCCTTTGAAATCCAAACCATCGAACTTAAGTCGGAATTTGAGGTTTAAAAATGTAATAGAACAGAGTCCAGTGGTGATATCCGAACACCTTCTGGTCCAGCTCTGAGTTCTTTAAGAACATGTTCAACAGCACTATAAGCGTAATTGTTGCTGATACTTCCAAACTTACAGGCAGATCGCGAGCCAGATTGTTTCCAAGCTTTAGAAATCATAAATCATTGCACCAAAACAGTTTTGTGGCTCAGGTCCAGCTGTACAAAGATTAAATTAAAAATTTAGACTCACCTAGCTCATACTCTCCTATCTTAATGACTGTAAAAGTCCTGTCATCAACGCGTTACCACCATTTTGACTAAATATCTTGGTTCCTTGACCCACTTTTTTTAGCCCTGATGTTGCTTTGTACAATGGGCTTTTGCTTAGCTTCAAGGTTTAACTGTAACCACCTCTGCATGAGTATGCAGCCACCTTTTCCTTCTTTGCACTGGGAAGTACATATTTACTGAATAACAGGATTCATAGCCCACTAATACAAGCACATTCTCAGTAATCACACACATTTCAAAGCTCTCTGCTCTTATGATTATGATAGTAGCTTGCTCACCAACACCTGCCGCTTCCCCCCAGCAGCAACAGCACCCCCCCCCCGCCCCCCCAACCCTCTCCACCACCCCCGCTTTGTCTTTTCACAAGACTGATAGAGATGACCTTTGTATAGCAACCATCTCATTGCATCTCTCTCCAGCATTTTAATATGTGTTCACAGGCTATTAAATCCATTAGTTTCAGCTTGGTGAAAGTCGTTAGCACGTCGGAACTCTTGACCTCTTATTGCCTGTTGTCACTTCCCACATTTGTCCCGGTCTAGTTCCCCACAGGAGCTTCTCCACCTCACGTCAGTCCTAGGGAAGGCTCTCACCCAAGGTGTTAACTGGACTTCCTTCTTTGTCCGAGGACTGTCTTGCTGGGCATTTTCCCACTCGTGTTTCAGGCAACCGGTCTTTTGTGCATTTTTCATTTTGAGTTCGAATCACAAGTTGCGACCCCCCCACCCCAACCCCCGCCCCACCCCCCTCCACCTCGGTGACCTCTCACCTTCCACCATCCGTTGACTCATCACCCTTGCTTGCTGACCTGCATTGGTTCTCAATCCAGCAATGCCTCAGAGTTAAAATTCTCATCCTCGTGTCCAAATCCCTCCATGGCCTCTATGTCTCCTCCAAACCTACGATCCTCCCATCCCTTTACTGCCCTTGTCCTTCTAGAACAAAGAGCTTCGGGATTTCATGAGGTTGTGAAAGGTTCTATATAAATGCAGGGCTTTCTTTGCTTATATCCTACTCTGTACCAATTTGTGGGCCCATTATTGACTCCCCCATCCCCTAATGCCTCAAAATTAAAATATGAATCCTTGTGTTTAAATCCCTGCATTGTCTCACTGCGCTCTGGCTGGGGTTTGGGGTTTGCCAATCTCACCGCACTCTGGCTGGGGTTTGGAGTTTGCCAGTCTCACCGCGCTCTGGCTGGGGTTTGGGGTTTGCCGGTCTCACCGCGCTCTGGCTGGGGTTTGGGGTTTGCCAGTCTCACCATGTCCTGACTGGGGTTTGGGGTTTGCCAGTCTCACCGCGCTCTGGCTGGGGTTTGGGGTTTGCCGGTCTCACCGCGCTCTGGCTGGGGTTTGGGGTTTGCCAGTCTCACCACGTCCTGACTGGGGTTTGGGGTTTGCCGGTCTCACCAAGTCCTGACTGGGGTTTGGGGTTTGCTGGTCTCACCACGTCCTGACTGGGGTTTGGGGTTTGCCAGTCTCACCACGTCCTGACTGGGGTTTGGGGTTTGCCGGTCTCACCGCGCTCTGTCTGGGGTTTGGAGTTTGCCGGTCTCACCGCGCTCTGGCTGGGGTTTGGGGTTTGCCAGTCTCACTGCGCTCTGTCTGGGGTTTGGAGTTTGCCGGTCTCACCGCGCTCTGGCTGGGGTTTGGGGTTTGCCGGTCTCACCGCGCTCTGGCTGGGGTCTGGGGTTTGCCAGTCTCACCATGTCCTGACTGGGGTTTGGGGTTTGCCAGTCTCACCATGTCCTGACTGGGGTTTGGGGTTTGCCGGTCTCACTGCGCTCTGGCTGGGGTTTGCCGGTCTCACCGCGCTCTGTCTGGGGTTTGGGGTTTGCCGGTCTCACCACATCCTGGCTGGGGTTTGGGGTTTGCCAGTCTCACCGCACTCTGGCTGGGGTTTGGGGTTTGCCGGTCTCACCGCGCTCTGGCTGGGGTTTGGGGTTTGCCGGTCTCACCGCGCTCTGTCTGGGGTTCGGAGTTTGCCGGTCTCACCGCGCTCTCTCTGGGGTTTGGGGTTTGCCGGTCTCACCGCGCTCTGTCTGGGGTTTGGAGTTTGCCGGTCTCACCGAGCTCTGGCTGGGGTTTGGAGTTTGCCGGTCTCACCGCGCTCTGTCTGGGGTTTGGAGTTTGCCGGTCTCACCATGTCCTGACTGGGGTTTGGGGTTTGCCAGTCTCACCGCGCTCTGGCTGGGGTTTGGGGTTTGCCGGTCTCACCGCGCCCTGGCTGGGGTTTGGGGTTTGCCAGTCTCACCGAGCTCTGGCTGGGGTTTGGAGTTTGCCGGTCTCACCGCGCTCTGTCTGGGGTTTGGAGTTTGCCGGTCTCACCATGTCCTGACTGGGGTTTGGGGTTTGCCAGTCTCACCGTGCTCTGGCTGGGGTTTGGGGTTTGCCGGTCTCACCGCGCCCTGGCTGGGGTTTGGGGTTTGCCAGTCTCACCGCGCTCTGGCTGGGGTTTGGGGTTTGCCAGTCTCACCACGTCCTGACTGGGGTTTGGGGTTTGCCAGTCTCACCACGTCCTGACTGGGGTTTGGGGTTTGCCGGTCTCACTGCGCTCTGTCTGGGGTTTGGAGTTTGCCGGTCTCACCGCGCTCTGGCTGGGGTTTGGAGTTTGCCGGTCTCACCGAGCTCTGGCTGGGGTTTGGAGTTTGCCGGTCTCACCGCGCTCTGTCTGGGGTTTGGAGTTTGCCGGTCTCACCATGTCCTGACTGGGGTTTGGGGTTTGCCAGTCTCACTGCGCTCTGGCTGGGGTTTGGGGTTTGCCGGTCTCACCGCGCCCTGGCTGGGGTTTGGGGTTTGCCAGTCTCACCGCGCTCTGGCTGGGGTTTGGGGTTTGCCAGTCTCACCACGTCCTGACTGGGGTTTGGGGTTTGCCAGTCTCACCACGTCCTGACTGGGGTTTGGGGTTTGCCGGTCTCACTGCGCTCTGGCTGGGGTTTGGAGTTTGCCGGTCTCACCGCGCTCTGGCTGGGGTTTGGGGTTTGCCGGTCTCACCGCGCTCTGGCTGGGGTTTGGGGTTTGCCAGTCTCACCATGTCCTGACTGGGGTTTGGGGTTTGCCAGTCTCACCGCGCTCTGGCTGGGGTTTGGGGTTTGCCGGTCTCACCGCGCTCTGGCTGGGGTTTGGGGTTTGCCAGTCTCACCACGTCCTGACTGGGGTTTGGGGTTTGCCAGTCTCACCACGTCCTGACTGGGGTTTGGGGTTTGCTGGTCTCACCACGTCCTGACTGGGGTTTGGGGTTTGCCAGTCTCACCACGTCCTGACTGGGGTTTGGGGTTTGCCGGTCTCACCGCGCTCTGTCTGGGGTTTGGAGTTTGCCGGTCTCACCGCGCTCTGGCTGGGGTTTGGGGTTTGCCAGTCTCACCGCGCTCTGTCTGGGGTTTGGAGTTTGCCGGTCTCACCGCGCTCTGGCTGGGGTTTGGGGTTTGCCGGTCTCACCGCGCTCTGGCTGGGGTCTGGGGTTTGCCAGTCTCACCACGTCCTGACTGGGGTTTGGGGTTTGCCAGTCTCACCATGTCCTGACTGGGGTTTGGGGTTTGCCGGTCTCACCGCGCTCTGTCTGGGGTTTGGAGTTTGCCGGTCTCACTGCGCTCTGGCTGGGGTTTGCCGGTCTCACCGCGCTCTGTCTGGGGTTTGGGGTTTGCCGGTCTCACCACATCCTGGCTGGGGTTTGGGGTTTGCCAGTCTCACCGCACTCTGGCTGGGGTTTGGGGTTTGCCGGTCTCACCGCGCTCTGGCTGGGGTTTGGGGTTTGCCGGTCTCACCGCGCTCTGTCTGGGGTTCGGAGTTTGCCGGTCTCACCGCGCTCTCTCTGGGGTTTGGGGTTTGCCGGTCTCACCGCGCTCTGTCTGGGGTTTGGAGTTTGCCGGTCTCACCGAGCTCTGGCTGGGGTTTGGAGTTTGCCGGTCTCACCGCGCTCTGTCTGGGGTTTGGAGTTTGCCGGTCTCACCATGTCCTGACTGGGGTTTGGGGTTTGCCAGTCTCACCGCGCTCTGGCTGGGGTTTGGGGTTTGCCGGTCTCACCGCGCCCTGGCTGGGGTTTGGGGTTTGCCAGTCTCACCGCGCTCTGGCTGGGGTTTGGGGTTTGCCAGTCTCACCACGTCCTGACTGGGGTTTGGGGTTTGCCCGTCTCACCACGTCCTGACTGGGGTTTGGGGTTTGCCGGTCTCACTGCGCTCTGTCTGGGGTTTGGAGTTTGCCGGTCTCACCGCGCTCTGGCTGGGGTTTGGAGTTTGCCGGTCTCACCGAGCTCTGGCTGGGGTTTGGAGTTTGCCGGTCTCACCGCGCTCTGTCTGGGGTTTGGAGTTTGCCGGTCTCACCATGTCCTGACTGGGGTTTGGGGTTTGCCAGTCTCACCGCGCTCTGGCTGGGGTTTGGGGTTTGCCGGTCTCACCGCACCCTGGCTGGGGTTTGGGGTTTGCCAGTCTCACCGCGCTCTGGCTGGGGTTTGGGGTTTGCCAGTCTCACCACGTCCTGACTGGGGTTTGGGGTTTGCCAGTCTCACCACGTCCTGACTGAGGTTTGGGGTTTGCCGGTCTCACTGCGCTCTGTCTGGGGTTTGGAGTTTGCCAGTCTCACCGCGCTCTGGCTGGGGTTTGGGGTTTGCCGGTCTCACCGCGCTCTGGCTGGGGTTTGGGGTTTGCCGGTCTCACCGCACTCTGGCTGGGGTTTGGGGTTTGCCGGTCTCACCGCGCTCTGGCTGAGGTTTGGGGTTTGCCAGTCTCACCACGTCCTGACTGGGGTTTGGGGTTTGCCAGTCTCACCACGTCCTGACTGGCGTTTGGAGTTTGCCGGTCTCACCGCGCTCTGGCTGGGGTTTGGGGTTTGCTGGTCTCACCGCGCTCTGGCTGTGGTTTGTGGTTTGCCGGTCTCACCGCGCTCTGGCTGGGGTTTGGGGTTTGCCAGTCTCACTGCGCTCTGGCTGGGGTTTGGGGTTTTGCCAGTCTCACCACGTCCTGACTGGGGTTTGGGGTTTGCCAGTCTCACCACGTCCTGACTGGGGTTTGGGGTTTGCCGGTCTCACCGCGCTCTGGCTGGGGTTTGGGGTTTGCCAGTCTCACTGCGCTCTGGCTGGGGTTTGGTGTTTGCCAGTCTCACCACGTCCTGACTGGGGTTTGGGGTTTGCCGGTCTCACCGCGCTCTGGCTGGGGTTTGCCGGTCCCGTCTCCCACAGGATCGCAAATTCCAGCCCAAAGTCAACGAGCCTTTGGCTGGACCGTCAAATCTTCCATCCTCCCTGCAACAATTCCCAGCGGGGGCAGGACCGGAAAATCCCGGCCTCTATCTCTGGAACCTCCTCCAGCCCAACGACCCCTCTCACCACCCCACTGGGTCTCTGCATTCCTCCAGCTCTTGCCTCGTGCACCTCTTTCCTCCCTTCACCCCATCATTACCGGCCCTTCATTCGGCCGTCCAGCCCGCTCGCTGTCCTCCTCCGATTCTGGCCTCTGGCAGATTCCTGACTTTAATCACTCCGTCAAAGCCGGTTGTGCCGTCAGCAGTCTAGGCCTTAAGCTCTGGAATTCCATCCCCAAACCTCTCGGCCCCTCTACCTCTCTCTCTCTCTCTCTCTCTCTCGCTCCTTTAAGATGCTCCTTAAAACCTAGTCCTTTGACCAAACTTCCAATCGTGTGTCCTATTGCCTCCCTGCGTGGATCAGGGTCATATTGTGGCTGATAGCACTCCAGTGAGCCATCTTGGGGCACGCTTCTAGGTTAAAGGCATCATGTAAGCGCAAGCTGTTGTTGTGGTTCACTGTCTGGTGTGACTGCGCCATAATCCAAGGTTTCTGAATGTCACTAGTGTTTATAAAACAGTTTGAAGTACAAAATCGGCTACTCAACTGAGGTCAAGCAATGACTTCTGTTTGTCAGCAACGTTTGAAGCAAGAAAGACTTGTCTGTTGATTAAATGCCAAGGCCAAGATCCAAAGTATTAAATCAACATGAAGGGACATCTTGCCTTGCTAGAGATAACTGCTAGCAGTCGGAGGTTATCACAGTTAATAACAGTTTGGGAACATTTTATTCTTCAAATAAATAGCAAAAAATAAATAAAGCTGATGTGATGATTGCTGAGTGTAGGTGACATTTAAAAAGAAATATCTTGAGGCATTACGATCCAATGGTTACTCATCAGGTCTGGTCACAGTAAATGCTGCAACTACTTATAGATCTTGCATTGCCACCTGTTGGGCCAATTTTTCTCGCGATTATCCTTAAACCAACATTCGTGACATCAGGTGGAGTCCTCCCGACGCGGAAGATAGTCAAGGGTCCGGGCAATTTCCAGGTCATGACACCCCCCCACCTCTTCCCGTCTGCCGTCCGTGAAGCACTGCAATCTTACAGGAGGCGGCCGATTATCGGGTGTGCGGGAGTGCTGAGGGACGTGGGAGGTCCAGGGAGAGGGCCCACAGCCCCTCGCCGGGAGAAGCGGACAACGCTGAAGCAGGTGGCGGGCTGTGAGGGCAGCTCGGAATGTTTCGGATAACGCAGGAACGTTTCGAAAGGGGAGAAGGCCCTGAGGTGTTGGGGCCATCAGTGTGGTAGAGGACCCCTCCAGGGGAATGATCATCGCTGCAGCTGTGGCCTTTTCAGCCTTGCAGCTCCATGACTGGGAGTCTGAGCGGAGGACCTGATGCCGGCCTGACGCCAAGAGTCTCCAAGGGGGTTGCCTGGCTGCAGGCTCAGTGGAAAGGGCTGCCTGATGTCAAAGTTCAGTTGGTGAAGGATGATGGCCCTTGATCAGAGCCTTAATTGGATTGATTGGCTGCCCACGCCTATGCAACTGGCTGCCCATTCCCGATGCCCGCCCCTGGACAACCTGCCCGGAGGCAGGACAATGTCAAGGAAACATCCCAACCGGGTTTTCCGATCCCTTCCCAGCAAACTCCAAAGCCACTTTCAAGCGGCCGGGAAGATTCCAACCACCATTTCTGCTTGATCTCAGACTCAATAACACAGCACTAAATTGGGATTAACCCTGGGAGATTACTGATCTGTAACAGTTTAGTACCACATGTTGCACTTACAAGCTGGGGTACTGGGAAAGGGAGGATTGTGAGAATACTCGTTCGGTTCCAGCTGTGGCTTGGGGCATAGCACTGCAGCCTCTGAATCAGAAGATTGGGAGTTCAAGTCCTACTCCAGAGACTTGAGCACAAAAATTAAAGCTGACAATGAAACAATGCACTGTCAGAGGTGTCATCAGTCTAATGATACACTAAACTGAGGCAAGCTTTATTCTCTCAGATGGATGTAACAGATTCCATGATACTATTCCAAAGAAGAGCAGAGGCCTGTTCATGGCCAATATTTATTTGTGAATGAACATTACTGAAAACCTGACTACCCTGTCATTATCACACTGCTGTTTGTGGGAACTGTGCTTATTACATTACAACAGTGACTACACTTCAAAAAGTACTTCATTGGCTGTAAAGTTTTTTATTATTCATTCACGGGATGTGGGCCTCGCTGGCTGGGCCAGTGTTTATTGCCCATCCCTAGTTGCCCTTGAGAAGGTGGTGGTGAGCTGCTTCTTGAAACGTTGCAGTCCATGTGGTGTAAGTACACCCACAGTGCTGTTAGCGAGGGAGTTCCAGGATTTTGACCCAGCGACAGTAAAGGAACAGCAATATATTTTCAAGTCAGGACGGTGATTGACTTGGATAGGAACTTGCAGGTGGTGGTATTCCCATGTGTCTGCTGTCCTTGTCCTTCTAAAATGAAGAGCTTTGGGATTTCCTGAGGTTGTGAAATGTTCTATATAAATGCAGGGCTTTCTTTGCTTATATCCTTCTCTGTACCAGATTGTGGGCCCGTTATTGACTCCCCATCCCCTAATGCCTCAAACTTAAAATATGTATCCTTGTGTTTAAATCCCTCCATTGTCTCACCGCGCCCTGGCTGGGGTTTGGGGTTTGCCGGTCTCACCGCGCTCTGGCTGGGGTTTGGGGTTTGCCGGTCTCACCGCGCCTTGGCTGGGGTTTGGGGTTTGCCGGTCTCACCGCGCCCTGGCTGGGGTTTGGGGTTTGCCGGTCTCACCGCGCACTGGCTGGGGTTTGGAGTTTGCCAGTCTCACCGCGCTCTGGCTGGGGTTTGGGGTTTGCCAGTCTCACCGCGCCCTGGCTGGGGTTTGGCGTTTGCCGGTCTCACCGCGCTCTGGCTGGGGTTTGGGGTTTGCCAGTCTCACCGCGCTCTGGCTGGGGTTTGGGGTTTGCCAGTCTCACCGCTCCCTGGCTGGGGTTTGGGGTTTGCCAGTCTCACTGCGCTCTGGCTGGGGTTTGCCAGTCTCACCGCGCTCTGGCTGGGGTTTGGGGTTTGCCGGTCTCACCGCGCCCTGGCTGGGGTTTGGGGTTTGCCGGTCTCACCGCGCCCTGGCTGGGGTTTGGGGTTTGCCGGTCTCACCGCACTCTGGCTGGGGTTTGGAGTTTGCCGGTCTCACCGCGCCCTGGCTGGGGTTTGGGGTTTGCCTGTCTCACCGCGCTCTGGCTGGGGTTTGGGGTTTGCCGGTCTCACCGCACCCTGGCTGGGGTTTGGGGTTTGCCGGTCTCGCCGCGCTCTGGCTGGGGTTTGGGGTTTGCCGGTCTCACCGCGCCCTGGCTGGGGTTTGGGGTTTGCCGGTCTCACCGCGCTCTGGCTGGGGTTTGGGGTTTGCCGGTCTCACCGCGCTCTGGCTGGGGTTTGCCGGTCCCGTCTCCCGCAGGATCGCAAATTCCAGCCCAAAGTCAACGAGCCTTTGGCTGGACCATTAAATCTTCCATCCTCCCTGCAACGATTCCCAGCGGGGGCAGGACCGGAAAATCCCGGCCTCTATCTCTGGAACCTCCTCCAGCCCAATGACCCCTCTCACCACCCCACCGGGTCTCTACATTCCTCCAGCTCTTGCCTCTTTCCTCCCTTCACCCCATCATTACCGGCCTTTCATTCGGCCATCCAGCCCACACGCTGCCGAATTCACTCTGTAAACCTCCCTCCCCTTCTTTAAGAATGATTAAACCCCTCCTCTGTGATCAACCTTTTGGTCATCCCTCCTTATATCTCTTTCTTTGACTCTATCTTCTGCCTGAATGTATCTCTGTGAACTGCCTTGGCATGGCTCCCCCTGTTCAAGGCATTATTTGATGCAAGTTTATCTTACATTTTCTGGACTCTTCCCAATTCCCTGCTTTCCTTCACCATTGACATCCATGCCTTCAGCTGCCTGGACCTTAAGTTTTGGAATTATCTCCCTAAACCTCTCTCCCACTCTACCTCTCTCTCGTCCTTTAAGACAGTCCTTGCAACCTGTCTCATTGACCAATCTTTTAGTTGACTGCACTAATATCTCCAGTGTAAATTTTTTTTGTTTGACTTGGGCTCCAGTATAGCACCTTGGGGCATTTTACTAAGTTATAGACGCTATAGAAATGTAAGTTGCTGTTGTCTTTCCCATGTTTCCACACGTTTTGAAGAGTTACCTGTTGACATGAATCACGTCACTTTCTAGTCTTGCACCTTCAACCAGCCAAACAGAAGCGGCTGTAATCCAAGCAGAAGCAAATTCTTTTAGAATCTGATTCCTGACTCCCACCACCACTCCTCTCCCCACCCACCCAACTTTCAAACTATGTTATGAAGGGGGAGAGGTGGGTGCGGAGGTTAGGAGGAATAAGACAGCAGAGAAGCCAAGCATTTTAATATCGGTTTTCAACAAAATTGGCTGACTAGATCAAAGCCAGGTAAAGCGAAGATAACAGAAGCAAAAGGAAAATTTGGGCAGAGAAAGGGAAACCCAAGAGACCAGAAGGCATAGATTGAGGGTAAGAGGTAGGAGGTTTGGAGGGGATTCCAGGGGGAATACTTTCACCCAGCATGCAGTGGGGGTCTGGAACTCACTACCTGAAAGGGTAATAGAGGCAGGAACCCTCATGACCTTTCACACTTAGATATGTATTCGAAATACTGTAACCCACAAGACCTAGAGCTGGAAAGTGGGATTAAGCTGGGTGACTATCTCTACCGACACAGGTATGATTGGCTGAATGGTTTCCTTCCATTCTGTAAACTTCTCTATGAGTGCACAGAATTAAGTCTTTAATATTTAATTACCTGCACTAATGAATGTGGATGGAGCTAATGTTTTCATCCCTGTTTGTTAGCCTATAAACAATATAACTCAAAAACTAATGGATGGAGTTTGATGAAACTTGGTACGCAGACAGGGGAGTGTATGATCCATGGAAGAGATGTTCATTTTTGGTGAACATTTGTATCCAGGTCCGGATCCTGGCATTTTTTTAAAGGATCCATTAACATTGGGAGATAGGGCAATTTTTGTTTAGTATGTTGTGATTGCTTTATTTGGAACAATGTTGATTGTTTTAGGATGTTGTGGATTGTCTCAGGTGCTGTGATGGGGTTACTCACATGTCAAAATGTGAGCAGAGTTTTCAGCGCAGGTTGTTGCATGTGAATTGGCCTGAAGCCTCCTCAGTGAGATGGAAAATCTTAACAAAAAGATTTATTTTGTCAGATTTGTAGTTACAAAGCATCAACCAGTCAGGGAAACACCTCAAGTAAGAGCTGCGTAATTATAATAACGTTAACATAGCTTGGTGGAGGTATGCACTTTACTGAGGGCCCCTTTCACTTGTTTAATTTTTTTTTCCTTTTTGCTGTATATAGTTAATATTTCAGGGATATTTGAAAGTCATTTTATTATTGTCACATGTCAGGTGTGCAAGTGGAATGCTTTATTAAAAACACAACCAGTCCAAGAAGACCAGAATTCTTCTGGACTTGCTTAGCAGATAGCAGAAGCAGAGACAAATCTTAAATCCTATCAATCATTGATGTGGCCTAATCAAGCCTTGGTGCAAAAAGTACCGTCCAAACAAGTGAGAACCTACTCGGACGAGTAAACCATTACAGTCGGACAGTGTCTGTTTGTCCATCGTAGTGTGAGGATTAATACTGCAATGGCCATTAGAAGTGTCATTTGAGGTGAGCCATTCCATGAGCAATATATTGTGTATGTATCAGGTATGATAGCTCACGCAGAACGCATAATGAAGTTCTAAAATCAACACTCTCAGTGTACAGAGGATTTTACGGAACTGTGATAGTCAATCAGTATTAATATTGATTCAAAAATGATGCAATATGTAATTTAGCTCTTCATCTCTGTAAGTTCCTCCAGCCTTACAACCTCCTAGATCACTGTGTCCTCCAATTCTGCCCTCTTGCGTATTTCTTTTAATTGCTCCGCCATTGGTGGCTTTCAGCTTCCTAGATCCTAAGCTCCGATCTTCCCTCCCTAAACCTCTTTACCTCTCTCTCCTCCTTTAAGTCACTCCTTAACCAACCTCTTTGACCACAAGCTTTTGGTCACTTGTCCTGGTATCTCTTTATATGGTTCAGAATCAAATTTTATCTAATAACACATGGTGAAATGTTTTACTATGTTGACGAAGCAAGTTGCATGTTGTAGTGCATCCATGATTTGGGGTCTTTTTCATACTTTTAAGGATCCCCTGTAAAAACCTGCACTGGAATAATATATAGGTGATCATTTTTCAAGAATGACAAATGGTGAGGAACCTCTCCCCTTGATACAGCTCATTGGTGGAAAATTTAAACACTCGTGTATGGAGAAAAAGATACATTGAATATAGAGGGAATCATTTCCATTTATATAGTACCTTTCATGTTCTTTACAGATTGAGTGATAATTGTTGGCCCAGACATAGGGGAAACTCCCCTGCTCAATATGCATCTAGGCCCTTGGTTTATAATCCTACCCAGGTAGACAGCGCCTCTGACAATGCAGTACTCTCGATGTGTCAGCTTTGATGTCATGTCCATATACTTTCAGTGGGCCTTGAACATACAACCTACTGACTTGGAGATGATGTTACCTATTGAGAAAGGGTGACACTTATACACAAGCTGACTGAAAGTAAAATTACCTAAATTATTTGCTGGATTGTAGTTTTGGAGATCCCCCAATGGGTTAGTGGGTAAAAGGTGTGGTATCAAGGCCAGAAGATCATAGGTTTAATTCTGTCTTTGCTGAGTAGGTTGATCTCAGCTGTCCTTGTAATAAGAGGTTGTGTGACAGGGAAGGAGGGGAAGCTACTCAAACTGCAGGGAAATTTTGCAGCGTAGCAAAACGGTCCTTGAGTGTCCTAATTCACTGCCCGTCTCGGTGGAGAGGGCAACTGATCGGGTTCCTAGCCCACCACTGGGAAAGCCCCTCAGAGGGGGGAATGCATTAGGGAGCTGTCCTGCACAGCTGCCCCCTATTCTCCAAGCCACAACCCACATCTCCCCCCCACCCCCAACCACCATCCTTCTTCTAGCCCCATCCCCAAGGGACTGGGAAAGTTCTGCCCAGGCTGCTCAAAGCTGAGAGCATTCCACTGACCCACCTGTTGACATGTACACCAGTGGGATGAATATGTGGCTGCAATGCCTCAATCAAAGATTCTCACACCAATTGCCAATAGCCAACTCAACTCACGGACTTGAAGTTGGGCACCTATGGAACTGCAGCTCCCCAGTAAACGCTAACTGCTTCAGGAGAAGCACACAAAAAAGTTACAGGCCACAACTCATTCAACCAGAATAACCTTTAAATGGACAGAAGGTTAGAGGTCATTGTCAGCCACACTACTGCACAAAGAGTATTGTTTAAAAAAAATCCTTGTTTGACCAAATGAATCTACTTTATTATAAACAAGTTAACAAAGTGACATTTTGTGCAAGTTTTTTTTCAGTTCAGTTATGGAAAATATGGGCGTCACTGGCTAGGCCAGCATTTATTGCCCATCCCCAATTTACCCTGGAGAAGGTGGTAGTGAGCTCCCTCAAATGCTTGTACAATAATATCGGCAAGAATTTTTTTCTAATGTGTTGCTATTTGCGTCTTCTCAGTGGAAAGAGTGCAACTTCTTGCAGGAGTAAATCTTCATTATTGGTGAACCAGCTGTCAGGGTAAATAAACTTTTATTGTGGATTGCAAGCCCACTTTGATTTGTCACTGAACTGACTTGATTCACTCATTAAATGGTTGAAGGGTACGTAGCAGATCGGTTGGCGTTAGGAGAGAATTGACCGCAAGCCCCAGTCCCATTTTTTACATTGTACTTTTATTCAGAGACCTGCAGAAATCACTCAATAAACCTGAAGGCCAAAACTTACAAGGATATTGATTTTAAAATCGGCGCTCTAATGTTGTGTAATGTTTTGCTGCTGAATTGTTTAAGGGCTCTCAATGGTTAAATGGTTCAGTAAGAAAGGAGGTCAACCAAAACTGTTTGGAAGTGCACTCCCGGTGTAGAGCGGAGGAATCTAAGCCGGAACGGCTGTAGGTTCGATCCCCACACCTGATCAACTAGCTGATCTCATCCGTAGTGGGCAATTAGCTTCAGCTCCTTGGGTGTTATGGAAACAAAACAAAAATCAGCCAGGTTGCTGGCCTGGTTAGTGACTAGGTGTGTGTGAAAGTCAGACGAAGACAGCATGCTGCTAATACCACCCTCACACACTCAAATAGCCTGCTGCAATTCATTTTCTAGCTTCACACGTTGAGAATGGGCACATTGCCGGAGAATGCTCTTGTGCATGGGACCAGTTCCCGAGACAATTTTACAGAGGTGCGTAGTGCACACCACCCCCCTCACACCCCCTCCGCCACGCCAGTAGAAAAGACAGTCTTGAACCGATGGACTTTTTTTTTAAAAGAAGCTGCCAGGCAGCCTGGGAGGCCTCAACAGGCTGAGAGAGGGACTTACACCCCTCAGGGAAAGGGAGGCCAACCCCTCGAGAGCTCCCAGTCTGACTGACCAAAAACTGAGTAGTCCCAGCAGCGCCGGACCTCATTAGTGGTCACTGCTGGGACTACAAGCAGTCCCAAAGAGCAGGTCATGGATGCCAGACTTTCAGGTGAGTCTGGGTTTTCAGTCGGGGAGGGATTGGGGACCCTAGGGAGAAGGCCAAGGCAGGTGGAGTGGTTGGATTCTGGAGGCCGATCGGGGGTCGGGGTGAGGGACAAAGACAAAGAGGGACAACGGGGGGTCCAACCTTGGGGGGATGCCCCTGATGGGGACAGAGCACCCCAAAAAGAAGGTACCCCCTTTCCTTCCCACCTTTTAACCCAAGGTCACGAAAGAGAGGGCTAACCCTCTTCGTTCTGCCTTCCCCAGCTGCAGCTGTCATTGAGATGGAGGTGGAAACAGGCCCTTAACTGCCTAATACTTGGCCAATTAAGGGCCTCAATAGGCCTCAGTGCAGGTGGACTGGCTAACACCTTACCCGCCCACCGTATTATAGGAGAAAACTCAGGGGTGGGTAGGAAGGCAGTGGCTAGCCACCCATTCTATTCCCCATGCATTCCCCCCAATCCCCACCGCCCCCACCATCCCCCCCCACCCCACCGCCCCCCCCCACCACCTGCAAACATGCCAGTGAGGGGGGTATTGTAAAACTCCCCCACCATCTCCCACTCCATGTCTTCAGAAAGGAAGAGCTCCACAGGCTGAGAATGTACAAAGATAGATCTTCAAGTGATGTTTCTACTCATGGCAAAGTGAGTTGTGAGATGAATTTGTAGCAGAAAGACAATGTGGCTTTAGCAAGCGGAGGGTCTGGTCTACGCCAGACCACATCTGGAGGAAGAGGTGGATGGTCAGCATCATAAAAGGCATGTTCCTCTGCCAAGAACCCTGGCATGGGGACCTGGACTGAGCAGCTGTCGATAAGTGAGCACAGGTTTTGGACATCACATGGTGGTCCTTTCACCATGCTGAAGGCAGATGAAGAAAAGTCTCCGAGCCTCGGAGTAGCAGTTCTTGGAGTCGTCTCCAGGGACCACAGGCCAGCAGAGAGTCAGGCAGCTGTGATTCAACCTCAGCAGTCCCACCATTGCTCCTTCATTCATGGACTGTTGCTGTGACGAAGAGGATGGTGGCACTCAACTCATCCATTTTAGAATGTGAGTTGTACTGCTCATCGTGCTGCTTATGAGGAGCTGCTCCCACTTGCCGCCTTGTGGAGCACAAGGAATCAAACATCTGCTTTGTCATCTCTTCAATGACCAAAATTCTGTGGCAAGCTCATCTGAAATCTGAACCAGACAGTTCTGCTGTAGTCCGGGGTATGCGCCCTAATTGGCCAGCCCAGTTTCTTCATTAGTAGAGCCCAGAAGGTTGGATCTGTCACTAGGAACGAGGATTCCTCCCACAAAGATTCCAATAAAATTACAAGTCAGAGTTTAACAGATAGGGTGATCTTGTCTGGGCAGGGATCAGAACGTTTACCAGTACTTAGAGATTATGTGAAGTTAGCTGTGCTAATGAGCTCTTGGCTTTGATAAGTAGGTCTGTCCCTACAAGACAGTGTGCACTCCATAAGAAGCTCTACCTGAACAGTTTTATTGGTGCAGGTAGTTTAGGGTGGAAATACATAGGTGGATGAAGGAAAAGGGGGATCAAAAAGGGATATGAGCTCAGGGGATTAAGACAACTGCACACCTGGAGAATAAATACCAACAAGGACTGATGAAAGGTCATCGACCTGAAATATTAACTCTGTTTTTCTCTCCAGAGATGCTGCCTGATCTGCTGAGGATTTCTGGCATTTTCTGTTCTCATTACCAACAAGGACTGGTTGGGCCAAACGGCCAGTTTCACTGTTGTGAATTCTATGCAATTCACTTTATACTCAAATTTTGCACTCCCCCAACAGACACGTTGACCCCGGTGAAAGCACAATGGATTGAATATGTTTTCAGCAAGGTTATCGACATAACACAGCCAGCGAGTCATCATTCCCCTGGTGGCACCGCTATAGAGAACGACCCTAATGGCAAGATATTGTTGCAGTTGGAAGCATGGTGTTATAATAAGAGTAAATTTGGCACCCGCACTTAAGAAGTTATGATATACACAGAAATTTCTGAGCTGTGTTCCAGCAGGTCACCACAATTTAACCTGCAACTTTTCAAATCTGACACTTAATCCATGCACATAAATCATGTAGGAGCCCTATTATTTCTTAATTATCTCTTTGTATTCAGACACATGCTCTTTCTGCTGCTATGACTGCTTGCTGACTGACTCATCTGAGATTCACGGGGTCTGGCCTCTCTTTAGTCAACTGGTTTACATATATTAGAAGCCGCAGAGCGGTGATAGCTCAGTCAATCTTCTTTAACATTTATACTTTCAATTGTTTGCCTACAATGAAGGCACAGAGCAATAATTTCCTCATCTCCTACAACCTTGCGCAAATCTGTCAAAACTGTAAGTCTCATCCTGCACTCAGGAGAAAGGGGTTCATTTCCCAGAAGGGAAAAACAGTAAAACTGGGAAATAAGCATACTGGTCCGCACCGGTCTTGTATATCTTAAAATGGAACACCAGTAAAAACTGAGAAATGAAAGTACTGGTCCGAACTGGTTTTGTACACCTTAAAATGGAACACCAGTAAAAACTGGGAAATAAGAGTACTGGTCCAAACTGTTTTTTTTTTTCTTCTGAGTTAACAGTATTGTGAAGATTATACAAACTACTATCCAAAGAATATTCAATTGCAGCTCAGTAAGCAATGTTTGTGGCAATAAACCTGCCTGAAGCAAAACCAAGATTATATACTACTCTCATAGCACTGAATTGGTTCTCCTTGTTTCAAAATATGCTTAGTATCTTCATTTCAATTTTAGCTTACTCCTTTCAGCCAGTTTGACTGGTGATCTACAAACAGCAGCGTCCTCATGTTTCTAGGTTGTCACCCTCTGGGAATTGCACTTCATTCCAAATCAATCCCACATCCTGGGTGCCAAAATTGCAGAATAAAGTTGATATGACAGGCGAGAACTGTAAGGCTTCTGACGTGACAGGTGAATGTGGCATCTTTCCCACATATTACCCAGTCATAGACTCACTACAATTCAGGGTTTATTGCTCAACTCACACTAAACCAATCTTAACATGAGAGGGAATACGACTATGGGTTTTGATTCAGATGTGGCTGGATCTGTTTATGGAAACCGTCGTCCAGCCATGAGCAGAATAAAGTATTGGAGGAAAAGCACAAACTGTATCAGTTCTTCCTGTGATTTGGGGCTGTATTTTGTTGGCTACATTTATTGGTGTGTCTTAACCCTTTAACATCTTAATGCCCATTCCCTCTACTGCACTCTGGCTGCAACATATACTGTCGGCACAGCACACTGCACCATCTCACTAAGCTGGTTTTTGTTTCTTTCACATAATGTGGGCATCGCTAGAGAGTCCAGCACTTGTTGCCCATCTCTAATTGCCCTTGACAAGGTGGTAGTCAGCCACCTTCTTGAACTGCTGCTGTCCATGTAGTGTAAGTACATCCACAGTGCTGTTAAGGAGGGAGTTCCAGGATTTTGACCCAGGGAAGCAATAGCAATATAGTTCTAAGCAATATAGTTCTAAGTCAGGGTGCTGTGTGGCTTGGAGGGGAACCTGCAAGTGATAGTGTTCCCATGCATCTGCTGCCCTCTCCTTCTAGGTTGTAGATTTTGAAGATGTTATCAAAGAAGCCTTGGTGAGTTGCTGCAGTGCATCCTGTATTGGTGGAAGGAGTGAAGGCTTAAGGTGTTGGATGGGGTGCCAATCAAGCAGGCTGTGACCTCTACCAATGAGAAGGGCAAGAACAGCAACACTGTGGGAGTGTCACAACCTGTAAGTCACACGCCATGCTGCCCAGAACATATATCACCGTTCCTTCATAATCCCATCAACCAATATGTTAGAATTCCCTGTCTAACACTATCATGCGAGTATCAGCACCACAAAGACTACAGCAGTTCATGAAGATGGGCCACCTCTACCTTCTTACTGTAAGTAAGGGAGGACCACATTTTTATGTGGCTTAGCCAACAGCACGGACATCCTGTGATCAAGTGCCGACCCCACCATTTAAACCGCCCACAATTAAATCGGGCAACTTTCACATTAGGCAATTAACACTGAATTAATTTCTATAAAGTTATTGTGAATTACAAGGTCATCTCTTACACAGTGTTAAGCCTATTCTTTGTATCAGACAGAATTGAATGTTTGCTAGCCTACTTAAGGTGTACTTCTAAGTAAATCACATGACACTAACCCAACAAAGCAGTTCAGGTACAGCTAATCCAATCAGCTTTATAGGATAGACAATCTTTACCTTTTGCTATTTGCTCACCATTTCTCCCCCTGATGAGTTGGAATGTGGTTTCTAATTTCTCTACTGTCTCTTCTGTTCTGCCGTTCGAATGCCCACAGTCACTGAGAGAGTTATACAGGTTAAAACAGCGGGATTTTTCCATGCAGTACACTGGTTCACTTGGAGGAATGTTTTCTGCCTATCTCGAGGTTTATTTAGTATCAGGACTTATTGAGCACGTGAAGCATCCAACTGGCTAGTGGGCAACCTGCATCAGTGACAACGCTTCCGCTATGATTGGTAGGATTTGCTGCTTCCAAAAAACTCACATTATGCGCATTGTATACAACAAGCACTGAAAATGGATATATGTCACATGTTAGCCATAGACAACCTCAAGACCACTTGGACACTATGGGCAGAATTTAATGCGTTCAGCCGGGGTCTCCTATTGCTTTCCTCCAGGAGACCTGACGCATTTTCCCGAACAGCATTGGGCTCCCACACAATCGAGTGGAAATCCCACCGCCAATCAGCAGCCTGCAGCTCTCCAGTACCTGCAGCGCCACAAAGAGTGGTGGCCACCGCTGGTATAACACTCAGGCCTACCTTGAGCATCGCCACTGGTTCCCCATGTAGAGGTGAGTGTGGGCATGATGGGGGTTGAAGGGGGACGGTCGTCAGTGAGGGTGGAGGATTGGGGGTCAGTGTTAAGGGTAGGGGTGTGGCCCACTTTCCCGATGCCAAGCCCCTCAATCGGCACAAGAGTGCCTAAGAACAAGGGACCCCCCCACCAGTCCTTAGGCAAACCCAGTGTTTTTTTAATTAATTCATGGGATGTGAGCTTTGCTGGCAAGGTCAACATTTATTGCCCATCCCTAATTGCCATTGAGAAGGTGGTGGTGAGCTGCCTCCTTGAACCGTTGCAGTCCATGTGGTGTAGGTACACCCACAGTGCTGTTAGGGAGGGAGTTCCAGGATTTTGACTCAGCGACAGTGAAGGAACGGCCGATATATTTCCAAGTCAGGATGGTGAGTGGCTTGGAGGGAACTTCCAGGTGGTGGTGTTCCCATCTATCTGCTGCCCTTGTCCTTCTAGATGGTAGTGGTCGTGGGTTTGGAAGGTGCTGTCTAAGGAGGTTTTGCAAGTTCCTGCAGTGCATCTTGTAGATGGTACACACTGCTGCTACTGTGCATCGGAGGTGGAGGGAGTGAATGTTTGTGGATGATGTGCCAATCATGGATGGTATCAGGCTTCTTGAGTGTTATTGGAGCTGCACTCATCCAGGCCAGTGGAGACTATTCCATCACACTCCTGACTTGTGCCTTGTAGATAGTCGGCAGGCTTTTGGGAGTCAGGAGGTGAGTTATTTACCACAGAATTCCTAACTTCTGACCTGCTCTTGTATCCACAGTATTTATTTGACTAGTCCAGTTCAGCTTCTGGTCAATGGTAACCCCTAGGATGTTGGTAGCAGGGTATTCAGCAATGATAATGCCATTGAATGTTTAGATTCCCTCATGCTGGAGGTGGTCATTGCCTGGCACTTGCCTGGCACAAATGTTGCTTGTCACTTTTGAACCAATTCTTGATATTGATGGAGAGTAGAATGATGGGGTGGTAATTGGCCGGGTTGGATTTGTGCTGCTTTTTGTGTACAGGACATATCTGGGAATTTATCCACATAGCTGGGTAGATGCCAGTGTTGTAGCTGCACTGGAACAGCTTGGCTAGGCGTGCAGCAAGTTCTGGAGCACAAGTCTTCAATACTCTTGCCGGAATATTGTCAGGGCAAGTCCCCGACCCGTCACTATTGATTACCAGTGACAGCGGCATGAAAAAGACCTCAGTTGGCCACCGGGTGGGAAGGCCACCCTCCACCATTCCCACCTCAGTGTTTAATCGGGGTGTGTCGAGGAGGTGGTGGAGTCCCCACTCTGCCCACTCTCTCCCAATCAAACGGCCCGAGGCGAGACCCCACTGCCACCCCGGAGGCAGGTTCAGAGTGAGGGGCCTCCAAACCTGCCTCTGGGGAAGGTACTGGGAAGCATTAAACTCTGCCCCATGTTAAAGTTAGTCAAAATGTTCAACAGATTCATCAAAATTTCCATGACTCATGCCCCACACCAGAGACTTTAGCATGTGATGTAGGGAGTTCCAAGGGAGTGCTGCGCTGTTGGAGGTGCTATCTTTCAAACAAAATGTTAAAACCGAGACCCCATCTGTCCTCTCAGGTGACCACACAAGAGTCCATGGCACTATTTCGAAGAGGGCAGGTTCTTCCTGGTATCTTGGCCAATATTTATCCCTCAGGTAGTATCATTAAAACAGATGATCTGGACATTGTTGCTACTGGATGTTTGCTGTGAGAAAATTGACAACTGCTGCATTTTCCACACAGCAACAGTGACAATACTTCAAAAGCATTTAATTCCCAAAGGGATAAAACAATTCGGATCAGTACTCTTATTTCCCAGTTTTTACTGGTGTCCCATTTAAAGGTATACAAGACTAGTTTGGACCAGTACTCTTATTTCCCAGTTCTTACTGTTTCTTCTTTCTGGATTGGCTGTCAAGCCCTTTGGGAAGACCTGAGGTTAGAAAATGTGCTATATAAATGCAAGTTCTTTCTCAATGTACCACGTCTTGCTGAAGTGGGTCTCTATAGTTTGAACGTGCGACAGACCCAGATCACAGCATACACCAAGAGTACTCGTGCATGCCAAACAACAGGTAACAGCAGAGCCCCATGTTCACTGCCCATTGACACTGTGCCCACGTATTAACTGAAATTCTTATGCATGTTATCAGTGGAATACAACACAATAGCAGTTCAGATTTTAGACAGAGGCTTGAGCGCCCTCTGATTGTAATTCTGATTATCATCCAACTGAAGCACATCAAACCCAATTTAATAACCACAAAGAAAAGGGCAAGAAAAGAAATACAAAAATTGAAAAAAAACAGCAAAACAATGAAGCAGTTGAGGCTGAGACTGTCCAGTAAACTACTTGTCCTGACTTCATCCCTGAAACAAAGGAGTCAGGCGGGTTAACAGAGATGCACAGTTGTTGTACATGGAATGGGCAAACATTTATGCATTAACTTGAAGGTCAGTGCCCTTCACTTGTTAGATATTCACAGGTTCAAAGACTCTTAGACAAAGTGCGAAAAGCCAACATGTTATGTTCTGGTTACTCATGACCAGCTGAGGTGGCTGACTAAGAAAATTACATTGAAGTAAAATGAATGATTTATGAAATACAAGGACTGTGGGTTCTTGACTTGAAATCCTGCAAATAACAAACCGAATCATGTAATCGTAGAATTATATAGGAGCCTATTCAGTCCACCGTGCCTATGCCAGTTCTTTCAAAGAGTTGTCGCACTCTCCCACACATTACAAAAACTCCAGAAAAGAATCTTGCTGCTCAAGTACTTATCCAATTCTCTTTTGAAAATTACTACTGGATCTGCTTCCACCGCCCTTTCAGGCAGCGCATTCCAGATCAGGACAATTCACTGCTTCAGTACAACCTTCCTCATCGCTGGTCCTTCCGCCATTTTTCCCAAATCTGGAGCAGAATTTTACGCCCCACAGGCGGGCACGCACCTGACCCGAACGGGCGTAAAATCATGTGAGAAGGACGTCAAGCGAGCGTCCCAATGTCATCGCGCACTCATGCGATATTTCGCTCCGCCCTCGCACGCAAAAGTTGGAAGCGACCCTGCCAACAATTAAGAGGGCAATTAAGTCCGTTACCAGTGCCATTGACTCTGATCTTTGTTGCCTATCCAACCTTACGGGTTGGCAGACGGTTGTGCTGGGATGGGCGGGGGGAGGAATCAGCCAAGGCCGATTTGTATTTTTCATCAAACTTCACCCAAGGGCGGGATGAAATTTGCGTGATGAAATAAAATAAAAATAAATTTCTGTGGGCTGCATTTTTATCAGTTGTAATTTCAGGTGATTGATTATGATGCTTGGGCTATTTTGTTTTTCAGCTTTTGAAACCTTTATTTCAGCTTGTTCAGGTCTCCAGCTCCCTGAGGCAGCTCTCTGCCTTCGGGGAACTTGCTTGCAGCGTCCACCCACACCCGCAGAAGCCTCACCTCCCGCACTCCTCCCACCCCCACCCATTCCAGCGCCCGTTTCATGCTGGCTGGCTGTTAATTTGCCAGCCAGCGTGGAACCGTGGTGGTGGAGGGGGGCGATCACAGTCGGTGGTCCGTTTGCTGACTGTGCCGGGGCCCACCAATCGGACACGCCCGCCAAAGGCAAAATCCAGGCCCTGGTTACTGACTCGCCTGCTAGTGAAAAATAGTTTCTCCCTACTTACTCTATCAAAACCCTTCAGAATTTGGAACATCTCTATTAAATCTCCCCTTAATCTTCTCTGCCCTCAGGAGAACAATCCCAGCTTCTCTATTCTCTCAGCATAACTGAAGCCCTCATCCCTAGTATTATTCTAGCAAATCTCCCTCTGTGCAATGCCCAATGCTTTAAAATCCTTCCTAAGATGTGGTGTCCAGACACAATACTTCAACTGCAGTCTTACTCATGATTTCTAAAGGTTTAGGATGGCTTCTTAGATGTTACATTCTATTCCTTGATTTATTCAGCTAAAAATCTTGTCATTTTTTTAACAATGTTATCAACATGCCTTGGCATTTATAAAAATGTATATATGTATACCCCCCAAGTCCTGCTGCTCCTGCACCCCCTTTAATATTTAATATTAAATGCAATTTATATTGCCCCTCCTCATTCCTTCCAAAATGCATCACTTCACATTTCTCTGTATTAAATTGCACATGCTATGTGTGTGGCTATCTCTCCAGTCCCAATCCCGCTCACCATTTACCATATTGTCAAGTTATGTGACATCTGTGAACTTTGAAGCCCAAGCCCAGATCATCAATATGTGTCAAAAGGAGCTTATATTAAAAAAAAATGATGGACCCCGTTGAATGGAGGTTCCTGCCTGCTGTTGTTGATTGGCAAAGTGCAACTGTGGAAGCGGTTCAGAGAAGGTTTACCAGGCTAACGTCTGGAATGGGTGGGTTGTCTTATGAGGAAAGGTTGGACTGGCTGGGCTTGTATCTGCTGGAGTTTAGAAGAGTAAGAGGCAACTTGATTGAAACATACAAGATCCTGAGGGGTCTTGACAGGGGGTATGGGGAGAGGATGTTTCCTCTTGTGGGAGAATCTAGAACTAGGGGTCACTATTTAGAAAGAAGGGGTCACTCGTTTAAAACAGAGATCAGGAGAAATGTTTTCACTCAGAGAGTCATGAGCCTTTGGAACTCTCTTCCTGAAAAGGTGGTGGAAGCAGAATCTTTGAATATCTTTAAGGCAGAGGTGGATAGACTCTTGGTAAGCAAGGGGGTGATAGGTTATCGGGGTGGGTGGGATGCAGATTTCAGGCTACTATCAGATCAGCCATGCTCTTATTAAGTAGCAGAGCAGGCTTGAGGGGCTGAATGGCCTATTCCTGCTCCTTGTTCCTATGTGTGGCTTCAAAGAGTTTAAAGGATTTTTTTTGTTCACACAACAAATTATTAAGGAATGCAATGCCAATGATTATTGAGAGTCAACAAACTTCAATGTTTAAGGGGGAATAAGAGGAAGAAAAGAATTGGATGGATATTTGTTAAAAAGAAGTCAATAAAATGGCATGAGGAAAGTATAAGTAAATATGATTAGAGTAGGTAGATTGGAGAGCTAGAGTACCCTTGGAGGCAGGATAGGGCAAACGGTCTACTACTGTACCTTATTTCCATGAAGCTACAATCTTCCTGCACGTCATACAACAACTTACACTGCCTAAAATGGGTTAAAAATTCAATTATGCCGTTGCTTGTTAAACAATAAATACTGTTGAACAAAACAAAACCAGAATTACCTGGAAAAACTCAGCAAGTCTGGCAGCATCGGCAGAGAAGAAAAGAGTTGACGTTTCGAGTGCTCATGACCCTTCGACAGAATTGCTGAAGGATCATGAGGACTCAAAACATTAACCGTGCTCTTCTGCACCAATGCTGCCAGACCTGCTGAGTTTTTCCAGGTATTTCTGTTCTGTTTTTGTTTTTGTTTTGGATTTCCAGCATCCGCAGTTCTTTGCTTTTATCTCTGAGCATAACCTTCTATTCCTTTCTCCATCATATTTATCCAACTTCCCCTTAAATGCATCTATCGTATTCACCTAAACTACTCATTATGGCCAGAGTTTAACTTCAGCAAAAAAAAATGAGCTTAAAAAGAAACAGTGTTGAGTATAGATATTAATAAGAGGATGTTTGGTGATTTTTTTTTTATTCATTCACGTGATGTGGGCTTCACTGGCTGGGCCAGCATTTATTGCCCATCCCTAGTTGCCCCTTGAGAAGATGATGATGAGCTGCCTTCTTGAACCGCTGCAGTCCATGTGGTGTAGGTACACCCACAGTGCTGTTAGGGAGGGAGTTCCAGGATTTTGACTCAGCGGCAGTGAAGGAACGGCGATATATTTCCAAGTCAGGATGGTGTGTGGCTTGGAGGGGAACTTCCAGGTGGTGATGTTCCCATGCGCCTGCTGCCCTTGTCCTTCTAGATGGTAGAGGTCGTGGGTTTGGAAGGTGCTGTTGTAGGAGCTTTTATTTTTTATCTTTTGCGGAAATGACAATAGCGGAAATGACAGCGGCAATCTCAGCCCTGTTGACCCTGCAAAGTCCTCCTTACTAACATCTGGGAGCTAGTGCCAACATTGGGAGAGGCTATCTCACAGACTAGTCAAGCAACAGCCTGACATAGTCATACTCATAGAATCATACCTTACAGATAATGTAGGGGACTTGGCTGAGGTGGACTGGACAGCACTGCTTGAGGACAAAATAGTGGAAAACCAGTGAGAAGCACTAAAAAGCGAGATCCTAATCGTACAAAGTAGACATGTCCCCTACAAAAATAAGAGTGGTACTGCCAAATCTAGATCTCCCTGGTTGTCTAGCGGAATACAGGGGAACATCAAACAGAAAAAGAAAGCCTACAATAGGCGTAAAGAACTAGCACTGCAGATAGCCTAGATGAATATAGGAAGTGCAGGGATGAAGTAAAAAAGGAAATAAGGAAATCAAAGAGAGGGCGTGAAAAAAGATTAGCAAATAAAGTTAAAGATAACCCAAAGATGTTTTACCAATACATTAATGTTAAAAGGTTAGTTAAGGAAAAAGTGGGACCTATCAGAGATGAAGATGGAAACTTGTGTGTAGATGCAGAGGCTGTGGGAAGAGTTTTAAATGAATATTTTGTCTCCGTGTTTACAAAGGAAAGGGAGGATGTAGATATATTCCAGGAGGAACACTGCAAGATATTGGATGGGATAGTCATAAAGAGAGAGGAAGTACTCGAAGGGTTGAAACCCTTGAAAGTTGATAAGTCACCAGGGCCAGATGGATTGTTTCTGAGGCTACTGAAGGAAGTTAGGGAGGAGATAGCAGATGCTCTGAGGATGATTTTCCAATCTTCACTAGATACAGGGGAGGTACCGGAGGACTGGAGAAATGCAAACATGGTTCCATTGTTTAAAAAGAGATCAAAGGAAATGCCAAACAATTATAGGCCAGTTAGTCTTACATCGGTGATGAGCAAATTAGTAGAATCAATCCTGAGAGATAGGATTAACTGTCATGTGGAAAGGCATGGACTAGTCAGGGATGTTCAGCATGGATTTCTTAAAGGAATGTCTTGCCTCACAAATTTGATTGAATTCTTTGAGGAAGTGACAAGAAGGGTTGATGAAGGTAGTGCAGTGGATGTTATGTACATGGATTTTAGCAAGGCATTTGACAAGGTCCCACATGGCAGATTGGTCAGGAAAGTAAAAGCCCATGGGATTCAGGGTAATGTGGCAAACTGGATAAAAGGTTGGCTTTGTAACAGGAAACAAAGGGTAATGGTCGATGGATGCCCTTGTGAATGGAAAATTGTCTCCAGTGGTGTTCCACAGAACCCGGTGTTGGGACCCTTGCTGTTTGTGTTATATATTAACGATTTGGATGTGAACGTGGGGGGGCATGATTGGGAAATTTGCAGATGACACAAAGATTGGCCGAGTAGTGGATAGTGTAGAGGATAGCCATAATCTCCAAACTGATATAGATGGGTTGGTGGAGTGGGCGGTGAAGTAGCAGATGGATTTTAACATAGAGATGTGTGAGGTCATACATTTAGGGAGGTCAAACATTTATAGGGATGACACAATAAGTGGGAATATACTAAGAGGGGTAGATGAAGTGAGAGATCTTGGCGTACAAGTACACAGGTCCCTGAAGGCAGCAGTTCAAGTAGACAAGGTTGTAAAGAAGGCATATGGAATGGTCTCCTTCAATGGCAGAGGTATAGAATATAAAAGTAAGGATATAATGTTGGAATTGTATAAAACACTGGTGAGGCCACAACTGGAGTATTGTGTGCGGTTCTGGTCACCACATTACAGGAAGGACGTAATAGTTCTGAAGAGAGAGCAGAGGAGGTTTACAAGAATGTTGCCTTAGAAAAGTGTGGCTATGAGGAGAGATTGGATAGGTTGGGGTTATTTTCCTTAGAACAAAGAAGGTGGGAGGTGACTTGATTGGGGTGTACAAAATTATAGGGGAATAGACAGAGCGGACAGGATAAAATTGTTTCCCTTGGTGGAGAATTCTAGAACCAGGGGACGTAGATTTAAGGTAAGTGGCAGAAGGTGTAGGGGGGACATAAGGAAGAACTTTTTTACGCAGAGGGTAGTGGGTGTCTGGAATTTGTTGCCCAAGTTGATGGTAGAGGCAGAAACTCTAAACTCTTTTAAAAAGTACCTGGATCTGCACCTTAAGTGCTGTAAGCTGCAGGGCTATGAGCCGGATGCAGGAAGGTGGGATTAGAAAGGGCACCTGGGTGTCCTTGGGCTGACATGGACAAGATGGGCAGAGTGGCCTCCTTCTGTGCTGTAACTTTTCTATGGTTCTATGTCCCAGACACCACCATCACCATCCCCAGGTATGTCCTGTCCCACCGGCAGGACAGACCCAGCAGAGGTGGCAGCACAATGATATACAGTCGGGAGGGAGTTGCCCTGGAAGTCGTCAACATTAACTCCAGACCCCATGAAGTCTCATGGCATCAGGTCAAACATGGGCAAGGGAACCTCCTGTTGATTACCATGTACCGCCCTCCATCAGCTGATGAATCAGTGCTCCTCCATGTTGAACACCACTTGGAAGAAGCACTGAGGGTGGCAAGGGCGTACATTGGGACTTCAATGTCCATCACCATTACTGGCCGAGCTGGCCAAGTCCTAATGGATATAGCTGCTAGGCTGGGTCTGCGGCAGGTGGTGAGGGAACCAACAAGAGGGGAAAGCATACTTGACCTCATCCTCACCAACCTGCCTGCCACAGATGCATCTGTCCGTGATAGTATCGATAGGAGTGACCACCAAGCAGTCATTGTGGAGACAAAGTCCCATCTTCTCATTGAGGATACCCTCCATCGTGTTGTGTGGCACTACCGCCGTGCTAAATGGGATAGATTTCAAACAGATCCAGCAACTCAAGGCTGGGCATCCATGAGGTGCTGTGGGCCAACAGCAGCAGCAGAATTGTACCAAACACAACTTGAAACCTCAGGGCCCAGCACATCCCCCGCTGTTCCTTCACTGTCGCTGAGTCAAAATCCTGGAACTCCCTCCCTAACAGCACTGTGGGTGTGCCTACACTACATTTTAAAAAATTTGTTCATGAGATGTGGGCATCCCTGGCTAGGCCAGCATTTTATTGCCCATCCCTAATTGCCCTTGTTCAGAGGGCATTTTTAAGAGTTAACCACATTTCTGTGGGTCTGGAGTCACATGTAGGCCAGACCAGCTGTGGACAGCAGGTTTCCTTCCCTAAAGGACATTAGTGAACCAGATGGGTTTTCATGACAATCAACAATAGTTTCATGGTCATCATTACACTTTTAATTCCAGATTTTTATTGAATTCAGATTTGAATCTGGGTCCCCAGAGCATTTCTCTGGGTCTCTGAATTACCAGTCCAATACCAGTGACAAGACCACTACACCACCACCTCCCCATGGGCTGCAGCAGTTCAAGAAGGTGACTCACCACCACCTTCTCAAGGGCATTTAGAGATGGGGGACAAAAATGATGGCCTCACCAATGACACCTTTATCCCATGAAAGAATAAAAAATAAATGAATAAAAATAAAGGGAAGGTTCATAAAGGTTTTGGCAGCCAAGATATTTTAGAGGAGAAATTGGCTACTCCAAGGAACATGGGATTCTAGGAACAGGAGAAGGCCTCAAGCCTGATCACTGACCTGTGACCTAACTCCTTTGCCCATCTCCCTTAATATCTTTGATAACAAAAGTAAATCGTTGTCCATTGCCAATGAAGTGTTAAGCACAATTTGGGACTGGTAGTCAATGAACTTCTGATGCAAGCTCTCAGAGTTTAGGCAGACACAACAGAAAGTTGAGGCAATGGACCTGAAAACAGACCAAAGGAAGAAACATGTTGGTGTTTTCTGGGCAGTTTCTTTGTTGGTCAGATTGCCTGAACTGGGACTGTAACTCCCTCTGATGTCTTTTGCAGTTCCTGCCAAACACCAATTTTGTAAATTCCTCGTAGCAGGAATATCTGGCAATATCAAGATGACAGCAGTGTAAAAGGAGACAATAAACCAAGATATTTCTGTAGTTGCCAACACAGTTCACAAGGGGGAACAGGAAATGTCTGGGGATAAACCAATCCCATTGTGGAAAGCCGTATTACGTTGCATGGAGCAGAAACATAATGGGGAAGGGCGATGCCATGGAAACCTTAAACAAAACAAAAGCACATGACCAGCTGCGGCACTCTTTGTAGCCTGGGCTGTCACCATGGCAACAACTTGGCTGTCTCGACACTCTCTGCACTTTTTCCACTACCTCCTTGACATCGGAGCCTGACAGTGGAAATTCTAAGTCAAGGGGTCTGATTGATTATTTCTCCTGCTGTTTCTCTATAAGAGACAGTGCAATTATGATATGTTGACTGTTTTCAATGGTGCTATCATAGCGTAAGAAACCACACAAGGTGCTTTTTCATGGGGTTACATAGGATATATAGTGCAGGCCATTCAGCCCAACCAGTCCATGCCAGTGTTTATGCTCGACTCAAGCCTCCTCCCATTTTTTCTCATTTAAATCTACCTTCGTAGCCCTCTATTCCCTGCTCCCTCATATGCTTGTCTAGTTTCCCCTTAAATGCATCCATTCTATTCATTTCAACCACTCCCTCTGATAGCGAGTTGCACCATCTCACCACCCTTCGGCTGAAGAAGTTTCTTCTGAATTCCTTATTGGATTTCTTGGTGACTATCTTATATTGATGGCCTCTAGTTATGCTCTTCCCCTCAAGTAAAAACATTTTCTCTGGTATTTACTCTATTAAAACCTTTCAAAATTCTAAAGACCTCTATTAGGACACCCCTCACCTTCTTTTCTCAAGAGAAAAGGGACCCAGTCTGTCAATCCTTTGCTGATATATATGCCCACGCATTTCTGGATTCATACATTTTCATATTCGCAAGTGCCACTAACAGCAAAAACACTTGCGATGCCATGGCACACCAGGTTATGAGCCCAGTGCTGGAAAATGGGATTAGAAGAGTTAGGTACTTGTTTGACAGACGCAGACTCGATGGGCCGAAGGGTCTCTTTCTGCGCTGTAGGCCTCTATGGCTCTATGACACCGTTATTCTGCTATTTAATGTATTTTAAGTCTAAGCAGCCCAACTTGCCTTGTTCTTGAAGCAGCAGAGAGCCACTTTCTCATTGGTCTTGTGAACTGCCGCTTCAGGCACTCGATCCACTTCCAGCTGCTGAATAGATGGCGAGTGGGAAGGTTAATAAGGGAAATTGGTACTAGATGCTCAGTGTAGAGACATTCTCCTGACATGGAGACAACAGTCTAAAAGTACCTATCTACATCAAAAGAGGGAGGTTCATTTCTCATAAGCGCATGTCCTTATTCTGAAGAGGTGCAGAAGTAAAAGGGGATTGGATGTGCTGGCTTTTTGTCCTTTACCTTTCAGGCCTTGGGTGTACCAAGCTCAAAGGACTTAGGATCACAGAATAATGGATCACAGAATAATAGATCACAGAATCATGGAGCACAGGAGGAGGCCATTTGTCCTGTCATGCCTGTGCTGGCCCTTTGAGTTATCCAATTAGTCTCACTCCCCTGCTCTTTCCCTATAGTCCTGTAATTTTTTTTTTCACTTTTCAAGTACATATCCAACTTCCTTTTGAAAGTTACTACTGAATATGCTTCCACCATCCTTTCAGGTTGTGCATTCCAAAGCACAATAACTCTTCTTCTGTGTATGATCTTCCCAATTTATGTTGAGACTGCCTGCTTCCGCCGCCTTAGGCTCTTTGGAGACTATTTTGGGAGATGTTTCAGTGAAGGCCTATGAATCAATGAACCAGAATGCAATTGGGTGTAATATGTGTTAATACGTGTAATTTATGCCATTTATGCAATGTGTGTTGATATATGCTAATTTATTTAGATATGTTAATTTATGTTAACAGGATAGATTGTTTGGGCAGTATTCTCATCTTTATCAAGCTTGTAATTTGAGTGCTCCCTCAGCAATTCCCTTTCACCAAATCGATTGGACCCTTACTGCTTGCTGGGATGAATAACATCAAGTTTACAGCAGAATTGGTCCTGAGAAAGACTGCGCTTGTTTGATGGGGCTGAAGAGGATTCATGATCCAAACATGGAGACACATTGATTAAGCTCTGTGCTATGCAGGGCCAGAACGCAAGATAGCTCATCCGATCACAAGCCTTAAATATCTGATGTTGTAGAGTTTCTGGAACTTTGTGCCATAAAAATAAACAGAGGCATTTGATAGTGGGAGAATCTTTTTAATTCCTTCATGAACTGTGGGTGTTGCTGGTGTTACAATCAGGTGAGGAGGGGTGGAATGGCTCCCATCTTGTCCAACTCCTCATTTGACCACAACGGTGTTTTTTTGGAAACGAAATACCTGCCAATTCAGTAACTACTTAACTGTTTACATGCTGTGATCGTAAAAGACACAATCAGACAGGTTTTCTTGAATTTTAAAAGAGAAAAGAGGGTAGTTTTATTGTACTTTACTGAAGACGGTCTAAATAATTTTTTTTTTAAATGATCCAACTTTCACCCACATTCAAAGTTCACGCTCACACAAATAGATTTGAGCATAGGAGGATAGGTTAAACAATTTAGAATCCAGTAAAATGAAAGCAGTAAACAGCTCTTGAAAGTTGACGGCTTGGCTGGCTTTAGGCTAGACTTGGTAGTCCTATGGCTTGTGGCATCGAGGTAGTTTACAGATGTAGCCAAATGATTTACTTGTTCTCCTGGAGACAGTAGCAGCTAGGTTGAGTTATTTTTAAAATCTCTGTCTGTAGCACCTAGAAAGTCAAAATCAGCAGACAGGGTTCAAATCGTGCAAGTTGTTTAGACAGAAAGAGAGAGAGAAACTTACACAGTGTTCTTACTTCTTCAGCATCTCATGTGCTTTTCCAATTCTGCAGAGAAAACAGTTGCTTAAACACACAAAGGGCTAGTTGGCTTGTCACGTGACCTTCCCTCTCCAACTGACCAGTGACACAAATATGGTCATGGCTAATGTATTACACTTGCCCGGTTTACATGATGAGATTATGTCTGAGCTTATTACTTTCATAGCCGGAGTCCCATTGTCCTAGTTGAGTACCCAGGTGATTGTCCAGATGTATTGCTAATGATATAGGAAATGGTCCCCACTCATATTCCTGCAAGGCAATTCTTCTAGGTGTGGCTTTGCAGAGAAATTGTCTCCATTTCAATGGGATTGGAATGTAGAAGGTACAGTGATGCAAATGTGCAGCCATCTTTGTGATCCCGTTGTAGAATGTGGCTTTAGTCTTTTTAAAAATTCATTTAGGGGTTTCTAGCCAATGAATTCAAAAACTATGTTTTATGGCTTCATACACCTCCCTACCACATAGAATGCATTTCATTACAACGTTGTTCAGAGAAACCATAAACACACATTCATATCAAATACTCACTTATCAATCTTACACTGCTGTAGCTCTTCCCTGCTCTGGTTCGAATTTCTCCTAACCCTCTTCGGATGAGGCACGGTTATACTTAAAACTCTTTCGGTGTTGGTGTTTGGTGTTGTTTTGGAAACCTAGTGCCTTCTAGTCTTTCTTCCTTCTGAATCCTTATAAGATAGCGCCTCAGGATTTGGGGTTTCCAGTAACATCTGGTGATAGTCGTACAGTTTTTTATAAGTTTTGGATTTAGTGGAAATTCAAGTCCAATGCTTGAGTTTTTTTGACGAGGTCAATTTTCACAGACCACCATGAAGAGAACTTCTCAGCTCCCAGGGCTGTACGTTGTTGCAATGCCTGTAATGTTCTTAATGCTTTAATGGCTATGTCCACAACCCATGTTAATAGTGCAGGTTCTGATACATAGATAAACATTATTTCTAGGGTGACAGTGGGTGGTAAACTCTTTTTAAACCCCAGTGAGGTGTCTGGATTTCCCTCCTGCACCTTGTCTTCATTGGGCTCTTAAGCTGAATTGCTGGGTCTAGTTAGATTTGCATTATGAACCTGAAGATTTGATCCTCCCACGGGCAGTTCCACATTGATGGCACTTGTATCTCCCTTCTGGTTTTCACAATTGCTGTTCCTCTTAGGGTGTATCATCTTCCCTTTTTACTTTACTTCAGGGATGGGTTTTCCCCAAATCTGCCCCATTGTCCTCTGGGACACTACTGCTGCACTCCCCTGTGGCACTTCAACTAGGTGAGGCATCTCCCTCACTTTCTACTCAACTGCTTGGGAACTTTGAAACAAAAACAAAAATTGCTGGAAAAACTCAGCAGGCCTGACAGCATCTGTGGAGAGGAAGACAGAGTTAGCTTTGCGAGTCTGTATGACTCTTCTTCAGAACACAAGTCATACAGACTCGAAACGTTAACTCTGTCTTTCTCTCCACAGATGCTGTCAGACCTGCTGAGTTTTTCCAGCAATTTTTGTTTTTGTTTCAGGTTTCCAGCATCCGCAGTATTTTGCTTTTTGCTTGGGAACTTTCTTGGTCCCTATTTAAATTTCTGCCAACCACACCTCTGGTGCATTTCCTTCAACCTCTGCTTTTTTAAATCCCAGTCTTTGCTCTTTCCTCTGGCCCTGCCCCAGCCACTTTAAATTCTACAGGTCCTACCCTGGTCTCCTTAACTTCTATGGTCTCTACTGCCCCCTGTGCCCCCTACTCCCTCGGCCCTCTGCACCCACTCATGCAGAATTTTGCATGTTCTCTCCAGTCTCTGAGGATTGTTCTGGATCCTTTGGGGCTAGCAGCTTACCACCAGCTAAAACTTTACCTAATAAGAGGTCCACCACTTGCATGGGAAAGCTTGGAATCACACCGACTGTTACTAACCCCATAACTAGCTCACTCTACCGGTATATCTTTAGTAAAGGAACCTCTATACAAGGCCAGCATGTACTGCCAAACCCTAACTGCCTTGGAGAAAGCGCTGGTGAGTTGCCTACTTGAACACCTGTAGCCTTTGTGGTGTCAGTACACCACAAGGTGTTAGGGAGGGAGTTCCAGGATTTTGACCAAGGAATAATATATTACCAAGTCAGGATGGTGTGAGAAGTGGAGTGGAACTTGCTGGAGATGGCGCTCTCATGTGCCTGCTGCCCTTGTGCTTCTAGGTGGTAGAAGTCATGGGTTTCAAAGGAGCTGTTGAAGGAGTGTTGGTGAGTTGCTGCTGTGCATCTTGTAGATGGTACACACTGCTGCCACTGTGCACTGCTGGGGAAGGGAGTCAATGTTTGTGGTAATGGGGAGCATGGATTCAACTTCAAAGGGTCTGTAAGTGATCATTTAAAGGGGAAGCAACATTCCTTCATTGAGCACTGTGGCAAAATAATTGTAACAGTGTATTGGAAGTCTAATGTACCAGTGATACCAGTGATATGCTTGCCAAAGGCTATGACATGTATGATTGTGATCTCACCTATATCACTTTGCAACACCCAACTACAAGAGCTAGAAAGGGGGAGGGAAGATATCAGTAAATACCTGGGCTGGTGTGGCACTGTGTGATGCCAGCAATGAGCACATTAATACATTTGTATGCAATTCCTCTACCCACCCATTTTAATAAAGACTTCACTCCACTAATGGAAGTGTCTTTATTGAGAATGCTATGGGAGTTTGATAGGACCAAGTTAATGCAAACGAAAAATCCATCCCATTGTGTAATAGCATTTATTACTAATATCACACAGTCAGAATTCGACACAGCTGCATCAAAACAAAAATGTAAACTTCAACAAACTGCTATTACACAGTGGGCTGGATTTTATTACATTTGCCTCACAAACCACTCCATAACTTTCCTGGATATAAACAGCGTATGTAATTTTCTCTTCCCCAAGAGAGGTTTTGTATGATGTTTGCAGCATATTGCTGCTCAGAACAGTAAATGCTTCTCCTGGGACACCTGTACCAAAGTTGACCTAAAATTTACAGGGCATAAGAGTGAACACTGCCTGGTTTATTACCTCAAAGCAATGTCGACATTTAAAGAGTTCAGTGTGCCGATTTCTTACATTTTTATTTCTCTTCAAAAAAACTTCACTTGAAAGAAGGAAGTGATCTCTGCAATCTTTTGTTGCAGTGAAATCATTTCCTCCTGTGGGGCTTGTAGTGTTAAATTGTGCTGTGTTTGATTATGTGAGTCTGGTAATTGATTTATGTTCACTGCACCTAATTGGTTAAGTCTGTGGACTCAGAGCAAAGTAATCAGACACCTTGTAACTATGAGTGCAGGTATTTTGTGATTGCAGAGGTATTTTAAAACCCTTGTAAATAAACCTGTTGCACACTTAGAAACTAGTGTGATCTCTGCATTACTCTGTGATATATAAAATATACAGCAGGTTCCCCCAGTTACTCATTTGATTGAACCACACTGCCTGGTGTAGAACTGAGGCTTACTGACCATGGTAAGGCCTCAGGTTTAATCTCTGCCCCTACATTGAGTTGATTTTAAAATTTTCATGCTTGTTTTCAAATCCCCCATGGACTCATCATGTATTATACTATAACCTCCTCAAGACCCTCAACACTATCAGATATCTGGTCCCCATGTAATACTGGCATCATATGCAGTCCCAGTTATAACTGCCATTGGTGGCAGGGACTTCAGTTGCCTGGGGCTCAAGTTCTGGAATTCCCTCCCTAAACCTCTCTACCTCACTTCCCTCCTTTAAGACACCCCTTAAAACTTTTCACTCTGACTAAGATATTGGGTCCCGGACTTAAAATCTCCTTATGTGGCTCAGTGTCATATTTTGTTTAATAATGCTCCTGGAAAGTGACTTGGGACATTTTGTTATGTTAAAGGCGCTATATAAGTACGACTTTCTGCTGTTGAGTTGTCAAAAGAAGCAGTGGGGTGGTCCCACAATTAGCCCCAGTAATCCTAGCACTTGAGGGGGAATCATTTGGTCCTGCTTCACACTCCTGGTGGTCACTCAGTGGTTTCTGTAGGAAGCGTAGGCATGAGGACAGGGATAAGGTAGTTGCTTGATCCCCACCATAAAATCAATTTGTATTCATAGAGTACCTTTAACATGGTAAAATATCCCAAGGTGCTTCGCAAGAGCATAAGCAGACAAAACCTTCTCACTGAGCTACATAATGGGATATTAGGACAGTCTCAAACAGGCAAATTTTAAGGATTCCTTTATAGGAGTTAAGAAAGGCAGTGAGGCCCAGAGAGGAAATCCCAGGGCCTTAGGCAGCTGAAAGCACAGTCAACGGTGGTGCAGCATAAAAGGACAATACTTCAACTGTACCCTCACTAGCTGTAAAATGCCTTGGAACTTACTGAGATCGAGAAAGGTGCTATTTAAATGCAAATTTGTTTGGATTTGTGGTCATTGTGCTGGTATCATGTGAGAACTTCCAGGCGTTTTATTACTGGGGGTTGTGTCAATATTTAATCAGTGTGAGTTTATAGACATTCCTTTAACAATCAATATCTGATGATGCATTAATTGGATGTTTGGTTCATTGCAAACGAACCTAGCAAGAAATGGAAGATGGAGTATTGGTAGCAGGGACCACTACACAGCCATTGAGGAGACGCAGTCTGACCTTCACATTGAGAATACCCTCCCATCATATTGTGTGTCACGACCACCGTACTAAATTGCATAGATTTTGAACAGATGTAGCAACTCAAGACAGGGCATCTATGAGGCGCTGTGGGTCATCAGCAGCAGCAGAATTGTACTCAACCATAATAACCTCATAGGCCCAGCATATTCCCCACTCTACCATTACCACCAAGCCAAGGGATCAACCCTGGTTCAATGAAGAGTGCAGGAGGGCATGTCAGGAGCAGCACCAGGCATAGTTAAAAATGGTGGTATTTAGGACATTATCTGTAAGGTACGATACCATGTTGTTTGACTAGCCTGTGGGACAGCTCTCCCACTTTTGACACAAGGCCCCAGATGTTAGTAAGGAGGACCTTGCAGGGTTGACAGGGCTGAGTTTGTCGTTGCGTTCCCAGTGCCTAGGTCGATGCTGGGTGGTTCGTCCTGTTTCATTCCCTTTAGGCTTTTTAGCAGTTTCATACAACTGAGTGGCTTGTGAGGCCATTTCAGAGGACAGTTAAGAGTCAACCAGGATTCCTAGCCTATGACCTGCTTTTGTAGCCACAGCATTTATATGGCTAGTCCAGTTCAGTTTCTAGTCAATGGTAACCCCCAGGATGTTGGTAGAGGGGGAATTCAATGATGTTAATGCCATTGAATGTCAAGGGGTAATGGTTAGATTCTCTCTTGTTAGAGATGGTCATTGCCTGGCAATTGTGTGGCGCAAATGTTACTTGCCACTTGTCAGCCCAAGCCTGGATATTATCCAAGTCTTGCTGCATTTGGACATGGATTGTATCAGTATCTGAAGAGTTGAGAATGATGCTGAACATTGTGCAATCATCAGCAAACATCCCCACTTCTGACCTTATGATGGAAGGAAGGTCATTGACAAAGCAGCTGAAGATGGTTGGGCCTAGGACACTACCCTAAGGAACTCCTGCAGTGATGTCCTGGAACTGAGATGATTGACCTCCAATAGCCACAACTATTTTCCTTTGTGATAGGTATGACTCCAACCAGCGGAGAGTTTTCCCCGATTCCCATTGACTCCAGTTTTGCTCGGGCTCCTTGATGCTACACTCGGTCAAATGCAGCTTTGATGTCAGTGGGCAGTCAATCTCATGCTGAATACATGTAAGGGTTATCCTTGTCCTGTGACTTTCAAATGCCTGAAGATTATCGTATGCGGCTCTAAGGTTCAGAAAGTTTGGTCACCGCTGCAGTAATCAGTACGAATGCAATAGCTTTTTATGCACATTTTCAGAAAGGGACAGGTTGTGCAAACTTGTAGTCTTTATGTGTTAATAAACCTGTTTATTCCTAACACATTTTCAAGACTATGGGGAAAGGGCAGAGGAGTGGGACTAATTGGAAAACTCTTTCAAAGAGCCAGCAAAGGCATGATGGGCCAAATGGCCTCCTCTGCTGTATCATTCTATGCTTCTATAATCCTAATGCTGATACGTATTTCTCAATAATCCAGTTAGAACTCTTTTGCCAGTAGACCATACATTAGTAGATTGTACACAATGATCTTTTGACCGAGAGAACAAAGATCCCTAACACCACCAAGGTTAAAAAGAGCAACACAAAAGAACAGACCAGTTAGGAAGTAATGATTTGATGATCCAAGTTGGATTTCAAAAATCTTTATTATAAAATAGAGTTGGAAGAACAAAAAGGATTCAACAATCATTGAACCGCTTTTGAGAGATTTAGCAGTGACTACAATAGTAATATCTCAGAATCTACCATCTTGTGTTAATACAAGATCCAGAATTCCAGGGCAACATACAGTTAAAACCTCAATGGTTACTGACTTTTTAACTCAACCCAACTGTTGGTCAAGAAGGTGACCATTAATTTTGAACCCAAGATGATTCTTAATGCTTTGGAGATACCCACAGTGATTGGGTTGAATGTTTTACAATTAAATCTCAATAGAAATGTAAGATCAGCTTTTGAATGGCTGTACAGACACAGTGCAATGACAGGAGATCCCCACAACCTCTACCACAACAGACATGTTCCTACACCTGAGCACTGAGCACAGGATTTAGACAGGTTGAGTGAGTGGGCAATTACATGCCAGATGCAGTATAATGTGGATAAGTGGTAAGAAAAACAGAATGGCAGAGCATAATTTAAATGGTGATAGATTGGCAAATGTTGATGTATAAAGGGATTGGGTGTCCTTCTACACCAGTCACTGAAAGCAAGCATGCATGTGCAGCAAGCAGATAAGAAAGCAAATGGTATGTTGGCCTTCATTGCAAGAGGACTTGAATACAGGAGCAAGGTTGTCTTACTACAGCTGTACAGGGCCTTGGTGAGACCACACCTGGAGTCTTGTGTGCAATTTTGGTCTCCTTACCTAAGGAAGGATATATTTGCCAAAGAGGGAGTGGAGTGCAGTGAAGGTTCACCAGACTGATTCCTGGGATGGCAGGATTGTTGTATGAGGAGAGATTGAGCCGACTAGGCCTGTATTCACTGGGGTTTAGAAGAATGAGAGGAGATCTCATTGAACCATATTAAATTCTGACAGGGCTGGACAGACTGGATGCAGCGATGATGTTTCCTCTGGCTGGGGGTGGGGGGGGGGGGGTCTAGAACAAGGGGTCGCTGTCTCAGGATACGGGGTAGGCCATTTAAGACTGAAATGAGGAGAAACTTCTTCACTCAGAGGTGGTGAACCTATGGAATTCTCTACCACAGGAGGCTGTGGAGGCTAAGTCACTGAATATATTTAAGAAGGAAATAGATTTCTGGACTCTAAATGCATCAAGGGATATGGGGAGAGAGCGAGAGTATGGTGTTGAGATAGAGGATCAGCCATGATCATATTGAATGGCGGAGCAGGCTCAAAGAGCTGATGATCTACTCCTGTTTCTATTTTCTATGTTTCCATATAAATGTACTTTTCAGAGATTGGAAATGTTTCTAGCTGAGCTTTGAAACGTAGCCTCATTTGGAACAGCTTAAATTTGAACTGAAGTTAGTGGGCAGCAAACCCACAGCTGGGATGGAAAACACCAGGCTCCCAACCCCTGCCCAGAATTACTCTCCTGATTACTAAAATCATGAGAGGCGTAAATGCAGCATTGACCCTGAACCCAGCAATTTCCCAGAGAGTGGGCGCGATTAAAGTTATCCCCTGCCTGTGCTTCTGCAGAAGGACGTGACAGGCAATTTGTACACAGCAATGTCCCACAAATGGCAGCAAGATAAATGACGACTAAAATGTGTTTGAGCGAGTATTGGCCAGGGTGCCAAGGACAACTCCTCACCACCGGCTGTTCTTCAAATAGTAATATGGGATCTTTGGCATTCAGCTCAGAGGGCGGACACCTGAACGCCTCATGCAAAAGATAGCATCTATGCTCCCAGCACTGCAATGTGTGCCTCCCCTAGATTAAGTGCTCAATTCCTGAACCCACAGCCTTCAAACTCAGAGACAAGGTTGAACTAAACTGACAGTCTGAATGAAAAGAGACCTGCTGAATAGATTTTCAAATTGGATCTTTAACTCTACAAAGACCCTCAAAGTTTCCAACCACTGTCCTTCTCAAAATAAATGCTCAACCTATATTTGAAAATACATTGTCCACTCTTTTGTACAATGACTTGCATTTATACCATACTCTTAATGTGGCTAAACATCTCAATTTGCTTCACCAGAGCATTAACAGGAAAAAATTTGATATTGCGCCACAACAGGAGATATTAAGACAGGTCAACAAAGAACTAGATTTTGTGGAACTTCTTGGTGAGAAGTGTGAGATGAAGAAGTTTAGGGAGGAAATTCAAGAGGCCTGCCCCCACCCCACCCCCTGCCCAGTGCCCTGGGTGAAGGAAACCGAGGATGAACAAGAGGCCAGAATTGGAAGGAAACAGAGTTCTCAGGGGGTTGTCGGGCTGGAGGAGATCTCCAATATTATAAAGCCCACGTTGAGCACTTCTCTCTACTGCAGACACCAGTACAGCATTCTACATGAAGCCAGCCTTACATAGCTAGCTTATTAACTAGGCCTAGTCCTTGCCAGATCCACATTATCGTACTGGGATGCAAATTAGAGCTCATGCGACATGAGATAGTGCTTTTAAATGTCAGCTGTAGTATCTGAAATTTCTAGTCATTACTATTTCGACAACCTAGTCTCAGAGAGCATTCAATTTGCATAGTGAAAAGAGAAGCAGGATTATTCTCCATCAACTGCCCTGGAACAAAATTGGAAATTCTACTAAATTCTGCTGCTGTGTTTCTCATTAAGAACTGTCACTCTTCCTGCATGACACAACTACTGATAAGGTATGCAGATTTGTCACGGGGTCAGGGGTCAGCTGCCTTGAAGGCCTAGATCATGTCATGCATACAGATAAGAGCAAGGCCTTCAATAATGTGACAGAATATTGAAACAGCCTGCTGTGATAAAGTTGTAACAGTTTTTGGAGTATATTGACCTGGTCAGGGATATATGAGTGAGCTTCCATTAGAGACGGAGGAAGGGGGAAGGATTGAATACAAGAAAATGTCTTCAAACATGAACAAAAGTTATGTAAAATGTGTATGTCTAAAGCTCAGGGTTTTTAAAATTAATCTTCGATTTTCTTTTTAAAATTAAGTGGACCAGAGTTAAGGATTGAAATAGGGCCATGAATTTACAGGTATGGCAACAAATCTGAAAATGTCTTTACCCGTGCAACCTATTTCTTTCAAAGAAACCAGTCGATGGCTCATGAGGTCACATACGATGAGAGTAAGTGTCTATAATTTTGACATCCGGCAATAGCTCGAGTCGGGGTGAAATCGGGATCATCCACCACAACTTCCCTGGCTTTTCAGGCCATTACGGAAAGGACTATCAGAAGAGGTGCACTCCGAGCAGAAACCTAGCCCAGGGTTTTACCACAGCATGTCTCCCCCCCCCCCCTGCCCCCCCACCCCCTGGCAGATGCAGGGAGCCATCTAAATCCCCATTCGGTTCGGTAGGACCATAATATCCCACCGGGCAGGAGGAACCACAAAACCCCAGCCCTAAGCTTTTCAGCCTGGAACATAGACGATTAAGAGTTGATATATAGGACTAATAAACAAAAGAAAGAATGTAAAGAAATGATATATAGAATATATCTATATAACATATGTATATATTATATATATTCATTAGACAATAAACCAAGTGGAAAAGGTGAATCAGGAAAACGACTTCAAGAGAAAAGAAATACTTGCATTTATATAGCACCTATAATGGCCACCGGAAGTTCCAGAACATCTCTCAGCCACTGGAGTATTTTAGTCACTGCTGTAATGTAGAGAATGCAGCAGCTAATTTGCACACAGCAAGTTCCCACAAACGTCAATGTGACAATGACCGGACAATCTGTTTTCATGCTGTTAATTGAGGAGTAGATATTGGCAGGAGAATTCCCCTGCTCTTTTTGGAAATTGTGTCACATGCTCTTTTACAGGATTAACGTCTGAAGAGAAAGAAATTGCAGAGCTACGGGGAAAGGTCAGGGGTGGAGCAGGCTAAATTGTGGCTGCAGAGAGCCAGCACAGACACGAGGGGCCGAATGGCCTTCTTCTGTGCTGTGACCGTTCTATGATTCGTCCACCTAAGAGGGCAGATGGGGCTTCGGTTTAACATCGCATCCAAAAGACAGCACCTTCGACAGTGCAGAATTCCCTCAGGTACTGCACTGCAGAGCCAGCCTGGATTTTTGTGCTCAGCACAGAAGCTTCTGACTCAGAGGTGATAGTGTTACCCACTGAGACACAGCTGACACTTGTAAGTTGTGAAACCCTGCCCAGTCCGCCCTTAGACAGTGGTTTCATTTCTCCAAAATCCAGTTCTGATGTTTCCAGTGCTCCCTGCAGTTCACACTCCACCGGGAGCAGTTTAACAAAACTGCAGAGATGTCACCTCACACATCTAAGTAGGAGGCTGCAGCAGTGACAAGGGGTAGTTGGCTTTAATGTAACTTCATAATTCCCAATTAAAGCAACAAGTCCTACCTCTGCATTATTGTAAATCAGAATGTCACACACCACGGAAATGCAAAAAAAAGCACCTTTTATTCCAAACATTAATGAGATGCATACTTGTTACATTATGAAAAGGAAATGTATATTTAATTTTGTAATCTTATAGTTCATTGCCACAGGCCTAGCAAGTGGCTCAGGTTTCTGTGGAACATCACTGATGAAATTAATGTCACGACTTTTTCTGAACATGATAATTAAGAATACTACTTACACATTTCAAATTAATGATTTTTTTTTTAAGAAGTGCTTGCTAAGAAACACACTTCCAACTTAATGCTGATTAAAATTTGCAAACATGTTTTCTCTCCAGGAAGTTGGGATATTTCTATTCATGCTTCCATGTGAGACCAAGTTACAAGGAGTTATTTAGTTAAGTAGCACTATGTAGAATTTGACAATTCATCGATGATATTTTGCTGCCTAGATAAGGGCTTCTTTTAGGCATCCTTTCTTCCTTGAAAACCTGAATGAATTCAAATCCCCACCCCCCCCCACCCCCACCCCCAGCTGCCATAGTGGGACTTAAACTCAGGTCGAGAGCAATAGTCCGGGGCACTGGGTTACATTACCATTATGCTACTGTACCCATTAAAACTTGATAGGACTTGGCTTGGAAACAACAATTAATAATTATTAGAGTCTGCAAGGCTAAAATTAATGGCTTGTTTATTATAACATTACTGGAGAAAAGTTTTTGAACGCATACCCCTCATTCCAAACTGCTCCCACGTGTAGTGCAGGGTGTTGGGGACCATGAGCTTGCAATGGAATCGTCCATGATTATGCTCGGCAAAGTAGTGCAGTGGTTTGCCATTGCCTTCTGCAGTATGGCTGACCAGGAAACTCTCCTGCTCTTTACCACCTGCCATCAGGCAGATAATCAACCTGGCTGTGTTATGAACACACCTTCCTTGGCCTTCAAGTCCTGAAGTGGGATTTCGAGCCTGGAGCTTCACGGCCTAAAGGGACTGACATTGCCCACTGCACCACAAGACCTCCAAACAAATTATCTAAAGCAGATAATTTGGTCTTTTATTCGGATACTGTTTGTGGGAGTTTGCTGTGTGCCAATTGGCTGCTGTGTTTCCTAAAGTATAACGAATATACTTTTTTGGCTATTAAGAGAGTTTGGGTGTCTTGTGGTTGTGAAAGATTCCATATAAATACAATTCTTTCTACTCATGAGAATGCATTTGTATGTAATCCCATTGTCCACTATTTTAATGGAGTTTGATGCTTAAATTATACACTTTAACATTTGGTTGAAATTGCGTTACTGAAATTGGCATTCTAAATGCTTCAGGCATCCTGTACTTCCTCTGACCATCATTATAGTGGCTCAGTTAACCCACAGAAAACCTTTAAGCCCCTATTTTAGAACCAGAGCTAGTGCAGTATTAAGCAATTGTGGTAAGCACTCACCCGGTGTTGCTACAGTATGCAATTTCACCCAGAAAATAAGGCAAGATATTGCAGCCTTTAAACAATTAGTGATGCAGAAGATCATATTACACATGGTAGCAGAAGAAAAATAAATCCAGAAATTCATCAGAGCTGTCATGTTGCTTCCAATTTACAATCGTGACAAATGTTACATTTTGCAATTTAAAATAAACTAACCTTCACTGTCGAATTATTTGAGTCTACATAAAAGTACAGAATGTCTGTTCTCTCTGAAAGTCACATTCAGTTATAAAACGCTGCAGTATATTCAGCGAGCTCAAATCAGGGCAGTCAGAACTCTCCTGCTGTCTGTGTTAACTCTCAGCTTGCTCAAAAGGCCTTTTGCAGCTTTTGAAACGTCAACAAATTGGATTTCTCACACATTTAATTGTTAGTGGCCATAAAATCTAGTGTTGATGGCTCCCAGGTCTTCAATCCATGCCCCACTTGAGCAGGGCTCCATAATTTGGTGTATTGACTCTTATAACTTTTCCTGTTGGAATATCTTGAAAACCAGGCCAATATATATCCCTCAAATCAACATAAGACCATAGAACCATGGGAACACTACGGTGCAGAAAGAGGCCAATCAGCCCAGCGTGTCTGCACTGGCCAAAAAGAGGAAAAAAGAAACTAGCCGCTCACTTTAATCCCACATCACTAAAACATTATCTGCTCATTAACACATTGCTGTCTGTGGGGGCTTACTGTGCGCAAATTGCCTACCACGCTTCTCCACATTACATTCATCACTACACTTCAAAAAAGAGTAATTAATCAACTGTATTATGCTTTGGGTCATCCTGGGGTTGTGATGGCACGATGGAACTCTCAGACCATTCCTTCTCTCAGAAATGGCTTTCAAAGTGCAAAGCTTCAGATCAAACCTGAGGAAAGTGCAAAATGATTTCTTAATTCAGATCTTGGTTAACGACTCTTCTTATCACTTGGATCTGAAATGCTTTTTCCGTCTAAGGAAATGTGATAAAAACCCATTTATTTCAAAGAGATTAATGCACTTTGGTTAAAGTAAGGTCGAGGTAACTTGACCTGAGTGTATTAATACGTAATGTGATTTCATTTTTAGGATCTTCAGTGTTAGACTGTCCTGTAATTCCAGTCATATACTGAACTATTCTGAAGTGAAAGACAGTTCTTCCATTCACTGAGTGCTTTTCACATCCTCAGACCTTTGCAAAATGCTTCAAAGGCATTGAATTGAATTTGAAGATTGTCATTGGCAAAAGCAGTAACTAATTTGCAGAGAGCAACTTTTTATTGTAATTCTTTTGAGTACAAACACATTTCTATCTGTTCATACAGATGAGGTTACATTGTTTCATAGCTTGCTATTGTGAGATTTGAACTCTTAATCTTAGGGTTATAAACCCAGTACCATAACCACTTGGCCATTTAGGCCAAGCCTTTGCAAAGAGCAAGGCCGCCCCCCCCCCCCCACCATACAGCAATGGGATAATTGACGAGCTGATTTGTTTTAATGATGGTGGTTAAGGGATAAATGTTGGTCAGTACACCAAAGAACACCTGCTGCTCTTTGAAATGATGCAATGGAACCTATTACATTCAACAGTGAGACAGCTAGCTGGAACATTATGTCCAAAAGCCAACACCTCTGGCAGTATTTTTTAGTAGCTCACAGGACATGGGCATCATTGGCTAGGCCAGCATTTATTGCCCATCCCTAGTTGCCTTTGAGAAGGTGGGGGTGAGCTGCCTCCTTGAACCGCTGCAGTCCATGTGGTGTAGGTGCACTCACAGTGCTGTTAGGGAGGGGGGTTCCAGGATTTTGACCCGGCGACAGTGAAGGAACGGCCGATATATTTCCAAGTCAGGATGGTGAGTGGCTTGCAGGGGAACTTCCAGGTGGTGCCCAGAAGGGAAAAAACAGTAAAAACTGGGAAATAAGAATACTGGTCCGAATTGTTTTTTTCCTTTCTGGGTGGTGTTCCCATGCATCTGCTGCCTTTGTCCTTCTAGATGGTCGAGGTCGTGGGTTTGGAAGTTGCTGTTGAAGGAGACTTGGTGAATTCCTGCAGTGCATCTTGTGGATGGTGCACACTGCTGCTGCTGTGCGTTGGTGGTGGAGGGAACGAATGCTTAAAGTGGTGGACAATCAACTGAAAGTGTTAGCCTGAATTATGTGTTTGGAGCAGCTTATGGACATATGATTTCCTGAATCAGAGGTGAGGGTGCGACACACCGAGAGAAGGTTGACATCTGACTTGGCTAGCTCATTTGAAGGATGCAGAACGTGAAGAGGGTTGTTTTCTGCAGGAAGGATGGAGACAAGGTAGAGGTAAATGAAGATTTTTTAAATACACAAAATGTGGTGGTGCTTGTGCATCAAGTGGGAGGACAAAAGAACAAAATTGACACAGTCCTCCAATACACAGACATGCCAAGTATCCTATTCAAAAACAGAAACAGAAATACCTGGAAAAACTCAGCAGGTCTGGCAGCATCGGCAGAGGAGAGCACAGTTAACGTTTCGAGTCCTCATGACCCTTCAACAGAACTAAGTAAAAATAGGAAAGGGGTGAAATATAAGCTGGTTTAAGGGGGGGGCGGTTTGTTGGGACAAGCAGCCAGTGATAGGTGGAGATAACCAAAAGCTGGCACAGACAAAAGAACAAAGAGGTGTTGAAGGTGGTGCTATTATCTAAAGAAATGTGCTAATTAAGAGTAGAAGACAGGACAGATAAGGTACAGATAGCTCTAGTGGGGGTGGGGGAATACTAAAAGGTAGAAATAAACAATGGGTGGAAATACATTTAAAAATAATGGAAATAGGTGGGAAAAGAAAAATCTATATAAATTATTGGAAAAAACAAAAAGGAGGGGGAAGAAACGGAAAGGGGGTTGGGGGGAGGAGAAAGTTCAAGATCTAAAATTGTTGAACTCAATATTCAGTCCGGAAGGCTGTAAAGTGCTTAGTCGGAAGATGAGGTGCTGTTCCTCCAGTTTGCGTTGAGCTTCACTGGAAAAATGCAGCAAGCCAAGGACGGACATGTGGGCAAGAGAGCAGGGTGGAGTGTTAAAATGGCAAGCGACAGGGATGCTTGGGTCATTCTTGCGGACAGACCGCAGGTGTTCTGCAAAGCGGTCACCCAGTCTACGTTTGGTCTCTCCAATGTAGAGGAAACCGCATTGGGAGCAACGAATGCAGTAGATTAAGTTGGGGGAAATGCAAGTGAAATGCTGCTTCACCTGAAAGGAGTGTTTGGGCCCTTGGACGGTGAGGAGAGGGGAAGTGAAGGGGCAGGTGTTGCTCCTTCTGCGGTTGCATGGGAAGGTGCCTTGGGAGGGGGTTGAGGAGTAGGGGGTGATGGAGGAGTGGACCAGGGTGTCCCGGAGGGAACGATCCCTATTATCCTAAATTAATTGTTTATCCCTGAATTCCCTATAGTTCCCCGTTGGGAACACCTCGGCCAACCAGATCCAACTTGCCAACCAATCAGCACCCTTTTCTCCTGTCGGAAAAAATGCTGCGATTGTTTGAAATTTGGCATTCTTGCATTTGTCCCGATGAGTGCAAGACGAAAAGCTTCAGCAACATGTCTCGCTTTTCAGCAAGATTCAAAGGAGAATGCCACCTATTTAAAAAAAAATGAATCGGGTGAGGAGAATTTGTTTGTTTAATAAACCACACAGTGTGACTCCAGAGCATCCCATCATCACCCACTGTGTTTTATCTGTTTTAGATATATAATCAGAATGTAATCTGTCATAAACTTCTCTGAGATACACAAACAATCAATTCCTGTTGGGAAAATAACATTTAGGTTGGAAAACAAGCACAGCTACCACGGCAGATTAAAACCTCCACTATTCCAGTATTGTCACTGGGCAGACAGTTTTCCTCACAAAATGGAGATCTTTGGATTTTAAAGTTTGAGTAACTAAATTATCAGTGCGGCTTGTGGCTCAGTTGATAGCAATCCTGCCACTGAGTCATAATATCTCAGGGTTCAAGTCCCACTCCAAGGCTTCATGCATGGTAATCAATGCTGACGGCCCTGTGCAGTACTGACGGAGTGTTGCACTGTTGAGGGTGGACATGTCTTTTGAATGAGACTTTAAGCCAAAGCCTCGTCTGCCTGTCTGAGTGGATGTAAAATACCCTCTGCTGCGATTCCAAAGAAAGAGCAGGAGAATTATCCCTGCTGTCTTGGCCAATATTTATCCCTTAGTCAACAGCACAGGTAAAACAGATTACCTGGTCATTGTCACACTGCTGTTTGTGGGAGCCTGCTGTGCACAACTTAGCTGCCGCGTTTCTTACATTACAACAGGGACAACACTTCGCAAAGTGCTTCATTGGCTGTTATGCGCTTTGAGACATCCGGTAGTCGTGAAAAGCGCTATATAAATGCAAGTCTTTCTTCCTAAGTAAAGGTACACGCTCTGGGTTACATTAGATTGGCCAGTTTAGATGTCAGTCATCGTGACACACCTTGATATGACCGTTTGGTAAGGCAAGGCATTCCTGGCTGCTTTGAATTTTCACCGCACTGTTTAACTCACAATCGATGAGTGGAGTTCCACAGGTGAGTGAGGTGTTGTACTCTGTGACCAGGGAAGATGAGTCGCCTAAACAAAAACAGAATTACCTGGAAAAACTCAGCAGATCTGGCAGCATCGGCGGAGAGGAAAAGAGTTGACGTTTCGAGTCCTCATGAGGTAATTCCAGGTAATTCTGTTTTTGTTTTGGATTTCCAGCATCCGCAGTTTTTTTGTTTTTATTAGGATGAGTCTCCTGCTGCCATTGTTCAGACCCAGTGCCTGTATTGTAGCAGGACCATTGCTTCCTCGTCAAATGTTATGGATGTGGGTTGGATCTGATGCATTCACAAGGCGTAACTGATTGTGAAGCAGCATACAAACATGACAAGCAGAAAGGCTGCTCCTTCAAGCCGGCCATGATGGTATCACAATTAGATTCTTCCTACTCACCCGCAGAAATGTGTACTCCTGAGAGGAACAAAGCAGCAGAGAAAAACCCAGGACCCAAGGGAATGGCACTGCATCTCTGCTCCCTCAATCTATATCCCTCTCTCTCTCTCTCTAATCCTCGCTAATACACATTAGGCTAGATTTTACAGCAGTGGGTTTGGAGGTGGTGGGGGGGGGTGGGGGGCAATAAAATGCCATGGGTGCCATACCCACTGCCTACCCACCTGCTCCTGCCTCCATCACAATTTGACCAGCAGCGGGGGGAGACATGAGGCAACACGCCCACCCACAGCCCAATTGAAGCCCTTAAGTAGCCTTTTAAGGGCCTCTTCTTGCTGACACTGGAATTGGACCAGTGGCAGGAGAGGCCCGTGCCAAGCATCCAGCCCAGCAGCTTTCACAGCGCAGACTGATGGTGCGCAAGGGAGGGGTACCTCATAAATGGAATTCTGGGTCCCTTGGAGGGCACCCCATGCTGTCCGCCCCATCCCAATTCTCTTCCCCCTTGGCCTGTCGACCTCACTTCCTCCCCTATGATGTGCACCTTCCCCCTCTCGCCGGGGCCTTCTAGCCTAGATTACGCTGCACTCCAGTCAGCCCCCCACCCCACCCTCACTCCACCACTTACTCTCACTCCAGCTCCAGTTCCTCGGCATTGGGAACCGTTGTAATCCCAGCACTGGCCATCACTCCCGGTGGCACTGTGGGGATCAGAGAGCTGCTGGCCATCTGTTTGGCCTGCAACTCTCTCTGAGGCGGGACCTCCTGCGGAAGTTAGGCATTAAACCAATTAATAGCCCTCCAGCTGTTAGATCACTGGGGGAGGCAGGGGCTGGGATTAAGTTCGCCCAACTTTTTCAACTGGTGGGGGTTGGAAGGCGGAGGTGGTGGTGGTGGTGGTGGGGGGGGCGTGGTGGGGGTGGAGGCGGGGCTATGTAGCGGGAATCTGGCACCTTGTTAAATCCAGCCCCTTGGCACAGGCAGGAGTATCAGGGAAAGGTCGCCAAGGGTTACAGGCAGCCAACCCCTGCCATTTGGAACAGCTGACTTCCTAGATTGTGGTTCTCTTGAACTGATTGGCTCTTGGACCAGTGGCTAATACCCCATAATACTCACTGACATGAGGCAATGAAAGGCCTCCCTTGAGCCTGTCAAGCCTACATGTCTGTACTGGGAGGCCATAAAAATGTTACTTGTAGTCATTTACAGCTCTTGCAAAAATTGAATACACTTAGAGGTATTTAAAGAGGAGAAAAACCTAGATAAATGCACGAGGGAGCAAGGAATGCTGTGAGAAATTCTAGTCTCTGTGTTATATACAAAAGGATATAGAGACACTGGAGAAGGTGCAAAAAAGAACTGAGGGGTTATACCTATCAGGACAGATTGAAGAGAGAAAACAGGTCACTCAGAGATCAGACCAAGTCGTGGCCTTTACAATTATTGTGGGATTTACTAAGATAGTGTCCCGGCCAGAAGAAAGAAAGGGGAAAAAAAACCATCAGCCTGGCTACTTTATAAGATTATTATTTTTATTTTTAAAATGGGCAAGGTTTTACCCTGACCAGCCATGACTCCTGTCAGAGGAATCTCTAACCTTCAGACTAACAGCAGAGACTTATTATCTCTAAAAAGGTGCTAATGTGCCCTATCCCCCACCCTGCCCCCCAACCCGCCACCAATCCCCACCCCACACCACCAACCCCCCCCCCCCCCCACACCAAAACTGCACAAAGCCTCTTTACCTTTATAAAGAAGAATTCTAGCCATCGGAGACGGTTTGTCTACAAAGGACAAAAGGGACCCTGACTCCTCTAATAAACATCTCAAGATCCCAGACCTGGGAAGATACATCCTTTGACCAAGACCCAGGAGAAGAGGTGGGAGGAATGTCACGTGACCTTCCCCAAGCTGCTAGAACCTGTAATATTGCTGTGTGGAACTGAAACCAGGCAGTCTAGCATTTTACCCTCCAACAGGTAGCAGCAGAAAGAGCTCTGTCCAAGTCAATGGCCTGGCCCTCATCTACACTGTGAGCCACTGGAACCTTGGAATGTCTGTATCTGTGCCTTCAAGACTAATTCATCTCTATTGTGCCTTCTCCCATCGTGGAAGTCCTCCCCTCTGGAAAGTCAGATCACCGTGTAACAGTTTCAGCCTGCTAACCTCTGAAGGAATACGCCACTGGGCTTTTGATTCTGGACCCTGAATTCACGTGAAATCATAGCTCTTATTTTTATCAATGGTCTTACCCTGTACACCTTTCTTTCCCTTATCCCTCTTTTATTGTATGGGTGCAAAAAGCAGAGAAAGTTCCGAAACCCCTTCCCCACATTTTGCGTGTGTGAAAAATAAACCAACCCTCTGATTTTACCCTATCTCGAGTTTGCTGCGGGTTTTATTAATAGAGGATTGGATCACTCCAAAACTGAAGGGTTGGAGAAAACACACCACCACTTATAAAGGGGAAAATCAAAAATCAAAAACCACCTTTCTGTTTACAGGCGGGTAGTGAGAGGAGAAATCTGGGCTGTTTAAATTCATCCCCCGCTGGCCCATAACAATATACATAGGCCGGGATTTTCCAATGCCACAGGAAGGACAGGAAAATTTGGAGAATCGTTTACTTTTAACAGCTCTTCAAATGTTCTCCTCCCGCCCACAATGATGCCCCCCATTGTGGGGGCCGCAAAATCCTGCCCATAAGAATAGATGCTTTCATTCATAGAGGAGTCAAAAACTCGTGGAATTGAATAGAAGGTAGTCACTGACATGGAATTCCAGAGAACATAAGAACATAAGAGCAGGAGTAGAACATGCAGCCCCTCGAGCCTGCTCTGCCATTTGGTATAATGACAGCTGACCTTGGGCTTCAACCCCACTTTCCCACCCAACACCACCCCCCCCTCCATCTCCCTTGATTCCCTGAGAAAATCTGTCTATCCCAGTCTTAAATGTATTCAACAGTGGAGCATCCACAATCCACCAGGATAGACCCTTTGGGCCTTTTCTGTGCTGTACAATCTATGTAATGCTGTCTACATCTCTGAACTGTCCACTGTTCTGTAGTTCTGCAGATAAATGTGCTGGTGGATCAAGTTAAATGATGAAAGGGTCACTTGAGAGAATTATGGAGTTGAGATTTTCTCATGATTTCTGTGCACTGTTGAAGGAATATTCATGTGGAAAATGAATAGGAGACACTAGCCTCAATTGTGCAGTTTTAAACTCTGCCAGAATAAAATATTCTACTGATATCACATTAGTATATCCAGCTCACTTCTTTATGATCAAGCTTCAGAAGAAGTTGAAGAGAAGCAGCCCTTTATCTCATAAAATTCTCATCATTAAGATTATTGCAGGTGTCCTGGCTAATAATCAACCGTCAACCATCGATAAAAATAGATTTATCTGGTCATTATCTTCTTGCTGTTTGTGGGAGTTTGCTGTACAGTATTGCACTGTGAAAGTGCTTTATTGCTTTTGGGGTGGACCAAGGCTGTTAAAGGTGCTATATAAATACAAGTTCTTGGTTCTAACATGAAGAAGCAGAGTTCAGTATTAATGTTCCTTTAATTCTTTTTTAACTGATTTCCTCCTTGTCTTAAAGGTGAAGGATTTTGCTTCTGTGAGAAGATGGACTTGAGAGGGCACCTATTAGAAACATCCAAAAGTGTTTTGACAGAAGGAATTACATTGCACGGCCATTGCTGTTAAGTGGGTAAATAAAGCTGCCAATCTGTGCACAGCAAGATTCCACTAAGACAAGGAGTTGACTGAGCAAGTAGGTTGGTTGAAGGACACCTATAGGCCAGATCATTGGGGCAAATCCCTGCTTCTCCACAAATTCAAATTTGGAGCAGATGCTGGTGTAGTGGTAATGTCACCTACAAAGGTAATATAGAGACCCAGGTGAATGCTTTGGGGGCGTTGGTTCAAATTCTCACCATGGCAGCTGGTGGAATTTGAATTTAGTTAATAAAATTTGGAATGTAAAGCTAGCCAAAGCAATGGTGACCATGATAGCTATCAGCTAATTGTCATAAAAACCCATCTAGTTCACTAATGCCTTTGGGGAAGGAAACCTGCCATCCTTACCCAGTCTGACCTATATGTGACTCCAGACCCACAGTAATGTGGTTGACTTCTAACTGCCCTCTGAAATAGTCCAACAAGCCACTCAGTTCAAGGGCAATTAGGGATGGGCAAGAAATGCTGGCCTTGCCAGTGACACCCACATCCCATGAAAGAATACATTTTTTTTTTTTAAATTGTAATATGGGATTGTTAACATCTTCATGAACCACTCGAGTTCAGCAGGCAGGGCTTGGTTTAATATTTCACCTGAAGGATACCGTCGATGACAATGCTGCACCCCTTTAGTACCTCACTGAGGTGCCACACTAAATTATGTGCTGTCATGGGGGTTGAACTCACAACCTTAATCTCAAAGCTGAGAAAGAGCCAAGCTGACGTTACTGACAAATGGCTCCTAGATATTTTCAATGTCCTGCCGCTGCTCATCCAGCTGCCAATTTTCAATGAGGAAAAGGATTTCCTCTGCTATGTCTTCTACCAAGGCATCTTACCAACACTTTCAGGTCCACCTTGTACAAGGGATGTAAAGTGTCACTGTCCACTAATGGAAGGAGAGGGCCTACCCCTCAAGCCCTCTGTCTCGACTGAGGCCTACAAATACTGAAGCTCCCTTTCTCCTTTGGGACTCTTGTGTCCCTTTAAGCTCCATCTCTCTGTCTTTGCTGGTTTATGCACCAGCTGTCTCACCACATCACCACCAAATTACCTATCCCTTACACCAGCCAGAATCTCACTAGGGGCCTACCTTGCATTGCCATTGCAGGCCATTGATGGCCTGGCTTCAGTTGCTTTGGGCACCAAGCTCTGGAATTCCCTCCCCACACTTCTCCACCTCTCTATCTCCCTTTCCTCCTTTAAGACACTCCTTAAAATCTACCGTTTTAACCAAGCTTTTGGTCATCTGACCTAATGTCTCCTTATGTGGCTCATTGTCAAATTCTTTTGTTATATAACGCTCTGGTGAAGCTCCTCGGGAGATTTTGTTACATTAAAGGTGTTCTATAAGTTGTTGTTGTTGTTTTCGGGTCAAAGGCCAGAGAAGGTTGCAGGAGGAAAGTGAGGCAGGGAGATAATCTGAAAACAAGGGTGAGAATTTAAAAACTGTGCAAAAGGTGGAAAATCAAGACTGTTCTTGATGCATAATGTTCTTTAAGCACTGGGGGACAGTTGATGTCATTAAGAAAACCCTATCAGGGAGGTGATTGTGTCCAATGGTATGAGGGAGTTAAAACAACATTGATGGAGAAATGAAGATAGTAGGTCTGTGAACTTTGCTTCCTCTCTGTACGTTACCTCATCTCCCTTGCATGGTCAGCTTCAAAACCACCTCCCAGAAGAATTCCCTTGGCGCCATCATCTGCATTTACAATTAGACAAGAACATTCATTTCTTTGCTTTTTTTAGCCATGAATCTTTGGTTACGAAATAAGAGTCACCTCGATAAATATATTGCTTGGTCACAGTGGAAGTGGAAAACAAAGGCAAACATCCACAGTCGGCTGGAATTGTGCTGTTCTATCAGCTTCACCATTACATGGAATGTATAGTAAAGGAGGTCGTGTGGTGCTGTGGGTATCACCCCTGTCTCTAAGCCAGGAGCTCTGGGTTTGAGTCCCAACTCAGGACTTGATGACCAAGGAAGGTGTGTTCATAACATGGCCAAACAGGTTGTTTATAAACCTGCAAATCCTTCCAACACATGGCATTGGCAGGTGCTTGGAGCAGGAGAGATTCCTGGTTAGCTCTGTGATGGAAAGGAAGTTGGAGCCTCATTCGTCATTATCCATAGCTCCAGGTTACAACATGCATGTAAAGGTGCATGTTGCCACAGCAACACAGACTCCCGGAGTGACCTGTAACACACCACCACAGCTCAATAAACACTCTCATTTGGTCCAACTGGTCTACAGTGTTCATACCCCACACAAGCCTCTTCCCAAATTAATATCCCCTCCCCATCCTGCCCAAATACCTCTATAAATACAGGAGCAATGTTCAAATTGCTGGCCACATCTAGCTGCAGTCTGCCAATCTTCCCTCACCACCTCTACCTGTCTCAACCACCAGACTTATTATTGATCTAGTGCCAGTGTTGGATGATCTTCATCTTCTACTTGACTGTCTCATGGGCTGTGGCTGGAGTCCCCAACATGCTGTTGCATGCTCATGAACCTGAGAGGACCAATATTGCGTGGTCTTCTTGCCCATCAGTTTCACAGACCGGATCCCATTTGGTGTTGTATTTTTTTTTGAGGCCAGAGTGCTTTAATCCTTAAAATGCTGTGTAAAATATAATCTGTGTTTGCAAAGCCCAAAACAAAATGTCAGCTGCTAGATGTGCTTCCATGATTAGGCAGCACTTGCTGAACAATCCTGAGTGTGCTAATATCTACACTAACAACCAATTTAAGATAATCAGTCAAGCTCATTTACGCTTGCTAGAAGTGACATACATTCATACACAGGGAACCATTCTCTGCAAACAAAAGGAATATGTTCAAGCCTTGCACCTTTTTTTAAGTTATTCTAATAGCTTGGGCACCCTATAGTTCTCTGTTCCTTCCTCCAAGGCAATGCCTTGGCCAATCAGAGTCAACTTGCCAACCAATCAGCACCCTTTTTCTCCTGTAGTATAAATTGTTGCGATTGTTTGAAATTTGTATTTGTCCTGATGAGTGCCAGACAAAATGTTTCAGCAACTTATCTCTCTTTTCAGCCAAATACTGAAATCTTATTGAAGAAGGTGGGCTTGCAGACTAGCTAACTAACTCCCTAATTTCTCCTCTATCTTAGCTGGTACAACAGGCAGTGGCCAGGTCAGGGGACAGAACCAAGTCTACCTGCACTATCCATATGAAACTGAACCAAGCAAGGACAGTAGGGCTGTAAACATCTTCTCAATAGGTTACCATCACATGGCCAAGCATGAGATGAAAAGTCAAGATAAATGTGATTCAAAGCACCAGCTAACATTGGGGATAGCATAGGAGGTTTATCAATAAATCAATGTGGTTGACTCTTAAATGCCCTCCGAACAAGGGCAATTAGGGATGGGCAATAAATGCTGGCCTAGCCAGTGACACCCACATCCCATGAATGGATAAAACAAAATTTAGGTACATCTCCAATACGTCTTTCAGAAAAGGAATAATTGAATAATTTGAGTCCACTTTCACAGAGGGAAACTGTCCAGCTACCCTCCTTTGGATTATTTGTTTGCTCCACAATCAGCATTCTGTTCAAGAACTCAACAACATCTTGATTCTTAAATTCTTATCCTTGTGTTCAATTCCCTCCTCACCTTGTCCCTCCCTATTGTTGTATATTCTTTATCTCAAAGCAATGCGAAAAGACATGTTAGTTCCTATGTGCATAACAGATTTTATTCACAGTGCTTTAAAAAGTCAACTCCATGCTCTGGCTTGCTGCTCTTTCTACAGTTAGTTCACTTTTCCCTGAGTCCACACCCAGGCTTAATTAATCACATCAACAGTAAACAGACGCACATAATCAAACACAGAACAATTGAACACTGCACCTAACTTTGTAACCTTCTCCGACATACCTCTTAGATCTCTGCTCTCCTCCCGTTCTGGCCTCTTGCACGTCCCCAATTTCCTTCGCTCCATCATTGGCCTTCAGCCATCCAAGCCCTAAGCTCTTGAATTCCTAAACTTCTTCACCTCTCTACCTCCTTTAATTCTCTTCTTAAATCCTGCCTCTTTGACTAAGCTTTTGGTCATCGGTCCTAATATCTCACTATGTGGCTCGGTATCAAATTTTGCCTGATAACGCTCATGTAAGGTGCCTTGGGGTGCTTTACCATGTTAAAGGTGCTATATAAATGCAAGCTTTTGTTCTCATCGCATCATGAGACTAATTCCCATGCTTTTGGGGGCTTCAATGAACCTAAAACTTTGCCCACATGGGCACTGAATTACAGTAATACAATGCATAGTTTTTACCTGTTACAGGTGGATGGAAGAAAGATTACTAGCAATGAATGTAATTTAAACTGCTGAAGTAATTGTAAATGGATACGGTATTTATTGGACCAAATGACCTCCCCACATTTCTCCTTTCCCAAGATTGACAATCAATCCAGCAATTGTCAGGTTTTCCCCATGTTTTACATCTCTATCCTACAGCTTCACCCCAACGCACTTCACAAGCACAATGCATTGCTTTGAAGTACAGTGACTGCTGCTATTCCAGCAGATGCAGCGGCCATCTTGTACTCAGGAAGATCCCACAAACAAATGGCATTGATTAAAGGAGCAGAATAACCTCTTTGTCTCCTTTAATCAGTGTCATGAGATCTTCAACCATGAAATTGATTCAACTTTGCATCCCTCTCTGGCCAGACACCCTCTCAATGCTGCACCGCAGTCTGAGCTCAGACTATGTGTTCAACTCCTGAAATGGGACTGGAGCCTTCAACTGCCTGACTCAGAGGTGAAAAGGCAACCAACTGAGCCAAGCTGATAGGGGCTGTTAACACTATGGCTGTTGAAAAGTAAATGAGATTTGCTCAATAAGTCCACAGCCCAATTGTTCTATTGCACCCTGTTAGTAGTAAGCAATTATTGCAACTTTAATGCCTGCCTCCAAATTATTTCACCTGATGCCAATAACAAGGCTAAACGGATTCACAGAGGTGCCGGATTTTTAGTTCAGAGTGCGGGCGCGCTCAGCGGGCACCGGGAGTGGCCAGGGAACGGACCGCCAATCTCGATCGGCCCCCCGACCGCCATTTCACGCTTGTTGACCAATTAACGGCCAGCCAGTGCGAAACTTGCGCTGAAGGGCTCAGTGATTGCTGGGTCGGGAGGAAGGCGAGGGCGGAAGTCCACGCAGGGGGCGAGCGAGCGAGCGCTCACAGAGGTCTCCCTGAAGGCAGAGAGAGCTGAAGACCTGAACAACCTGAAAGGAAGGTCACAGAAACCGGAAAAAAGTGTCCAAGCTTCATGATCACCCGTTGGAAAAAGGCCGCTTGGCTGATTTGCCCGCCTGCCAACCATAAGGTTAGACGGGCAACGAAAAATCTCTGTTAATTGCGCCGTTAATAGACTTAATTAACCTGTTCTGCTGAAGAGTCGTACGGACTCGGAACGTTAACTGTGCTCCTCTCCGCAGATGCTGTCAGACCTGCTGAGTTTTTCCAGGTATTCCTGTTTTTGTTTTTAATTAACCTCTTAATTGTCAGCAGGCGCTCTTGTGAGTTTAGCTCGCACCCGCCAATTGAAATATCATGCGGGTGCATGCTGACATCAGGGCGCTCGCCCGACAGCATCACACGCTATTTTATGCTCGAGCATGTTGGGCACTGGTCTGCCCGCTCAGTGAAAAATTCTGCCCCAAGTGTTTAGTAATAATTCTCTCTCAGTCACTGAAAAATACAAGCTTCCTATCAGCACCTATGAGATGCATTTCACACAGAGGCAGCCTGGTTTGAACTAGATTACTTGAACGCCGGCGCTACTAAATTCCTGAGTTTGCAAATCGAGCTGTACAGGCCAATGAGGCGCAACTGCACCTGAGCTCAGCGGAGTTTCCAACCCTCCAGGGTTGCTCCTCGACCGAAAGGCTACTCTCCAGGACACTGCGCCGAACATTCCTGGGGGAATATCATAGGGGCAAAGACGAACTGCTTTTAAAGGAAATCTGTTGAACACTTGGGCTTACTCGTACTAAAAATATCTGAAATGTGGAAAATAAAGCAGGGTTTGACTGGCACTCAAGAATAGTCTAATTGATTGGCTGGGTAGGTGGGGCACAGAAAGGACAGACATGTTGATTGACCAATATGGCAGAAGTGTGGATGGAGGCAAGAAATCATACAATGAAGCAGCCCAGGAATATATCCAACTACAGATGGCAAACCCTGGCACTGAAGTAAATAAGTATTATCTCTGAAATAAAATGCACAAGAGCCTCCTTGTGTTGCCTGATGTTTATGAGCTGGGCTATTGATAGATCGTGCAGAGGGCGACTGACGTAGGATTTCCACATGCGGATATGGAAGCTCCTCTAACTCTGGCAGGGAAGAGCAAGACAGAGAGGAAGAGGAATGATCTGAACGTTCATTTCTTAATTTCCAGCCGGGTACTGATCCTTTTTGCTTTTCTGTCAACCTTCCAAGCATAAAGGCAGGACGAAGCTTTGAAAATATTTTGAACAATCTGTCCTGCCTTTTTATCTCCATTAAAGCTCCTTCCTCAGACATGCGGAGTGACAGTTGTACTATAATTTCACAACAGTGAGTAGGCTTAAATGCCATAAAATAAGGCTGGATGATTGATGGTGCCGTCCACTAGAGTCCTGCCTGGATGTCTTTCATTAGGCATGTATATTCCTGTTATTTACTCCATGATTGGGATAACCTGTGACTTTGGTGGGTGTCTCACTGTGCAAGATTTAAGATCAGCCAGCCTTCCTGTATGAGAAAGGCAAAACCTGTATGAGAAAGGCTGAAAATTTTAAAAAAAGGAAGTGGAAGGGATCTTTTGTAATTCTTTTCCTCACTTCTGATTTAAGGCAAATTATCAAAGCGTAAAGAGAAATGCCAGCCATACTGGAAATCAGTGGTGCATAATGTCAAACATTAATGCCAGATCTCTGGGGACCCACAGAGAATGATTAAACAGTCAATCTATGCACAAACCAGAGCCATACAAAGGATCGTTTTAATCCGTCTCATGGGAGTATCTTACTTCTGTTCCCTAAATCCATTTTTTTTTGTTGTTCGTGGTGCTAACTTATCAACCGTTAGAAGGTAGGAGTTAAAATGTCACAGTGCATGCATTGGATGCGAAGCTGTCAGATAGGCACACGGTACAGAGGGTGTTTATCACAAGCACACTTAGAAATTAAAATTCGGGTGCATTGTGATTAAATCTTCCTGATTGCTCTTGGCCTGGAAAATAAAGTGCATGCAATACATTTCATGGTGCGAATTTTAATGGAATATCATGGAAAATTAAATGGATTGCTGTCACAGCAAATTGAATCCATTATTTGTGTCAAGGTTATGGCTTCTAGTACAAAAGGAAAATGCTGCAGATGTTTTTATGGCTTCTCACGTTGTTTGCTCTTGCTTCAGGTCTCCACAAAGTGTTGGAATTGAGGGAAAATAGGCTGTTAATTTCTTCCAGAGATTTGAGGCAGTTGCCTTTGAAGCACAAGGTTCATAGAACCAGAGAGAAGTTACGGTGCAGAAAGAGGCCATTCAGCCCATTGTGTCTGCACCGGCCAAAAAAGAAACTAGCCGCACATTTCAATCCCACCTTCCAGCCCCTGGTTCATAGCCTCGCAGGTTACAGCACTTCAGATGCAGATCCAGGTCCCTTTTAAATGAGTTGAGCGTTTCAGCCTCAACCACCAACTTAGGCTGTGAATTCCAGGTACCCAGTTTTGAAAAAGTTTTTCCTCATGTCCCCTCTAATCCTTCTACCAATCACCTTAAGCCTATGCCCCCTGGTAATTGACCCCTCAGCTAAGGGAAACGAGTCTTTCCTGTTCACCCTATCTAGGCCCCTCATAACTTTGTACATCTCAATTAAGCCACCCCTTAGCTGCCTTTGTTCTAAGGAAAATAACCCCAGCCTATCCAATCTCTCCTCATAGCTGCCCATTTTCAAGCCCTGGTAACATTCTTGTAAATCTCCTCTGCACTCTCTCCAGAGCAATTACGTCCTTCCTGTAATGTGGTGACCAGGACTATATGCAAAATTCCGGCTGTGGCCTAACCAGCATTTTATACAGTTCCATCATTACCTCCCTGCTTTTGTATTCAATACCTCATCCAATAAAGGAAAGCATCCCATATGGTTTCTCGACCACCTTGTCCACCTTCAAGGGCCTGTGGACATGTACTCCGAGGTCTCACTTCCTCCAACCCTACAGTAGGACTTGAGCACATAAACTAAATTGACTTCTCAGAGCAGTCGTGAATTTGAGGGGGGTGGCATCCTACCAATGAAAATTAAGCTAAGTCCCTATCTGCCTATTTCACTGAACAATAATAATGAGATGGAAAAAGAAACCCTCAGAGTTCTGGCCAATGAATCCCCCCTAAGTTGGGAGCAGTGGCATTCTTACCTTTGAGTCAGAAGGCTGAGGACAAGTTCCGCTCCAGCACAGTACTGAGAAAGTGCTGCACTGTTGGAGGAGCCGTCTTTTGGATGAACCTTGTCTGCCCTCTCAGGACGAGACAGATCGCAGCACTATTTTGAAGGAGAACAGGGCAGTTCTTCCTGGAGTCTTGACCAATATTTAGCCCTCAGTCAACATCACTAAAGTGGATTATCCGCTCATGGGCTGGTCCTGTGGGTGCAGTGGGGCCTCTGGGCCAAAAGCTCCCAAGTTCCAGTCCCGCTTCAGGCTTTGATGGGCCCTGGAAGATGTGTGCACAATGTGGCCAAGCAGGTTGATTATCAGCCCATAAATTCTTCCAAAATGCCTGATGGCAAGCGGTAAAGAGTTGGAGAGTTTCCTGGCCAGACATACTGCAGGAGGCAACAGCAAACCACTGCAGTGCTTTGCCAATTCATAATCATGGATCAATCCAAAGGAATACCTTGATCAACCGCACCCTCTTTGAACATGGTACCTAAAGGAAGAGGAGGTCATTATCTGACTGCTTGTGGGACTTTGCTGTGTACAAATTGACTGCAATGTTTCTGGCATTACGATAGGACTTGAACAGTACTTCATTGGCTGTAAAGCGCCTTGCGATGTCCTGAGGTTACAAAAATTCACATTATTTTTTTTCTTGGAGCTAACATCATAAATAATAGGTTAACTAGCCATTGCTGTTTATGTGATCTCAACATGTGTTAAAAATAGCTGCTACATTTACACACACAACAGGAACAGCACTTCAATGTAACGCATGGATAAGAAGTCCCAGAGATGTTTCCAGGAGAAATGAAAAGTTGTTATATACCTTTACTGAATCTTTATTAGTTTTAATAAATTGTACTGACTATATTCTACAATCAGACCATAACGTGGGTGACCTGTAGATTTATTTAAACCTTCTCTTATGTGTGTATTGTGTGATACAGGGTAAAGTTCCATCTACCCTAACCCAATAAAATGTTTCAACCCTCCCCCACTAATAACCCACTGTGACAACATTTGACCACATGGAACCTGTAATTGCTTTTAAGAATGTTTGAAAAGGACTTTTAAGAGTTTGCATCAATTATAAATGTATCAATTGTAATTATATTGAATAAGGAGAAGTGTTGGTCCGTGTGGCTTGACAACACTTGACCTGGAAACAGTACCAACAGGAAGGAAGATACAGAAGCCATGTGGGTAGAGACAAAGAAGAGTTGCAGCAGGGGAAGAACAGGGAAGGCAAATTTACAAGGAGATATGTGTGTATAAGGCAATTAAAAAGGACAGAAAGCTGAAGACAAAGGTTAGAGCAGAGACTGTGAATTAGACAATTCTACAGCTATGCTTCAGTGTTTTCCAGGGCCAAACAGCCCCTTTAACAAAGTCAATTACAGGAGTCAGATAAAGGAGTCTCTGGGGAATCTGTGCTATCAAGACTATTGTGAACCTAGCTAAGGAGGTTCTGCAGGAGTGTGCCATTTCCAGGAGACTCGGATGGAGTAGAGCAACCATTGCAGGTGACATAAGGACCAAATCCATTGAGTGAGAGAAGTGAGAGATCCTAACTTCCAGAAATCGAATTGGAGAGACTATGAGATTGACATGGTGCTTTTTTGTGCGGGTAGTGATACAAATACTTGTAATCTTGTGAGATAGTCCCATGTGTAATTTATAGTTTGTATTGACTATAATTTGCCTGTTAATTCAAGTTTAATTTAAATGGATTCTGGTTTGTGTGAAAGTAATTTCTTCATTTGGAGGTCACTTAGTAAATTTTCGTATTTTGGTTTATGGTCCCCACAGGGTAACACTCTCAACCACACGTGTGTTTCTAATGTGTTAGTGTAGTCCTTCTATTTCCCACACCTAGAGCTGAATTCTCGACATGATAACTTAGTGTAAAGATGTTAAAACTATACCAACAATCACCAAACCCGGAATTTCTGGATTCTTAGGCTCTTCAATGATATATATGGAATGTTTTTCATAATAGGAAAAACTCTCATTCATACGTTTGTTACCTTTAGACCTGAATATTCCAACGTTCTCCTTGCCTGTCCCTCACCAGACACCCTTCATAAACTTGAATCATCCAAAACTTGGCTGCCCTTATCCTAGTTCACACCAAGTCTTATTCACCTGTCAACCCAGTGCACACTTACCTCCCCTGGCTACCAGTCTGAAAATGCCTCGATTATAAAATTCTCATCCTTGTTGTCAAGTCTTTCCACAGCCTAATCCCTCCCTATCTCTGGAACCTCCTTCAGCCTTGTGAACCTCTGAGGTCTGTGCACTCCTTTGATTCTGGCCCCTTACACTTACATGATTTTAATCATTCCACTACTGGCAGCTGTGCCTTCAGTTTCCCAGACCTTAAACTCTGGAATTTCCTCCCTAAACCTCTCCACATCTCTACCTCCCTCTCCTTTACAATTATGCTTAAAACCTACCTCTCTGACCAGCCTTTCACTCACCTACCCGAACATCCCTCTAATTGGATGGGAGTCAAATTCTGTTCGATTGGGTTCCCATAGAGCACCTTGGGGTGTCTTACCATGTTAAAGGTGCTATAGAAATGCAAGTTGTTGCTATAACATTGATAATATTTCATAAGAACTTCACTAAGATGTGATCCACTGGCTGTTTCTCTCAACATTTTGAGTTAGGGTCATCATAGAATATATTTACATTCCATAATCATCTGCCTTCAAGCTCTATCTATTCCTGTGAAGTGCTTTTTCACCACATGAATAATATTTCTATTTCCGTCAGTGGTGGGGAGTCTACAATGGATGCATAATAAATAGATGCAGCACCACTCACTACCAGTGCTGAGGCAGGCTCATTCACAAACGTGATGGTAACAACAACTTGCATGTTACATTATTGCACTAAGTAAACATCTACCTCTTTGTACACAGTACAGGAGCTGGGAGATGCAAAATTGAGGTGCTATAGTGCCATCACCTGTGGGATGGTGTAATTACAATGCGACATATTTAAATAGGCGCGTTGCACTACTAACGTGACAAGAGAAATTTGGCACAAAAGAGTGACTTCAACACAACAGGAGGAAGGTTTATTTAACAAGGGATATGTACAATTATTTAATGTCGTAGATGAATGTACATTTATGAAGCACCAGAAGAGACCAAATGGTCTCCATTTTAATTGCAATGTAAACATTTTCACATGATTGTGTGCTTGACAAAGGCTGAGCTCACCAAGTACCCCATCCCCCCCACCCTCGCCACCCCCACCCCCACCCTCGCCCCCCACCTCCACCCTCGCCCCCCACCTCCACCCTCACCCCGCCCACCCCCACCCTCGCCCCCCCACCCCTCCCCCCAACCAAGCATCACCAACAGTGTGATTGTCTCCTGATTGCAAAAGGCTGACAAGGTAATTAGCTCTTTCTAATCATTAAAATGTGGATAAGTGCACAGCGGGTGGGCAGGGTTTACGTTTACCTGCAAGGCCTTAAGGTTTTTAATGGAATTTTCTTTCATTCTCATCACCCATTTGTGCCAATGTGAAACCAACAGTTTGAACATACTCAAACACCGGGCAGAAAAAGATCACTTGGTGGATCAAGCCTGCTTAAGTACCATCGTTGACCAAAGCTTCATGATCAGGCACTTCCCCCAACCCCTGCAGCCATGTGACCTCCTGAGATAGGCCAACAAAGAAAAAGGCCCAAAAATGAAGGAAGAAAATTCTTTTACAACCCTCTCAGGCAATCAAAGCCAGCCCAGTAGATCACATTTGACCATCCATTCACCAATTGTCACCAATTACCTTCCGTGTGAGTGATCTCTGCCCCAACCAATCACCAAGACCGCTTCCAAACAGCTCCTAATTGCTGATTGGCTGATGTCATAGTTATCAGGAGACCTGCGGCTCTGCCGTTCAAATGATAAGCGAGGAACAGACAGATTGGCCAGACAGTTTGTATGGTGTGTACAACTGAGCAATTTAAACCATGATCTCGATGAGCGGTGTATCATTTGTGACTGAATATCTCACACGTGGGACTTGTTCAAAGTTGGAATCTCTGAGTGTCCCTTGGCTTAATTTTTGAGCTTTCTTTTTTAAGGTAAGTGTTACATATACTCTTTATCATATACGAATGAAGCCCTTGCTGTCACTGACAGCAGGAAAAGTATACATCTTTGTACAGAAACAGAAACTGTCCAAATATTTCTAGCATATATGCTCCGCATGAGCCTCCTCATAAATCTGCTTCATCCAGCCTTATCAACATGACCTTCTATTCCTTTCTCCCTCATGTACTTATTTAAATTCACCTCAAATGCATCCGTGCTATTCACCCCAACTACTCCTTGTGGTAGCGAGTTCCACTTTCCATCAACTCTCCGGCTAAAGACATTTATCTTGAATTCCCATTTGGATTCCATAGTGACTATCCCATATTTATGGCTCCCTAGCTATCCAACCAGTCCCACTGCCTTACTCTTTACCCATAGCCCTGAAAATTATTCCTCTTCAAGTGTGTATCCTATTCCCTTTAGAAAGTTATTATTGTATCAGCTTCCTTTCAGGCAGTGCCACTCCAATCAAATCAGATAAAAACACCTCCTCATCTCCCCTCTGCTTCTTTTGCCTTAGGCCTGTGTCCCTTAGTCACCGACCCCCCTGACACTGGAAACACAGTTTCACCTTATTTAGGGTAAGAAAACTCTTCAGAATTTTGAACATGTTAATCAAATCTCCGCTTTTAGTGTCCCTGCTGTAAGGAGGAGCAGCCCTGATTTTTCTAGTCTCTCCACAAAAATGAAGTGTTTCATCTCTGGTTCGTTTTTGGAAAATCTCATCCGCGTTCTCTCTAAGACTTTGACATCCCTTCACGAAGTGAGGGGCCCAGGATGGAACACAATATTCCCAGCTGGGACCTAATCAGATTCAACAGTTCTGAAAATAAACTCGTCAATGATGTAAAGCTAGAATTTTTTTCAAAAAACGAGCCCCTGACATCTGAGGCATGGTGAGCTACCTTCAAAGAGAATGTTGTGTAAATATATCTTATACATAATTTAAAACCAAGGCTCCAATGAGGAACATTGCAGCTTTGATATCAAAAATACAATGAATTGGTGTTATTAAACTTGCATAACCTCATTCAGTGCTCTGATAACTATATATGAAAAAACCCTTAAATGTTAACTACATCCTCATTCATATCTTAGCTTCAACATAGACTTTGTTGTATTTTGCTTTCGAAAAGATCATTTTTATTCATTCAAAGTATTTTCACAGTTCACAAGCAAAGGATGACATTTTAAATATTGTCACCTGCTGAGCTGTAAATGTCAAAAGAAACCTGTTTGAAACAGACTGGGGAGTGTTTAATGTGGTAAAAGTTTTCGAAACCTAGGATAAAGTCGGTTAGGGTGAGATTCGATAGAATGAAATGGCATCAGATGCAGCTACTGCATTGTGCTTCCTTTATTCTTAACTTCATAGAGAACAAAATTGCATTTAGATACAGCGACATTGGGGCATCTCATAGTATTCTCAGCCAGTTTTGAGGTGTAGTCACCATCGCAATGTACACGGCAGCCAATTTGCGTAGACCATTGTTCCACAAGCAGCAGCCTGCTTTGCTGATAATCCAGCTGCAGTACCGAGGGAGTGCTGCACTGACTGAGGTGCCATCTTTAAGATAAGATGTTAAACCGAGGCCCCCTCTGCCATCTCCTCAGGTGAGAGTATAAGATCCCATGGTACCATTCAAAGGAGGACAATGAGCGTTATCAACAGCATGCTGGTCAATATTTATCCCCCAGACAACATTACAAAAACAGATCATCTGGTCATCATCACGTAGCTGTTTGTGGGACCTTGTGGTGTTCAAAATGGGTCCTGCTTTTCCAATATTACAGCAGTAATCACACAGTGCTTCGGGGCACAGTCATGAAAGGCATGGTAAAGTTGCAAGCCTTTTTTTTTAGTATCTGAGGGAGAAACAAGGGCCATGTGAGATATTGTATATCCCCCTGAGAGGGGCGACAGGACTTAGTTTAACATCTCATTGGAAAGGCTACAAAATGTCAGTCTGGATTCTATGGTCAAGTTTGTGGAGTGGATCTTGAATCCACAGCTTTGTGGCAGAAAAAGCTCTTCCAAATCAACCCTGAATCATATCATCAAACAGTGCCAAAACTATAAGCTAATTGAGTTTTAATTTAAGCTTCTCTGGTCTGGGCTGGTCTGTCCAACACATTTGGTTCAATGTTCCCACATCAATGATGTGCTGATGCCCAATGTGAAACTTAACAATGGTCTAGGAAACTTCAAAGTAGTCTGATAACATTCACTGCTGCAAGACTGCAGAATCACTCTCTGCTCTTATTAACAGTGGCTTCAATATTACTCCTGAACTGATAACAGTTGCCAGTTGTATATCACTGGTTTGTTGTGTATTTTATAAGTTTGATTTGTCCCAGAGCAATGCAAAGTTGACACTAGTTTCTAGGTGTACAGCAGGTTTATCTACAAGAGTTTCAAACTAACTCTGCAATCGCAAAATGTCTCCACTTGTGCTTATCCCAGTTCTAACTTCTAGGCCTTTCTGTGGTAGCTGTTTCCTTTAGCTCTGAGTCCACACCCAGGCTTCACCAATCAAGCACAGTTGGCATAGATCAGTTACCAGACTCACGTAATCGAACGCTGAACAATTGAATACTACACTGCCAAATATAAGCTCACATCCAGCATATCCTGACTGCAAATAGTCAAAGCACTCCTCACAGATTTGACTTTCCTTGATTCCTATGGCAAAATATTCAAAATGGTGTCTATCTACATAATACAGCTGCCTCTTACAGCAATTACACAGAAACTGGCCAATGAACCCAACAGGCCTATGCCAGTGTTTATGTTCCACACAAGCCTTCTCCAACTCCTCTTCATCTAACCCCATCAACATATGCATCCATTCATTTCTCCCCTATGTACTTATCTAGCTTCCCTTTGCTTTATGTTATTCCACGTAGTAGCAGGCTCCATGTTGCAACTAAACTTTGGGCAGAGAAATTTCTCCTGAATTCCCTCTTGGATCTCTCATTGACTATCTTATATTTATGACGTCCTAGTTCCGGTCCGCCCCACAAGTGGAAACATCTTCTCCATGTCTACCCTATCAAACCCAATCGCCATCATAAAGACCTCTCGCCTCAGTTTTCTCTTTTCTAAAGCAAAACGCAACAGCCTGTTCATCATTAGCCATGATCACATGAATCAGCAGGTCATCGGAGGGATGCAAACTTTCAAAGGGGTGGAGGCCACTGGAGTGATGCAGGCCATGAGTCACAATCAGGTTGTAGTAGATAGCAGCAAAGAATCCTGGTCTAGGAAGGGCCATTGCTGTTAAACTGCATAGTGCCATGGAATGAAAAGAACGCCTATTGAAGCTGCTCCTCTGCTGGAGGCAGAGAGGTAGAAGACTACTTATCCACAAGAAGCGGTCGATAGTGTTACATCTTTTAAAGGAAATACAGACAAAAATCTGGTTTCAAGGAGGGAATAAGGGTTGGTTCACTCAGTTGGTTAGGGTGTGGTGCAGAATAACGCCAACAGCGCAGGTTCAATCTTGGGGCCTACATCTTCACCTTGGCTCATAGTGACATCATGGCCATGATTAGCAACCCATGAACAATGAGGATGCCACGTGAGGAGAGAAAAAGACTTGCATTGATATAGCACTTTTCACGACCACCAGATGCACTTTACAGCCAATGTACCTTTTAGTCACTGTTGGAATGTAGGAAACGTAGCCAATATGCACTCAGCAATGTCCCACAAACAGAAATGTGGTAATGATCAGGTAATCTGCTTTTTGTGTTTTTGATTGAGGGATGAATATTAGCCAGGACACTGGAACGAAGTCCCCTGCTCTTCATCCAAATAGTGCCATGGGATCTTTTACATCCACAAGGAGCTTTGGTTTAACATCTCAACCGAAAGACAGAGTCTCTGACAATGCAGTATTCCCTGGAGTGTCAGCCTTGATGTTTGCACTCAAGCCCTGGAATGGGACTGAAACCCAGAACTTTGCGATTCAGAGTTGAGAGCGCTACATGCTGAGCCGCAGCGGACGCTACTTAAAAAGAGAGGAAGATAAAGGACTATGGGGAGTGAGTGAGGCAGTTTTGGATTCATAACTGCCAAAATGGGCTGAATGGCCTCCTTCTGTTCTGTGGACTTTTATGATTCTAAGTAATGGAGAAGGACAGAAGGAATAATATAAAATATAAATAAAGATGCTTGATGTGCTTTTAGTAATGCAAAATTGAGGCAAATGGGTTGAAATCACTGTGCAATATTAATAACAAGCACAATGTTCTTGGTTGAAAAAAAATCTCTACTCATCAATTTAATAAAGGTTATTTTAATGCTTTCATTTTCCAAAATAAATGGGTTATGACTTTTTTCTTTAAATGGCAGACCAAGGAATTTGATATAAGCACATTTATATGTTTGCAACGAATGTCAGCCAGTGTGATTTCAACCCAAAAATGTTCCTATTACAAAACACTGGTACTGGCATGAAATTAGATATTAATGTGTTCCGCTCTCAAAGTGATTCTCGTAAATAGATTTACCATTGTCAGCATGCTGAGCATTGAAAACATGAATAATTGAACAAGCGCGCATTTTTAAAAAATGTTTAATTAGTTGTAGATGAATTAGTGATGACTAGTGAGGGAAGAAATTAGCAATTCCTGTTAAAGTCATATTTACCAAATAAAGTCTCTCTTAAAGTATTTCTGCAAAAGAGCTAAACAGTTTGCCAGACCCACATCCAAGGCTAACATCCATACAGGAGGCTATGACAACTGCCCTTCCTGTTGGTAAACAGTATTAAATATTTTGTTTACTCGCACGGCCCATTTAAAATGATTGGTCCTTTTATAACCTAAGGCTCTCATGTTATTTTCGGACATGTTACTTTTCTCACGTTCCAACAGCTTATTGTCTCTCAAAATGGCTCTGGCCCTTTGTGTGCCCACCCTGTCTCTTTGCCCAGTCACTGGTGGCCAAGCCCTTAGACGTCTGTCTTACTCCCTGGTTTGGTCCCTAAAGCTCTCCCTTTTTCAATCTAAAACCTTCTCAAAGTCCTTCTCTTCAATTAAGCTTTCAGTCACCCATCTTACCAAACCTTGTCAAACTCTTATTTATCAGACCCTGGCCTATTGTGCATCCCTCATTCCCATTGCCCAACCATTGTGGCTATGCCTACAGCCTACGTTCTAGTCTCCAGGATTATCTTCCCTGAGGACTCTGCCACTGCATTTCCTTCTCCTTCTTTTGGGACAAAATCCAAGATGAAGCAGCCCATCCAACACACTAAACATACAATCCTGCCACCACCAGTGCATGGTGGCAGCAGTGTATACCACCTACAAGATGCACTGCAGCAACTTGCCAAGCCTCTTCCGTTGGCAGTTTCCAAGCCCGTGACCTCTACCACCTAAAAGGACATAGGAGCAGGAATAGGCCATTCAGCCTGTTGAGCCTGCTCCCCCATTCAGTTAGTTCATGGCTGATCATCTACCTCAATGCCACTTACCTGCTCTATCGCCATATCCCTTGATGTCATTAGTCTCCAGAAAGCTACTGATTTCTGTCTTGAACATGCTCAATGATTGAGCTTCCCCAGCCTGCTGGAGTAGAGAATTCCAAAGATTCACCACCCTCTGAGTGAAGAAATTCCTCCTCATCTCAGTCTTAAATGGCTTACACTTTAAGTGAAATTAAGATTATGTCCCCTGGTTTTAGACTCACCAGCCAGGCGAAACATCTTATCTACATCCACCCTGTCACACCCTGTAAGAATTTTGTAAATTTCAATGACTCATTCTTCAAAACTCAAGGAGAACACAGACCCAATCTCCTCAATCTCTCCTCATAAGACAATCCAGGGATTAGTCTGGTGAACAAGGGCAGCAGACACATGGTAACACAACCACCTGCAAGTTTCCCTCCAAGCCACAGATCATCCTGTCTTGGAAACGTATCTCCATTCTTTCACTGTCGCTGAGTCAAATTCCTGGAACTCCCTCCCTAACAGCACTATGGGTGTACCTACACCACATGGACTGCTGCAGTTCAAGAAGGCAGCTCACCACCACTTTCTCAGGGGCAATTAGAAATGGGCAATGAAAGCTGACCTCGCCATCGATGCTCACAGGCCATGAACAAATTTTTTTAAATCCCTCCTTCGAACCCATCTTTTGAGCGAAGCTGGTGTTCACTCCTTTTAATGTCTTCTCCTTTGGTGAGCATGTTTTGGTTACATCTCGGCAGGGATCCTTATGGCATTTTTCTATGTTAAAGACATTATAAAAATGAAAATTTCTATTGCTGTTAATTCCTCCCTCTGTGATTTGGTATTGACTCCAGTATTATCAGCGTAACCTCAGTTGTGAGGAAGATACTGGAATCTAATATAAGGGACAGAGCAATTGAACAAGTAAGAACCAATCAAAGTGAGTCAGCATGAAGGGCAGGTCATGTCTGATCATTCTAGCTGAACCTTTTGAGGGGAAACCTGACATGGTGAAAAGAAGAGAATAGGTGATGATGGTAAATTGAGATGAGGAAAAATGCAAGGAGACTGGTTTAGAAAATAAACATGGACCTGTTGGGTTGAATGGCCTGCTTCTGTGACGTATATCCTATGTAATCCTATGTAGGAATGTCTATAGGTGTTGTTTATATGGACTTCCAGGAAGCATTTGATAAGATTACACTTAACAGATTATCGATCAAAATTGAGAGCATGTGGATTTGGGCTGAAAATTAGTTGCAAAATAGGAGAGAAGAGATTTGGGATAAAGGGAATATACTTTGATTGGCAGAATGTGACAAGGGGTTTTCCCCAGGGATCTGTATTGGAGCCTCAGCTTTCTTATAACAAATCAAATAACGTGCTTTAGGGAAGGAAATCGGCCATCCTCACCCAGTCTGGCCTACATGTGACCCCAGACCCACAGCAATGTGGTTGAAGACAGATTGGAGAAGTTGGGACTCTTTGGAGAAAAGAAGGCTGAGAGGAGATTTGGAATGCACTGCCTGAGAGTGTGGTGGAAGGAGGTTCATTTGAAGCATTCAATAGGGAATGAGATTATTATTTGTAAAGAAAAAATCTGCAAGGTTACAGGGAGAAGGCAGGAGAATGGCATGGGTGAAATGCTCATTCAGGGAACCAGTGCAGACATGATGGGCCAAATGGCCTCCTGTACTGTAACGATGCTGTGATTCTGTGACTCTTAACTGCCCTTTGAAATGGCCCAACAAGCCTTTCAGTTCAAGGGCAATTAGGGATGGGCAACAAATGCTGGCCTTGCGAGCAAAACCCACATCCCATGGAAGAATAATGAAGGGGCAAAGTTATCCACAGTGATGTGAGTTGAAGATGTATTATTTCCATCCTCAAGAGCTGCTGTAACAACTACCTCTTTCACATCGTTGTGAAGCAGGTTTAGCTTCAACAGGACAGGAACTGTGTAGCTCTGGAAGGCGATCTAATCTCGTGGTACACTTGAGCCAAACAGGGTGGCTGCCAATCTACAAGTACCTGCACATTTCAGATCATAACAGTACAATTCAATTGGGACCACACCACTGGGTTTAAATCAAGCTGTATAACATGTAGAATAAACGTGTTCAAAATTTGTGTGTAAACTATTTTAAGAACAGCGTCAACCTATTTGACATGGATAACAAACAGAAGAATTTCATACAAACCTCTTCACTTGTTTCTTATTAACACTTTGCAGGCTGCTTTCAAATCTCATGGCAGGGTCCATTGCATCTTCAATGCCTGGGCAATTATCTGGCAGAGTGGATTGCCTGGCTACTGTAAAGCCTGATTTCAACGGGAGGTGCTATAAACATCCACTCCACAGGAGACCTCCACCAGGAGATGTAAATGATCACCTTGTGTCTGAAGGGGCCCCTCAGTAACTTGGCGAAAGGATGTGTCTGGTTGGGAGCAAGGAAGACAGATGTTTTCCATTGGGGTGAAACTTATTGCAACAACTATGCAATGCGATTGGAAAATACAGACATGAAAATTAGGAGTTGAAAGGAGCTGCTCTAGTCAGTCATGACTGCCAAGATTGGCCTGTGGCCTGACAATGGATTCCATATCCCATTACGACAGGAGCACATATATACCTCCTCCAGGACAGCATTTCTCTCATGATTTGCCATCGCTCTGCTAAAATCATGAGTGATACATTTGAACCAGTAAACAAATGAACTGTGAACAGTGAAGTTCAAATGGTCTAAGTTAAAGCCAATTGGACAAGTGGGGTGGGGGGGGGGGGCGGGGGTGGGGGGGGTGGGGGAGATGCGGGGAGCGTGGGGGGGGAGGGGGTGCCAACTGGTTTACAATTACAATCTCCATTTATTCCAGCCACACTCAGGTAAAGCTGGTTGTGACCTGTTATTTCCAGTAGAAATCAGTTATGACCAGTTGATATTTCCAACTGGTTTTGACCAATTTTTCCTCAAGGGTCATCAGCTTAAAATAAGCGTTAGGTCATTCTGTAGCAAAATTGGGAGGTACTTTTTTCCACATGAAGATTAGTAGAGATCTAGACTCTTCTGTCCCAAGAGGCTGTAGATGCTGAGGAAACAAATGGAGCTGGCAAGGCTGAGGCCAAGAGATTTTTGTTAGGTAGGGGTATGGAGCAAAGATGAACAAATGGAGTTGAGCTACAGCTCAGTCATGATCTAACTGAATAACACAGCAGCTCAAGGGCTGAATGGCCTCCTCCTCCTTTCTTCATAAAAGCAATGGAGGGGATTTGTAACTTTTGACTGTCTAATCTCCTGGTACAGTTAAGCCACACACTGTGGTTGCTAACCTACAAGGGTATATTATAGTACACGCACATTTCAGATCATAACAGCATAATTCAATTGGAATCACACCCAAGCTTCCAAGTTGCCTTCCACTGAAGTCAATGCAATGGACAATATGAAGAGATTTAAATGGGCAGCCCATCTAAATTGTCAAAATTTACCCTTCAATGTTTTTCACTGGATAAGTTAACTGTAACAGGAAGTGTATTTAATATTGAATTAATGCTCAGATTTTTAAAAATATTTTCTTACTTCTGTCTGGCTGTTGACGTAGAAACCCAACAGAGAACTGTGCTCTGAATGAGTGGAGAGAATTCCAGTCCAGCTGCGTTCCTGCAGACTGGATTCCTACTTAACCCAGGAGTCCAGTCCTATGCTGGAGTGCCATTCCAGGCCAGGAAAGGTGGTCTGTTGAGGCCATTGACAAGGATAGTCAAGGAGCATATCGGTTCCGAGCTTTAGCTGTTTTTTGTTTTCCTTTGGGTATGTGTCCAATTTTCTTCCGAAAGATGCTATTGAATACGTTTTCACCACCATATTGCAGTGCATTCCAAATCCTAAACGCGATCATTGCATGAAGAAATTTTTCCTCAGATCGCCTACCACTTCTGCCATCCCACTTAAAATCTGTGATTTAATATTAAAGAAAGAACTATATGGCGCCTTTCACCTCTTTCAGGTTCTCCAGCCAATGAGTTACTATATCAAGCGTAGTCATTGTTGTTAATGGTATGATAATTTATTCTTTCATGGGATGTGGGTGTCACTGTCAAGGCCAGCATTTGTTGCCCATCCCTAGTTGCCCTTGGACTGAGTGGATTGCTAGGCCATTTCAGAGGGTAGTTAAGAGTCAACTTCATTGCTGTGGATCTGGAGTCACATGTAGGTCAGACTGCGTAAGGATGGCAGATTTCCTTCCCTAACTGACATTAGTGAACCAGATGGGTTTTGATGACAATGATAGCTGTCATGGTAACCATTACTGAGACTAGCTTTCAATTCCAGATTTATTTAATTGAATTTAAATTCCACCAGCTGCCGTGCTGAGATTTGAACCCATGTCTCCATGCCTGGGCCTCTGGATCACTGGTCCAGTGACATTACCACTATCTCCCCCTAAAGTTTAGCAACCAATTTGTGCACAGCAAGGTCCCATATATAAAAAGGACTAATTTTGATGGTGTTGAAGGAAGTATATTGACTAAGACAAGGATTGAATTCACCTGCTCTTCTTCAAACACATGAACAGGCAGATGGGGCAACGCTGTAATGTCTCGTCCAAAAAACGGCACTCCTGACAATACTGCACTCCTCAGTACTGCACCGGAGGGTCAGCCTCTGGCTTGGACCCATAACTTTCTGATTCAGCAACCAGAGTGCTAAAGCTGAACTACACTTGAAGCATCACTCACACTAAATAACTTCTGAATGGCTAGAGGCAAAAAACGTGTAATGATTTTGAAATAAAAACCTAACCTAATTTTATTTAAAGCAAATCAGAACATTGATCTCTTGCATTCATTTGGGCTTGTGACCTCAGGAGACAGAGCTCCGTCTTTGTGTTCGCATCACAATTGAGCTTTCAATGGGAGCGCACTTTTATTCACCCACTCCCAATCCGCTGCCTCCCTCTGTCCTACAGTGGATCATGGATAAAACACACTCCCATTCTCCACAACCACAGTGATCTTAAAGAATTCTCATGGGGCAAAGATTTCAGCTTTGCACAATCCACCTACAATACAACGGGGAGTATTTTAAACTGTTTTTTTTTTTGCTAGGTGCTGAGCTCTCTCACAATGGTTCTCCAAGTGCCCGGCTAGATCTCGTTCAAGAGTACTGTAAGACCGAAAAACAGGCGTCTTATCTGCACTTGCTGGAAAACCAATAAGGAATTCAGGACAAGCGTCTTTAACCAGAGAGTGGTGAGAATGTGGAACTCGCTACCACATGAAGTAATTGAAGCAAGTAGCATAGATGCCTTTAAGAGGAAGCTAGATAAGTACATGTGGGGGAAAGGATTAGAGGGATATACAGGTAGAGTGAGATTAAGCAGTGTGGGAGGAGGTTCTTGTAGAACCTAAATACAAGCAGAGCAGCTGGGCTGAATGGCCCAGTTCAGGGATATAAATACAATGTAGTTCCAGATAACTTGAAAATCAGGCGCTAAAAACACCACAAGGGCTGATTTTCTGATTATTCATCCAGTTGGCAATGATTCTATGGGCCACGAACTGTGCATTGCAGAAAATGCCGGACAATGTGCCTGTAATTTCCTGATTTTCCCCGCCACTGGTCCTGTGAAACTGGATAATTGGTCTGACTCTGTCACATCTTATTATCCAGCACAAGATCTCCCTCTGTTTCAATCCATAACTGAACTTCCACTCTGCCAACCGGTGACCGATAGAAAGTTTTATCCTTTTAAGTTGCAGTTTAATTTTGCATTTTGTGGGACTTCATTCTTTCAAACGCTCTTGCTTTTCGCCACACAGATATTTTAAGCTCGCAATGATTTATATCTAATCAAAACAGTAAATGCTGGGGACACTCAGCAAGGCAGGCGAGGGAAACAGTGTTAGCGCTTCAGGTCAATGATTTTCCATCAGTATTTCCAGCATTTTCTGTTTTTTGTTTCAGATTTCCAGCATCTGCAGGATTTTGCATTTGTATTACCGGTTTACTTTATGCTGCGTTCTGTGAACACTAAGGGCAGGGAAGCTGGCCGAGTTGTTCTGCTCCCTCACCCAATATTGCCTCTCAGAGCCCGCCTAACGCTACTCCCATCTGAGATGAGCTTGTTCAGTGCAAGGAATTAAACCTGGGGCCTGCTGCTCTGCACAATGTAATTAAGCAAATCTTGGTCTGTCCCATTTAACATTGGGTGCTTCAGTGGAGAGTGCAGGCTAACTATAGGACAAAGGCAAGTGCTCACTTGGAATGTGGGAATCCTTCTGGAATAACTCCAGAGATGATAAGCAAATAATCCATAGATGAGATGGGCTGGGATCATTACTGTTCCTCTGTTACATTAATGACCTCCCTGAGGCGTGCTCACATTCCCAAGTCTTTTTATATACCGATGACACAATCCTAATGTGCTGTCACAAATCTGTTAACATTGATTTCAAAAATGGATTAATTGGGGGCTATAATAAAGGTTTCTCCACGGCTACAGGACAATCAACTCATTTTAAACATAAAACCAAATCAATTTTGATGGATTCTTCCCAGTGACTTGGCAATGAGGGGGATTTCTTGTAAATCAACACATGGAGCATTAACCTTGGGAATGTGAGTGTGCGTTACAGTATTTTAGGTGCAGTTCGACGTCAAGTCGTCCTTCAAGGACCTCACCACCAAACTTGCTGGCAAGATAACCTAAAAAAAAGTAGCATCCGTAAAATCTGTTGGAGCTTGTCCTATACAGCAAACAGTTACAGAGGGGCACCAACGTCTGGTGTGTCAGCGTGAGGATGGGGTCAAATAAGGCAAATGCCATCAACCTGCAAATACAAATATAAAGAAAAACACAAAGCAAACAGAATTATTGGAAATTTGAAGCAACATAAATAGATTTCAATGGAAAAGATTCTCTATTCAACAGTCCATTGATCTAGCTACCATAAATATGCAACTTGCTTCACAGCTTGAGGGCGTTATCCTTCCAATATAGATGCAGCATTATAGATTTGCAGCTCTGAGGGGAAAACAGTAGAGGGAGTGGGACTAATTGGATAGTTCCATCAAAGGCAGAATGGCTGAATGACCTTCTGCGCTGTGCAGCTCCAGCTGGGGCACAGAAATGAGAGCGAGATTCACTATCTCAGTGACAACACCTTTGAAATGCTCTTCCTCCACTTGTCAAAAGAGGCCCTTTGATTTGGTAGCTTTCCCGCGTGCGTCCATCTCCAGTAATATCTGATTTGGAATCTGCACCCAGCATTCACTGCTATTGGGTTCCTGGATGCCATGGTTGTCAGATGTGAAGACCCCCCCTGTCGATCGACTCCCATCCAGCATTGGGGAATCCCTCGTCAAGAAACCTACTTCAATGCTGCAGTTTCCCTGTGAATCTTACAGCAAAAAAGGAGGCCATTCGACTTGGTTTATCTGTGCCAGCTCTTTAAAAATAAACAGGATTACAAATCCTGGGCATTGGTGAGACCACATCTGGAATACCGTGTACAGTATTTGTCTCCCTGTTTAAGGAAGGATGTAAACGCATTGGAAGCAGTTCAGAGAAGGTTTACTAAGCCAATACGTGGATTGGGTGAGTTATCTCATGAGGAAAGGTTGGACAGGTTAGGCTTGTGTTCATTGGAGTTTAGAAGAGTAAGACGTGACTTGATTGAAACAAGATCCTGAGAGAACTTGGCAGGGCTGATGTGGAGAGCATGTTTCCTCTTATGGGAGAATCTAGTACTAGGGGCCACTGGTTACAAAATAAGGGGTCACCCATTTAGGACAGGGATGAGGAGAATTTTTTTCTCTCAGAGGGTTGCGAGTCTTTGGATCTCTCTTCCTCAAAAGGCGGTGGGAGCAGAGTCTTTGAATATTTTTAAGGCAGGGGTGGATAGATTTTTGGTTAACAAGGGGGTGAAAGGTTATCGGGGGTAGGCAGCAATGTGGGGTTGAGGTTACATTCAGATCAGCCATAATCTCTTTAAATGGCAGAGCAGTCTCAAGGGGCTGAATGGTCTACTCCTGCTCCTAGTTCGTATGTCCATGCGTTTGTATCTCTAGCAGGGCAATGGTAAAAGTGCTATAATTGTCTTCAGGGTTACGAGTGTGGAATAGGACAGACCGTTAGGCTGGAGCAGGATTGGCCTTGATAATAATGTCCTCTTAATGGTTGAAAGCTGTAAATTGCTTTATGACATTGGGGAATGCGTGATATAAAGGAAAAGAATATCGGTATTCAAAAGTAGAATTATATTCTCCACTCCATCATCACATTTTAATGTACTTGTTCTTGGCAGACTCAAAGTTATTTTCAACCTCCTTCATTCTCTCAGCACCTGACAATTCTTGCCTTGCAACCTGCATTAATTCATGGAATTGCTGTGCTTACCAGACCATGTTTTAGTGGAGGTTAACAAATGCATAATAAACTCGGAAAAGCTGTTCTTTCTCTTGATATCTATTGTTCCTCCTTTGCTTCTCAATGTTCCAGTCAGTGTCAATAGGAATGAGGGAGGAGGAACTTCAGTTACGTAGATAGATTCGAGAGGTTGGGACTGTTCTCCTTGGAGAAGAGAAGGCTGGAGAGGAGATTTGCTAGAGGTGTTTGAAATCATGACAGGTCTAGAAAGAGTCAACTGGGGAAGAAGCTCCCATTGGCAGAAGGATCGAGGACCAGAGGTGCACAGATTTAAGGTGATTGACAAAAGAAGCAATGGTGACATAAGGAGAAATTTTTTCACGCAACGTGTGGTTAGGATGTGGAATGCACTGCCTGGGAGTGTGGTGGCTGCAGAGACACTTGAAGCATTCAAGAGGGAATTGGATTAGAATCTGAAAAATAAGAGTAAGAAGGGTTACAGGGAGAAGGTCAGGGAGCGGCACTGGATAAACTGGTCCTTTGGAGTGCCAGCACAGACATGACGGACTGAATGGCCTCCTTCTGTGCTATAACAATTCTGTGTACTGAAGAAATAACTGCCCTTTCTTTCAGGGTTTTAACCCAGTTTTCTTTTCTTGTCCTTTTTTTCTCAGTCCAGCTTCTATTATTATATTTCCCCAAAATCCTGGTTCAATTTCCACCTGTGTTACCATGTCCTGCCAGTACGCCTTCAATTTAAAGTTGAGGGTTCAATCCCCAGTCCAGTGACTTGAGCACATTATCTAGGGTGACGCCCCAGTGCAGTACTGGGGGAGGGCTGCACTGTTGAAGGTTCTGCCTTCTGGATTAATCTTTGGCTGAGATTTTCTGGCCTGTCGTGGTGGGACCTGCCGCTGGAGATTCGGCAGCCCAGCCAAAAGTCCATTGACTTTCGGCGAGACCGGATAATCCCAGCGGCAGGTAGGGCCGGAAAATCCCGCCCATTAAAACTGAGGCCTTTTCTCTTGAGCGGATGCTGAAGATCCCTATGGTAGAGAGTTTTCCCTGTGTGTCCTGGCCAATATTTATCCCTCAGTCAACAGCATTAAAACAGATTGTCATATTGGTGGCTGTGGGCCCTTGCTGTGTGCAAATTGGGTCCTGAGTTTCCTACGTTATAACAGTTGCTGCATTACAACAGTGACCGCGCTCCAGAAACATCTCATTGGCTGCAGAGTGCTTTGGTGATGTCCTGAGGTCAGGTAAGGCACTATGCAAATGCAAGTCTTTCCTTCTAACGAATCCTGTGAACAAATTTATAAACCTCACTGCAGATACTGACTAGGGGAACCCTTCCCTCCACAAATCACATCAAATTAAGATGCAAAAATTGTTTTACTTCCATTGAAACCCAGCCTGTTTTCAATTTTAAACTTGTAACACCAGACACACTCATTTAATCATAATTAATGCAAGGTGCTTTTAGACAGATGTAAAACATTTTAACCAGAACCACGAAATCAATTAAGCTCTAATATAATTTTTTGAAGCTTATGCTGTCTGTCATTATTTTGACTAATTAACAGCTAGGGCAAAGTAATATATTCATTTTCTATTATTCCCAATTTGTTGAAAGTCTTAGAAAAGTTTAATCTGGTGACAAAAGAGAAAGACTTAGATCTGAAGGAAGGCACCTCTGACAATACCATCAGAATAATCAGCTAAGATTATGTGTTGGAGGGGGCCTTGAAACCACAACCTTCTAAACAAGAGTTAAGTATGCTAGTAACTGAGTCAAAGCTGCAAAGCTTTAAATGTAAGTGTTTAAGCATCATCCTAGTCTCTTAGCCAAACCAAGTGACCTGTCAACAAGATATATTTCAACAGTCTACATTCCTTTCATGCAAGAACTCAGGAAACTAAAATGGTTTCCTAACTCAGTTAGGTTATCTAATTTTCTCCTTGACAGTGGCCATTTAAAAGAGGCTAGTCATTTTTCTTTCTATCTGTTGGATGACTCGGGCCTAGAACCAATGTTTCATGTGTACGTCAATGCCAATTGCTAAGGAGACCACTATTTGGCAATCTTTTCCATTACTGTAGGACTCTAACCATTTTTCCTGTCAATGGTAAATGAATCCTTTCTTTGGCCAGGGATGGTTTTACTGATGCAATTTATTAGCCATGCATTGTCAGAGGTGCTTTCTTTCAGGGGAGACATTGAGCCTGCACACAAGAACATAAAGAATAGGAATAGGCCATTGAGCCTGCTCTGCTATTTATTAAGAACATGGCTAATCTTTGACCTTAAATCCATTTTCTCCCCCGATCCTCTTGGCTCTTGATTAACTTAGCATCCAAAATCTATCATTCTCAACCTTGAATATATTCAACAATTGAGCATCTATACCTCCCTCAGGTGGAGAATTCCAAAAGTTCACAACCCTGAGTGAAAAAATTTCTCCTCATCCTAGGCCGAAATGACTGACCTCATCATACAAACATACGGACATAGGTACATATGAACTTACAAAATAGGAGAAGCAGTAGGCCATTCGGCCCCTCAAGCCTGCTCCGCCATTCAACAAGATCATGGCTGATCTGCCTGTGTTTCAAATTCCACGTTCCCATCTAACCCCCAATAAACTTTGATTCCCTTGCCTAACAAGAATCTATCCAACTCCGCCTTAAAAATATTCAATGACCCTGCCTCCACCACCTTCTGAAGCAGACAGTTCCATGGTCACACAACCCTCAGAGAGAAAACATTTCTCCTTATTTCTGTCCTAAAAGGCAACCCCTAATTTTAAAACAGTGCCCCCTAGTTCTAGTCTCACCCACAAGAGGACGCTTTCCATGTCCACCTTGTCAAGACCACTCAGGATCTTATATACTTCAATCAAGTCACCCCTCACTCTTCTAAACTCCAGTGGAAACAAGCACAGTCTGTCCATAAGACAACCTGCTCATTCCAGGTATCAATCTAGTAAACCTCCTCCGAACCATCTCCAACACGTTTACATCCTTCCTTAAATAAGGAGACCAAAACTGCACATAGTGTTCAAGATGTGGTCTCACCAATGCCCTTTATAACTGAAGCATAGCATCCTTATTTTTATGTTCAATTCCTTTTGTAATGAAGGGTAGCATTCCATTAGCCTTCTTAATTACTTGCTGTACCTGCATACTAACTTTCTTTGACGTATGCACTAGAATACCTAGATCCCTCTGCACCTCAGAATTCTGCAATCATTCTCCACTTAATTAATTCCCTGCTTTTTTATTCTACCTGCCAAGGTGAACAACTATACATTTTTCCCCATTATACCCCATCTGCCAGATTTTTGCCCACTCACTCAACCTATCTGTCTGCAACCTCCTGATGACCTCTTCACAACATACTTTCCTAACTATCTTAGTGCCATATGCAAATTTAACCCCTTCACTCCCTCCATCTGAGACATGGATATAAATTGTAAAAAGTTGAGGCCCTAGCACAGACCCTGAGGAATTCTACTTGTCACAACTGCCAATCAGAAAAAGGTCCATTAAATATATACTTTCTGTTTTCTGCCAGCCAACCAATCATCTTGCCATGCTAATATGTTACCCCCGACACCATGAGCTTTTATTTTCCAATGATGTGGCACCTTGTCAAATTCTTCTGGAAATCCAAGTACAGGCACATCTACAGGTTCCCCTTTATCCACAGCGTATGCTACTCCTTCAAAGAATTCCAACAAATTGGCTAACCATGATTTCACTTTCAGAAAACCATCCTGATGACCTTGAGTTTTTCTAAGTGCCCAGCTATAATCTCCTTACTGATTGATCGTAACACCCTTGCCCACAACAGATGTCAAGTTAACTGGCCTATTGTTTCTGCCTCCCTCCCTTCTTGAATAGAGGGGTTATATTTGCTACTTTCCAGTCTGATGGAACCTTTCCAGAATCTAGCAAATTTTGGAAAATTAACACCAATGCATCAACTACCTCATTAGTCATCGATTTTAAGACCCTAGGATGAAGCCCATCAGGACCCAAAGACTTGTCAGCCCACAGCTCCATCAGTTTGCTCAGTACTGCTTCCCTAGTGATTGTATTTTCACCAAGTTCCCCATTCCCTTCCTAATTTACAGCTATCACTGAAATGTTTTTGTATCCTCTATAGTGAAGAAGGAGCAAAATATTTGTTCATTTCATCCACCACTTCCTTATTATCTCCTATTAATTCCCCATTCTCACTCTCTAGAGGACCAACACTCCATTTACTTACTATTTTTCTCTTTAAATATCTGTATAAACTCTTGCTATCTGTTTTTACATTTCTAGCTAGCTTCCTCTCATATTCTAATTTCTTTCTCCTGATTAACCTTTTAATCATTCTCTGCTGTTCCTTATATTCTGACCAATCATCTGATCTGCCACAACTTTGTACATTTAAATGTTTTTCCTTTAAGTTTGATGCTTTCCTTAACCCCTTTGTTTAACCACAGATGGTGGGTCTGTCCCTTCAAATTTTTCTTTACAAGTAGGAATATACTTATTGAGGTTTCTGAAATATCCCCTTAAATTTCTGTGACCTTTTCTTTGTGGATCTATCCTCTAGCCTAGCATTCCAATTCACTTCAGCCAACTTAGCTTTCATGCCCACATATTTGCCCTGATTTAAGTTTAAAACACTAGTCTTAGACCCACTCTTCTCCCTTTCAAACAGGATGTTAAAGTCAATCATATTGTGGTCGCGGCTATCTAGGGGTACTTTTACTCTGAGGTCATTAATTAATCCTGTCACATTACAAGTCTAATACAAACTGCTCTCTGATTGGTTCCAGAATGTGTTGCCCTAAGAAACTATCTCAAAAGCATTCTATGAACTCTTCATCCAGGCTATGACTGCCAATCTGATTTTTCCAGTTTATATGTAAATTAAAATCACCCACGATTATTGCTGTCCCTTTATCACAAGCACCAATATTTCTTCTTGTATATTTTGTCCCACATTGTGGTTACTGTTATGGGACCTGTAGACCACTCCCACAAGTGACTTCTTTCCCCTACAATTCCCCAAATCCACCCAAACCTATTCTACACCCTGATCTCCTGAAACAAGGTTATCCTGAGACTATGACCCCATCGTTCTGCTCTTAGTGGAAACAGCCTTTTAGCATCTACCCTTCATGATACCCTGGTGCATTCCCCAGTCACTCCTAACACCCCATCGCCTGCCAACAGCACCGATCCATGCAAACCCTGGAGATGTAACATCTATACTTTTATTTCCTCTCTCCTCACCCTCCAAGGTCCCAAAAACTCATTCCAGGTGACGCAGCAACTTACAGGTGCTTCTATCAATCTAGTCTACTGTATTCACTGCTCACAATTTGGTCTCCTCTACATTGGGAGGACCTAACCCAGATTGGGTGACCGCTTTGCAGAACAACATCAGCTCAGCCCACAAACATAACCTTAAGCTTCCGCTGACCTGTCATTTTAATTCTCCGCCTTTGCTCTTACGCTGACATCTCTGTCCTCGGCCTGCTTCACTGTTCCAGAGGCTCAACACAAGCTTCAGGAACAGCGCCTCATTTTCCCGTAAGGCACTTTACAGCCTTTCAGACTCAACATTGAGTTCAACAACTTCAGACCATGAACTCTCTCTCCCATTTCCTTTTCTCTCTTGGTTCTTTTTTTTTTTGCAACACACCTGCTCTGGCCATATTTCTATTTCTTTGTTTTTTTCCTGCCCACCTCCATTCCCTTTGGCCTTGGAGGGCTAACTCTTCAGTCATTCAATCTCTCCTGTCTTCCAGCCTATCCCTGACCTTTTATTATTTTCTTCTTCAAGCATGTGTTTAGTCCTCTCTTCTACATCTTGACTTTAAAAATGACGCACACTAAAGCACCTGTATCCTGAATACCCCTATCCAGTGAAAGCATTCCTGCTAATTCCCTCTCCATGCTGCTAATAATGTTTTTATGCCCCCTTGCTACTCTTATACTGACCACTGGAAATAATCTTTCATTACTTGCACGTCAAACCCTTAATTTTCAACAATTCTGTTAGATCCACTGCCCCTTTAATCTCTTCCGTGTCATTGAAAATACAGTTTGGCTTCTTCAATCTTTTATCATACGTGTATCACCTCATCGGTAATATCAGAGTGAGCTTATGCTGCAGTCACATCAGGGCTCTGATGTTCCATAATGAGGTGACCTAAACTGCACACTCTGTTCCAACTAAAACCCAGTCAATGCAGAACATCAAAGATCTGACAAGACAAGTCACAATTGAACATCAAGGTCTGCTAATGTCCATCAAGCTCTTGTGTTTTGCCCTTTCAGTTTTGGACGTACTCAGAATTCCAGATGAAATTACAACTTTATAACTGATTGGCCCACTCATTATTAGCATTCAATCGAGGCATTCAAGAGGGAATTAGGTGATTATTTAAATAGAAACAATGTGCAGGGTTACTGGGTAAAGGCAGGAGAATGGCACTGAGTCATAACTGCTCATTTGGAGAGCCAGCGGAGACACGATAGGACGAATGGCCTCCTTCTACACCATAACTATTCTGTGATTCTGTGATATGACAGCGAGATAGAGAGAGCAAGATAGAGAGTTATAGAGGTAGAGGTGGACACACTGGTAGATGTGAACATCTGTTCCGTGTCCTTTGCATTTTAAATATCACACTTTAGTGTAAGAATTCTTTAAAAGGGAGGTAGAAAGAGGGAGCCAGTTATGTGGAGTTGGTCTTTCTGACTTTCCTCACCTGGACTCTCCCAATTAGTCTCCAAATTAAGCTTTAAACCACCTCCCCTCCTCCCACAGGCTGTACTGTGCCTGGACTAAAAAGAGTGGGAGGCATGTTAAACAAAGCTGTGCTTTAGCAGCTACACATCAGTATTACGCTCTGAATCCATAAGCATTGCCATGGACTCCCAGTGAGTCCAGGGAGCATTTTCCCAGCACAAGACCATGAGGTGAGATGAGATTAGGCTCTCACGATATCTGTGACAAGCAGTGAAGGAAGTCTGTCGGTATTCCAGCAGCATTCGTTGGTTCTTTCTCCATGGATCTCTGCAAAGTTGGAAATGGGTAATTGTAGCACCGTACGCTGGCAGATGCTGTGGTCTTCCCTGCCTGTAAGTGAGTTACTACAAGTTTGAATCCCAGTTCGGGCAATGTGGAGATATTTTTTAATGGAGCAAATTATTGTAATGCAGGAAAAGGCACATTGAATGCATGATGGTCCAAATTCAGTGGCTTCTTACCCCACCGGCACCAAACGTTTTAAGTAAAAAGAGTTGCCAATCAATCAGCACCCACTTCTCATGTAGTATAAATTGTAGTTCCCTTTGAGATTTGGTATTCTTGCGATTCTGTCCTGATGAGTGCAAAATGAAAAACTTTGACAGTATGTCTCTATTTACAGCAAGTAAAACAGTTACTTTAAAGATGCAATAAAAAAAAACAATCATGTTGAGAGCTGTGGGTTTGGAGTCACGCGTAGGCCAGATTTCCTTCCCTAAAGGACATTAGTGATCTAGATGAGTTTTTACTGACAATCAACAATGGTTTCATGGTCATCACCAGACTTTTAATTCTGGATTTTTATTGAATTCAAATTCCATCATCTGCCATGGGTGGGATTCAACCCTGGGTCCCCAGAGCATTACCCTGGGTCTCTAGAATACTAGTCCAGTGACAATACTGCCATGCTACCACCTCCCCCATGACAACTCTCGCCAATTCTCATAAAACCCCAAATGGTTCACGAGTGTACTTTAAGGAAGGAAATCTTCCATCCTTACCTGGTCTGGCCTACACGTGACTCCAGACCCACAGCAATGTGGTTGACTCTTAACTGCCCTCTGAAATGGCCCAGCCTAGCAAGCCACTCAGTTCAAGGGCAATTAGGGACGGGCAGCAAATGCTGGCCTTGCCAGTGATGCCCCCATCCCATGGAAGGAATTTTAAAAACCCTTGGTGTTATCTACATGTCTACAGGCCGCACAGTAAAACGCAAAGGCAGGGGTTTCAGGGCTGCCACCTCAAAGAGAACAGGCTGCAGAGCAGCAGGCTGGTAGAACAGATTTTTCTGGTGTGCCTGTTTCTGTGTATTTTGCACATGTAAAGAAAACCCATGGAATTTGTTTTCGTAACATTCATTCATGGAATGTGGGCATCGCTGGCAAGGCTGGCATTTCTGGTCTATCTGTGTTACCCCGTGAAAAGCCGCCTTCTTCAGGACAGTGTGCTTGTTTAGGCCGTATTAGAGGGCAACAAGGAGCCAATCGCATTGCTGTGAGCTTGGATTCATGTTTAGCCAGACCGGGCAAAGATGTCAGATTTCCTTCTAGGACGTTCGTGAACAAGATGGGCTTTCGTGACAATCCCATGGTTTCACAGTCACCAACATTGAGATGAGCCTTCTTACTCCAGATTTGTTTCATGCGCAGAATTTGCCTTCCACAGTTGCCGGGGTGGGATTTGAACTCAGGTCTCATAAATCCAGGCCTCTGGCACAGTAGCAGAATCGCCGTGCTACCATTTCCAGCACAGAAGGAAGCCATTCGGCCCATCAGTTACCTGAAACAGTGATCCAACGAATCCCACTTTTCCCCCTAGCCCTGCAAATGTCTACTTTTGATAAAATGAGTTTAAAAATAAATAACCGAGCACGAACTGAACTAGCAGACCGACCTTTTCATGGTCAGGCAAAATCTATATCAAATATATTTTACATATATTAGAATTGTTAAAAAGCACTGTGGTTAGAATTGGCACCAGCACACCTGGATTGGTAAAAAGCCATTATCAACCTTCCAGAATCTGGCCGAGTCGATCACTCCTCTACCCCTCAACTTAAACCTTAGTTAAGCAGCCAGCAACCTGTTCGACCATGGGGGGAGGTTTGACCTGATCCTCATTGAATGTTTGAAACGTGAACAGAACAAAGGGGGATCCCTTTTACCCCCCCCCCCACTACCCCGCCACCCCCTCCCTAACTCAGAAGCACCACCTCCAGTTGGGCACGGGTAACTCTGCGCAGGTTCAATCTGGGAGGGTTCAATCTGGGAGCTTCCTGCTCTGCCTGAACCATTCACTGAAGAATGCATGAAAGGAGCAAGCCACCAGCAACCTCTGAACCCCATTTTGAAAAATCCCATTGGTGCACATCTCAAAAGAAAAATCCCATTGGCGCACATCTCATGCAAATCCCAACCTCTGAACCCCATTTTGAAAAATCCCATTGGTGCACATCTCGGTGGCACCTCGACGTGGGATGGAGGTAGATCCTCACTGGGAGCACTGTGAGGATGACGAGCTCCTCTTCTCACAACAGACGCGATGCAGAATGCCAGCGGATTTGGTCAGCATTAAAACAGTAGAACACATCTTCGAGGAGGCTGTTTGCTGGGGCAGTGAAGTGTGACAGCAGATTAGCAGAGTTAACTTTCAAACTGACAGTGAGAGAAATTACCTTCAAATAGTAAACTGACTTGTTTGCTTTAAGGAAGATTGCTGCTGTGCCTGTTTGTTTTGTTTTGAAATTTTATTTTGGCCCAGGTTGGTATTTGCCTCATGCTCGCCTTCAATCAACTATTCTTTCTTTAAGCATTCTGTTTTCTGAATTCTATGCTGGTTTCAGGAGGTTGGTGTGATAGCACCATGCTTTTACCAGCCCAACATGCACTCAAGGGATTCATACCCCCGCATAATAAATCAAGGCAACTTGTGTTCCATAGAATTACATCAAATGTTCAGTACAGAAACAGGCCGGTCATTCCAATTATGCCAGTGCTTATCCTCCACATGAGCCTCCCTCCATTTCTCTTCATCTCATGCCTCAACCCATCCTCTTACTCTTTTCTCCCTCATGTTTATCTCGCTTCCCCTTGAAAGCATGTTCTATTTATTCATCCATAGGATGTTGGACAGCATTTGTTGCCCATCCTTAATTGCCCTTGAGAAGGTGATGGTGAGCCGCCTTCTTGAACCGCTGCAGTCCATGTGGTGCATTGTTGTCAGGTGGCCAAGTTGTGCTATTAATGATAGAGTTGATCTGCAGACACTTCTTGGGTGGAAACATTAAGTTTATTTATAATATACTCAGCAGCAACTACACGTGTGCTTTCAACTCCAACTCTAACTCTACACTGACTGCTGAAGCAGTCCATGCTATTCTCCTATTGGTTACTACAGATCATGTGATCATCCTTAATCAATATTATTCTTAAAGGTATATTGCACACTAAATAAAACCTTAACTACTATATGCAGCTACACCCACAATGCTGTTAAGGAGGGATTTCCAGGATTTTGACCCAGCAACAGTGAAGCAATGGCGATACTATTCCAAGTCAGGATAGTGAGTGGCTTGGAGGGGAACTTAAAGGTCATGGTGTTCCCTTGCATCTGCTGCCCTTGTCCTTCTAGATGGTGGTGTTCATGGTTTTGGAGGGTGCTATAGAAGGAGCCTTGGTGAGTTGCTTCAGTGCACCTTGTAGCTACTGCAAACTGCTGCCATTGTGCATAGGTGGTGGAGGGAGTGAATGTTTAAGATGGTAGATAGGATGCCAATCAAGTGGGCTGCTTTGTTCTGGATGGTGTTGAGCTCCTTGAGTGTTGTTGGAGCTGCACTCATCCAGACAAGTGGACGGTGTTCCATCACACTCCTGACTTGTGTTGCTAATGGTGACAGAATGTACCTCCTTGGTTTACATTTTAAACATTCCCCTCTGGTCTTCCTCATCTTCCAACGTATGACCTGAAGGCTATTCCTTGCTTCGCTGAAATGCGGCTATATTCCCCTGCATTCAGATTGTGATTTCTTCTGCGTGTAAAACTGAAGACAAACTCCTTTCATCAACGGACATCTATCAATTCCAAAATCATGAACTGTAATACAGGTAATGCAGGCTGCCTTATTTTTAATAGCAGCTGCAGTGCTTTAGCAGTTGCTGTTTTGCAGGACATCCCACACTGGTGATCAGTGATCTGCCATCCTATCTAGGAAGGTCATTTGCGAATTCACTTGCCTTGCAAAATTGCGTTAAGTCGAGGTAGTATTTAAAAAAGGTCTGCCCATGATCTCTTTAGCAAAGCACCAAGACCTGAATATCAGCCTTATGATAGGCACCCTTTACATCCACTGCTGGGTCAAAATCCTGGAACTCCCTCCCTACACCACATGGACTGCAGTGGTTCAAGAAGGCAGCTCATCACCACCTTCTCAAGGGCAACTAGGGATGGGCAATAAATGCTGGCCCAGCCAGCGACGTCCACATCCTGTGAATGATTTTTTTAAAAATATGCAGGTTAACCCTGTGTAGGGCATCATCTAACTACCTCGAGCTAATGTTGTATAAAGCAGATTTGATCATTTCTGAAGGATCACCTGAGATATCGCATGCTGTCATCTCGTGCGATTTCATGTCGGGTTGAGTCGGGCACGTCTTGGATAAGCGTAAAATTCTGTCCTTTGTTCAGGTTTGGTTGCTGGTGCCCTCTAGTACAAAGCCTAGGTGATTCTCGATGTAGCTCTCTCTCCTACCACTGAAACCATTAATGTCAGTGATCAAGCCTGGTGTGTTTGGGATCAGCTGCTTGGTGAATAATGTCAACTGTAGCTCAGTTGTGGCTCATAAGGTTCTGGGTTCAAGATCCACACCAGACTTGAGTATAAAAATTAAGCCTAACACTGCAGTGAAGTGCTGTACTGTTGGATGTGCAGTCTCTTTTGGAGGTCCCATCTGCCTGCTCAGGTGGGTGTAAAAGATCCCATGGCACTATTTCATAAACAAGTAGGGGGGTTATCCCCAGTGTCCTGGCCAAAAACCGATTGTCATTATCAGATTGCTGTTTGCAGGAGCTTGCTGCTGCATTTCTCACATTACAACAGTGACTGCACTTCAAAAACACTTCGTTGGCTGCAAAGCGGTTTGAGGTGTCTGGTGGTCGTGAAAGCTGCCATATAAATGCAAGTCTTTCTCACCAGGCCTGTACCTCATCCCCTAACAGGAGAGGCAGATTAATACAGGAGAGAAGATGGGAGCAATCTGCCTCCCAGGCCCAGACTCAGTGTCCGATGGTATTCCAGTTAGGGAATAGTTTATGTAACTTTCTCCAGCTCCCACCCACACTACCTGCTTATGAACAGAGCAAATCCCCTAATCTTAGAGCAAATCAGACGACCAAAACAAGATCATTCTGAGAGTCGAGCACATCGGATGTTGAGGTTTGTGTCAAATTATTCACAAGTCTAATATTAGAGGGGAACTATTTCTCTTCTGTTTACATCTTGTCAGTGTTGTCTCCCTGTGTTTTTTGGGGGAATTTCTGTACATGAAAGTTTGTTAATATGTCAGCACAAGGGATTTCAGCTCGGTGCCTTTGTGTTTTCTGCTCATCAGCACTCAAAACATATGACAGCGCCTGTACAAAAAAATAACATCAGAGCCAGACATCATGTCAAAGCAACTGAAGTTTTCCTCATGTCAGTGTGTTTTTGGTAGTACATTAATGAACTGGCAAATTATTTCGCTCTCTTGTCTCCTGCTTCAGCATGCTTAAACTAGATGAATGCAGCAAAACATTTTGATTGTGTTGTGTACATGAAGATAGTAATGAGGACAGGGGCTTTTTGTTCTTACTAAGTTGCTTTGTACTTTTGCCCCTCCGTTTTTCCTGGATCTTTACTCTCCCACCAAGAAGGCTTTGAGAGAACCTATTTACAGATTCTGTCAATGCCACTCAACAACCATCTGTTATGAGATGTGCAAGCGAGTGGAAGCAGTTCTCTCTATTTTCTCTGACTCTTACCCTCTGGAGAATCAGCCTGTGTTCAGGAGACCTACCCCTAACAGGACAGTGAGGCTCCTGAGCGCATCATTAGGGGAGATTACATACAATTTACAGCGGAGGAACGGCTTGTCCAGCCCAGCGCAACTGGCATATTTCGGTTTTTATGCTCCACGTGAGCCTCAAGCCATCCCCAATTCATCCTGGCCCTTAAGCACCTCCTCCTATTGTTTTCTCCCCCAAGTATCGAGCTTCCCCTTAAATGCAGCCATGATGTTTCCCCCAACTACTCCATGTGGTAGCGCATTCCACATTCTAATCATATGGATGCAAATATGCTGTTACAATTTAGGCTCCTTGCCAACAATTTGTACTCATGCTTAATGCAAAAAGTTGGCTTCAATAGACAAGCCTTGGAGATGTCTAGTCCACTGAATTCTGAATGATTAGAATGTGGAACATGCTGAATTCTTAAATGCGTCTCCCCCCCGCCCCCAACCAACAATTTTTCTCCCTTATCCTTCCCCTGAATCTCGGGTCAGACTTTTTTAGGTCAGCGGGCCCCGAGATTGGCCGGAGAACTGATCGCCCGCCAACCCGTGGTTTCACGCTCGCTGGCCAACCCACGGCCAGCCAGCCTGTAACGGGCACTGGAAAGTTCAGCGCTGCCGGGGGTGAGGGAGGGCATGAGGAGGGCGGGCGCTGATGTCAAGGCGGGCGAGGGAGGCGGCGCTGAGAGAAAGCCCCCCGGAGGTGGAGAGCTGCCTTCGGGAGCTGCAGGCTCCACAATCCGCAAATAAGGTTTTGAAGATCGGGCACTTGAAAAGAGACATGATTGAAAACACTGCCACTGAACTTTTATTTCATTTCATCACGGGTACCTCACCCCGCTCTCGGATGAGGTTTCATGAAGAAAGTGTAAAGGCCGCCTGGCCAAGGTTTGACGGGCAACATAAAATTAAAGACATTTGTGCCACTATTGACCTTAATAGCAGCAGGCGCGCTTACATCTTCCGCGCCCACCCGCCGACTGAAATATCGCGGGAGCGGGGGATGATGCCAGGGCACTCGCCTGTCACCATCTCGTGTGATTTCATGCCAGGTCGGGTCGGGTGGAGTGGGGCACACCTCCATCGAATCAGCATTAAATGCTGCCCTTTGTCGTTGGTGCCCTTTGGTACAAAGCCTAGGTGACTCTCGATGTAGCTCTCCCTCCTGCCACTGAGACCATTAAAGTCAGTGATCAGGCCTGGTGCGTTTGGGATCAGCCGCTTGGTGAATAACGTCAGTTAATAGCACTCTTGTGTCGGATAAGGTTCTGGGTTCAAGTCCCTCACCACACTTAAGTATAAAAATCAAGACTAACGTTTCCAGTGGAGTGTTGGATGTTCCTTCTCCTTTGGAGGCCCCATCTGCCTGCTCAGGTGGGCCTAAAAGATCCCATGGCACAGGTTCATAACGAGTAGGGAGGTTATCCCCAGTGTCCTGGCCAATAACGGATTATCATTGTCAGGTTGCTGTTTGTGGGAGCTTGCTGTGTACAATTTGGCTGCTGCGTTTCTCACGTTGCAACAGTGACAACACTTCAAAAGTACTTCATTGGCTGCAAAGTGCTTTGAGATGAGTGGTGGTCATGAAAGGTGCTATATAAATGCAAGTCTTTTTTTTTGACCTGCCAAGGGGAACTTTGAGCTGAATGTTTATTGAAAGATGACTGATCTCGGACAAAGAAGGAGGAGCTAAAATACAAAGATTGATCTGGTGGCCTTTTTGTTATTCTAGTACCCAGTGATGGGAGTCCTGTGGCACAGTGGCTGGTGTCCCTGTCTCTGAGGCAGAAGCTCTGGGTTCAAGTCCCACTCCAGGACCTGATGGCTAAGGAAGGTGCGTTCATAATGCAGCCAAACACGAGTATCAACATACAAATCCTCCCAACGCATGGCAAGAGTGGGAGTGATTCCTGATCAGCCATGTGATGGAAAGAATGTTGGAGCCTTGACTGTCACTATTCATAGCTCCAGACTACAACATATATGGAAAAGTGTATGTTGCCATAGCAACTCGGACTCCCTGAGTGAACTGTATGAACACAGCCCCATCACCCAGAGATGGGTGGGGCTTCAGGTGATGGGGCATGTTTGGGAAAGTGAAGAGTTTAATCAAACTCAATAAAGATGGATTGATCGCAATTAAAATTATTTATGCTGAATGCCTTTCAAAATGAACCCTGTGGCCCATAAAGATAACTAAAGATTCCTTGTTTGCTGATGGTGTCTTGCTGAGATATTGATCATTTACACTCTTTGATGTCAAGACATCGCTCAAATTAGCTTCTGCTTTTGAACGGATGTGTTTTCGAAATCGCTGGATTAATTTGATCAACAGCTGAAAGTTTGTACCGTTGTTTCAGATTTGGAGTAAACTCTATCCCCCCAGCTCTTCTCATAAGCAGTGTCTTTGAGCTTTAAGACAAGACACGAATTTATATCTCCGGGGCCAGGGAGAAAGTAATGAAGTGGGGAGACTAACTGGATGCCTCGTTCGTCAAGCCAGAGGGACAGAATCTTATCAGCCACGCAGAGCCGGCTTTGGGGCTGGTGGTGGGGAGTTATGGAACATTTCCATCGCTGTCTCCCCCACTTACAATGGCAGCTCCCACCTCTCCTGCTGGGACTACCAGCCGCCCAGAGCCTCAAACATTCCCACAGGCCTGCCCTCCATCCTTAATTGGAGGGGACTCCCGAAACTGATCTCTTCATTGGCTGCTTTCAGGAACGTTGGGGGGGACCTCAGAAATCATTGGGAATGGGACCTGGGAATGCTGATGAGAAACTGAGGCAGTGAAGCTCCGCCCGATGGGCTGAGCGGCCTCCTTGTGCGCTGTAAGCTTCTATTATCACTTCTGTCAGAAACATTGTGCCTGAGGTCCTTCACTGTGAAACACCTGAACTCTTATGTAGCCAAACACAGCAGGCATTTTGTGCACCGCATCCAGTGCTGCAAGTTGGTCCACATCCCCTTTCTGCTTGCCTGGGAAAAGGCCCATCCCTTATTTCATAATTATTCTCCAGTATTGCTGCGAAAAGAGAGATGTCGAAGCTTTTCATCTTGCACTAATCAGGACACTTTGCAAGAATACCAATATAAAGGGAAAACAACAATTTATACTCTACGAGAAGAGAATGCTGATTGGTTGGCAAGTGGACTCTGATTGGTAGAGGCATTGCTTTGGAGAGTGCACCAACTGATGGTGACTGTCAGTTAACTGGCAAACATTGTTTGAAATTTAATTTAGGCGGCTTGACCCGGATTGGTCAAGGCATTGCCACTTAATCTCCACCGACCCTCCATTTTTATCAGATCTCTCAACCCCCTTCTGCTTGCCTGGGATGGGGAGAAGCCAAAAGACACCCTATAAAGGGCCTCCTCCACAATGGTGCCCTAGCAGCGTTTCCTAATATTTTAATTAAATTTTTTTGAGAAAGTGGCTGAGAGGGAACCTTCTTGTTCAGTGTCGCCTTACACTGCAGCCAGGTGCCTCATTGAAAGCGCAAAGCCTTTGACTGGCCCTCCAGTTTTTCGAGAGCCCACCCAGCGCACATAATTGGACAGCAAACCTGTCTCCATGCTAATTAAGGCCCCCTCACCAAGTCAAAAGCCCAACAAGTGACTGTTTCCCCCACCCGCCACCCTCCCCCCTCCCAAGAGTGGGTTCAAGACCTGGAAACAGTCCCAGCTCCTGTCTCCCAATGCCTGAAGCGAAAACTCAACCCATGGTCAACATCTTCCATTAAAACATTATCTCCACCAAGTAGGTTCTTTATTCTCCAGTCTGCTGTCCTAGAAATCTTTCTTAATTGGTCTTCCCTGAGGATTTTGTCTGATGAGCACATAAGTTGATGTGATAATCAAACATTCTGGATGTCATTCAATACAAGAGGAAGCCTGGGATGGCATTGCTGCAACATGTTTGTTCCTATTAGTGAGCCAGAGGCCTGTCGTTTTTAATAATGATTTCTGATTGACAAGAAGGACTTTACCAGAGGGGGAAAAAAACAGTAAAGTAAGAGTACTGGTCCAAACCTTAAAATAGTACACCAGTAAAAACTGGGAAATAAGAGTACTGGTCCGAACTGTTTCCTCCTTCTGTGTAGAAAAGAAAGAAACCATTAGTCTCAGGGGAATTAGCAGAGTGGTTATGCTAATGACCTGGATTACTAATTTAGCAACCTGACTTCAAATCCCCTTAAGGCTTAAATTCAATTAATTAAATAAATCTGGATTTGAAAAGCTGTCATCGGAAACAATGACCATGAAACCACCAGGTTCCCTAGCCTGGCCTATATGTGACTCCATGTCCACAGAAGTGTGGTGGACTGTCACTCATCGGTATTCAAGATGGCAACTCAGCCTGCTCAAGGCTCAATAAAGGTTGGCCTTGCCTGTGACAGCGCATTCTGCAAAAAAAAAGGCCCATCCCCTCATTTCATAATCAATCTCCCCCTACTGTCCGTTTTTATCAGGTTTCCCAATCCCTTTGTGCTTCTGGGGGGGTTTTCCCTTAAACCCCTTTACCCCTGCTTCCAATGGTCTCCTGTCTCAATGTGTTCTGCCCTGTGAGTGAAAGGGAGCTATCTAACTATCCTTCCCATTCCAAACTGTTCCCTTTGAAATTAGAAGGGGATGAAGTTGGTATTGGATATTACTGGCTTGGGGGGTGGGGGGGGGGCGGTGGGGAACAGGTAATAGCAGATTATCTCCATTGAAGATAATGAAAGGCAAATCAAACAGGGTCCAAAGCAGAGTGCCATTGGCTTCCTCACCCATTTCCCCACCGGGGATCAAAGCTAACTTCACCCCTTGAAAATGACAATGCACTTACTTCAAATTCTCTCTTTTCCAAACTAAACCAACCCAACTTCACTCACTTTCCCAAAATTCCTGATGCCAGAACTGATCAAGATTTCTCCTCTCTGTCCCTGCTCTAGGGCAGTAATGTGGTTTGGTAAGCGAATAAGACAATAACCATACGTTTCCAGTCTGTTGGCTCTCTTGTCTCTGAACAAAATGTCGCAGGTTCTTGATGGACTTTTTCTGGCATTTCAGGGCAACAGCAGATGCACAGGAAAGAAAGTCCTTCCCTAGAAATCAGACGGGGAACTGATGCCAAGACAGCTAAAACATAGAATGTGAGCAGCCTTTATGTAATTTATCCTCTAGGTTCATTAAGCCTCTGTGCTCTTCTTAATTAACGTGCCCAAATTGTGCCCATTTAGAGCAGGAATTGATGAGAAGACAGCTGGTCAAGAGCGGGCAAAGGTTCCCATCCCTCTCCCCTAAAAGATGGCCCCAATTCAAGTGTCCTCCCTGACCAGCAACATGGCCCTAATCCTCCCTTCCCCCATAACTGATATGCCCGGACTTACAGCAAGTTAGGTGCATATGGTGGTCTTACATGTGCCACCTGTGTTGTGGCAGTGCCAGCCATGTTGCTCTTTCAGATGAGACATCAAACCAACCCCTCATCGGCTGCTCAGGAATGTGAGGTGACCTTCCTGCAACATATAAGATTCTGAGGGAGATTGACAGGGTGGATGCCAATAGGATGTTCTCCCTTATGGGGGGGGGCCTAGAACTAGGGGCATGGTTTCAGAATAAGAGGTCGTCCATTTAAGACAGAGATGAAGAGGAATTTCTTCTCTCAGATGGTTGTTAGTCTTTGGAATTCTCTTCCCCAGAGAGCAATGGAGACGGAGTCATTGAATACATTCAAGGTTGAGTTAGATTGTTGAGTTAGATTGACTTTGATCGACAAAGGTTATGGAGGCGCAGGCAGGAAAGCAGAGTTGGGATTACAATCAGATCAGCCATGATCTTACTGAATTACAGAGCTAGCTCAAGGAGCCTCATGGCCTACTCACTCTTATTTCTTACCACAGAATCACACAGTGCAGAAGAGGCCCTTCGGCCCACTGAGTCTGCACTGACACGTTACATTACATTACATGAAAGAACCTTTGGCCTTATTCAAAGAAGAGCGAGTGTCTTGGCAAGTGTTTCACCCTCAAGCAACATCACCAAAACCTGATTTCCATCCTGACATTGACATTTTCCGCCACCCCTTCATCGTCACTAGGTCAACATCCAGGAAATCCCAGATATTTCACCACATGGACTGCCGCAGTTCAAGATGAAGACCCATCACCAGCATGTTCCTATGGTCAGCCATGGGTGGGCAATAAATGCTAACCCTGTCAGGGATCCCCACATCCCCAGAATGAATTTTGGAACATTCACTTGCTAGAAGCTACATACATTTAGGCACAAGTTCCCGTCCTCTGCAAGCATAACGAACATGTTCCAGGCATTGCGCCTTTTTCAGTTAAACAAAAAACATGGGGGAACTGTTCCCTGCTACATTCTCCATGGCAACACCTCAACCAATCAGTGTCCACTAGCCAACCAATCAGCACCCTTTTCTCATGCATCGCAAATTGTTGTTCCCTTTGAAATTTGGCATTCTTGCATCCGTCCTGATGAGTCCAAGACGAAAAGCTTCAACAGCATGTCTCTTCTTTTCCGCAACACTCAGGTTCTGTCCTACCACGCGACTAATTTAAAATTAACAATGGAACCAGCTAACCTCCACGCGTGTAACTTGACAGCTGTGTTTATTATAAAGAACAGCAGCGGGAAAACTTCAAAAGTAATCCCTGGGGTGTAATGGGATGTTCTAAGGATGTGACAAGGTGCTTTATAAATTCAAGTTTTTCTTTTTATATACTCTTCTTTTTTGTAAACCCATAGTTGTGAAGAGATTATTTGTACAATATCCTTATGTAATGCCTGCAGTTTTATTGAAGATTTAAAAAAGCCTTCTATCTGATCCACTAAGCTCCCCTGTAGTATATTTTACAGAAAGTAACTGGGTACATAAATGTTCTTAATGTCTTTTTTTTAAGTCGTCTACAGTACTGCTCTGAATAATACAGTGTAGCAATGCAGTTCACTCAATTATTAGACAAAATGGATTTCTTAACCTAAAATTCTCAATGTAATGGATAAAGCTTGCTTTTAGAAAAATCCCCCTTGTGCACAAAATGGTTTGGAGGCCCTGGTGTGGGATTATCTCAGTATTTCTGTAAATTTGAAATGAGAATGTTAAAAAAAACACACACACGCTTAAGTAAAAGCAAGTGCAGCCTGGTTTATATTGCGGGTAAGTGGAAAACAATCTGAGCATAATCTCCAGGAAAATAAATCTCGGCGGCATGTTAGATGAATCATAATTGCTTCACATGCAAATGCCAGACTGAGACCCCTTAATGGAGTTTGCTCGGCATCTTAAACAAACATGTTAGGAATCCATGAGTTTTAATGTGTTATTATGCCTTTCGTGACCCCAGAACATCCGAAAGTGTCAATGAAAATATTTCAAAGCTTAGTCACTGTTGTAACTTCAATAATGTAGCGATCATGGGGCTGATGGTAGCATAGTGGCAATGTCATGGGACCAGTGATCCAGTGATCCAATCTAATGCTCTGCTAGATGCGGGGTTAAAATCCAAGTGCGGCTGGTGAAATTTAATGTAGCGTTGAAAACTGGTCTCAGTAACGGTGACCGTGAAATGATCTCCAATTAATGTGAAACCCCATCTGGTTCACTTGTGCCCTTTAGGGAAGGGAATCTGCCACCCTTACCTGGTCTGGCCTACGTGTGACTCCAGACCCACAGCAACGTGGTTGCCTCCGAAATGACCGAGCAAGCCTCCTAGTTCAAGGGCAATTAGCGATGGGCAACAAATGCCGGCCTTACCAGGGACACCCACATCCTGTAAATCCCAACAAAGGAAATGTCCCTGTCAGGAGCATCATCAAAAATTAAATCGGTAAAGCTCCTTCATTTCCTTTCTCACCTCCCTCTTCTCTTTTAGGCTCCTTCCTATTCACCTTTGGACAAGCTTTTAGCATCTATCGCATTCCCTTGTGTGGCTCAGTGCTGGTTGTATGTCTGTTTATGCCCTTGCGAAGTGCCTCACAATGTTTGCCAATGGTCAATGTGCCAACTATCTGTGCCAAGTTGCTGTTATTTTGTCAGCGATGAAAAGGCAGGTGGGTTTTGATACTACCAAAAAAAAACCCACACAATACATATCGTTCTTCAGCGCAAGGGTGCTCAGTGCTCTTGCCTTGTGTATGTTGGTGTAGCTACACCCACAGCGCTGTTAGGGAGGGAGCTCCAGGATTTTGACCCAGTGACAGTGAAGGAATGGCCGATATATTTCCACGCCAGGATGTTGAGTGGCTTGGTGATGTTCCCAAGGGCAGAAACGTTCGCTTGGCAGGTGGGCGCATTGCCCGACCCACTCGGGTGTGAAATGACACGTGTTGATGTCGGCCGAGGGTCCCAGTGTCAACGCCCAGTTGCGCAATAGTTTGGTCGGTGGGCGGGTGGCGAGTTGGCAGCATGCCCGCTGACAATTAAAGGGCCTGGTAAGGCCATTAAATAATCAATCAACGTCCAACCTCACAGTTAGCAGGCGGGGGGAAAAGGCCAAGCGGCCTTTGCATTATTTTGGAAACCTCATCCAAAAGCAAATAAAAATCAAATAAAAGTTTTAAACTTGAATCAATAAGATTGCCCTGCGCATGTCTCAGAGTCACATGATGGGACATGTTTGTTACATTTTTAGTTTCTTTATTTTCTTTTTTATACAACATTTCATCTCCCCGAGGTAGCTCCGAGCCTCAGGGAGATTGTGAAGTGTTCACTCGTGCGCATGCTCTGCCCGCTCACACTCCTCCTGCCACCCCCCACCCCCCACCCCGCACCGCCCACCCCCCCACATCACAGCCCCCACCCCTCACCCCCCACAGCCCCCACCCCTCCCACCCTGCACCCCCCACACCCCCTACCCCCAATCTCTACCCCCCCTGGCCCCACAACCCCCACCCCCCCCCCAGTCCTGCACCCCTCACCACACACCCCCACCCCTGTCCTGCACCCCCCACCCTCTCCGCCCCACCCCCCCCACCCCCCCACCCTCTCCGCCCCACCCCCCCCCACCCCCCTGACTGCCACCCACCTGCCCACCCGCCAAGTGTAAAATCCTACCCCTTGTGTCTGCTGCCTTTGTCCTTCTAGATGGTGGTGGTCGTGGGTTTGGAAGGTGCTGTCGAAGGATCCTTGGCAAGTTCCTGCTGTGCATCGTGTAGATGGGACACACACTGCTGCTGCTGCTGCTGCTACTGTGGAGGAGGGAGTGAATGCTAAAGGTGGTGGATGGGGTGCCAGTCAAGCGGGGCTGTTTGATAGTGTGGAGCTTCCTGAGTGTTGTGGGAGCTGCTCCCGTCCAGGGAAGTTGAGAATATTCTGTCACACTCCTGACTGGTGCCTTGTGGATGGTGGGTAGGCTTTGGGGAGTCAGGAGGTGAGTTACTCTCCGCAGGGTATCTCATTATGTGGCTTAGCATCATACCTTGTTATATAATGGTCCTGTGAGGCACCTTGGGACGTTTTGTTACATTAACGGCGCTATATGAATATAAGCTGTTGTTGGTGGTGCTGCTGGCGCATCAGCTTCTTGAGCTGCTGCCCTGCTGTGCAGCCAAGGCCGCTCTCACAGTCTGAGACCCTGCCGTCTGAGTGTTTGCCGCTCGGTGCTTAACACAAGGTCTTCCATAGCCCAGGGAGCGGAGAGCCTGAGTAGCGTTGCCAACCCTCCAGGATTGGTCTGGAGTCTCCAGGAATCGAAGACCAGTCTCCAGGACACCGCTGTTTGCAACCCTGGACCAAAATCGTCGGGACATGGACAAAAGGTTGGGGTTTTTTTTTAGGATAATTTTTATTTGAAAATTTCTCTTTACCAGATACAAAATTGTTGAAAATGGTTGGGGTGGGTGGGGGGGTTGCGGAGGAGGTCAGGTGGGAAGCTGTTTGTCTGACAGTCGTAGCATCATCCAATTGGGTGATGAGTCTTTTTGCTTCCCAATTGGCGTAGGGAGGCAGAGCGTCACCAGGATGGATGTGTTGGCTGACTAACGGCTGCGGCGCGGGGTCAAGTCGTGTGGTGGAACCTCCAGGGATACGTCGCATCACAGTTGGCAACCCTGCCTGACCACCTGAAGCGGTCTCTCCATCGGGCAACATCCGAGATCACAGTGAGAGACAGCACGTCAAGCCCTCACTGCTACTCGACTGACAGACACGGGCGCACTGCACACTGCAGCCATTCTTGTCAAAAACGGCTCCCCTTAAATTTTGTTTGAGACACAACGGGCTTTCTACAGCACTGAGGTACAGAGCACCATTGCAGGCCCAAGGAACAATGCACCTTGCGCAGCTCCCGGGAATTGGCTGGCAAGGTCCATGTGCTGTGATGTCTGGAACAATACTGCCCTCTGCTGAAGCAATGGGCAAACAACACCTCCCATGTCTGGCCAAAGTTTAGTTCCCAACTTCTTTCTTCGGCAAAAAACAAAAAACTGCGGATGCTGGAAATCCAAAACAAAAACAAAAACAGAATTACCTGGAAAAACTCAGCAGGTCTGGCAGCATCGGTGGAGAAGAAAAGAGTTGACGTTTCGAGTCCTCATGACCCTTCGAAGGGTCATGAGGACTCGAAACGTCAACTCTTTTCTTCTCCGCCGGTTCTTTCTTTGGCAATTGGCCACAGTCTCCTTTTCTGTTGACAGTTCTGGAAAGTACTTTGGTGATGACGGGCACCTTGTCTCTGGGATCAGAGCAAAACATGTTATTCTTACAAAAAAGTGTGCATTTCAGTCAAGCTGTTTCTCAGCATCAGGAAGTAAAGGATAAAGAGCTGACTTTCTATCAACAGCGAAAACCTTCATTTATATAGCACCATTAACATCGTTAAACATCCCAATCAAGTCACTTCCCCCTAGGGTTATCAAACAAAATTTGACACTGGGCAACGAAGTGAGATGTTGGGCTGGATTTTCGTAAAGCCAGACAGGTGCCGGGAGTCTGGAAAGTTCCCAACTCCGCAGACCCGTCTCTGTTAAGGAGACCCCTCGCCCACTGTGTTTTTGTTTTGGGAGGCGGGGGTGGGGTGGTGGGACGGAGTCCGGATGCAGGGCCGAGGCGGCAACGGAGGGAGGGCAGATGGTGAGGTCGACGGGAAAGAGGGTCCACCTCCATTCCCGGGGATAGTGACCCTGTTGTCATGATGAATGTCAGGTCCTCAAATCCTTACTCCTCACCACCACGCCCACCCCCAACATGTTTCCCCTTGCCCCCTCCATCCCCCCCATGCACCTTGTGTCTCCTCATGACCCCATGTCACCTCCAGTGACCCCCCCATATCTGCTCTGTCATATATTCCATGCCCCCTCTATACCACCCCCCCTCCCCCCAAGTAGCTCCCATGTCCCCTCCATATCCCTGTTATATACTCCATGCCCCCTCATATTCCCCCATACTCCTTCCATGCCCCCCCCCCCAACCATGCATCCTCCATACCCACTCTCCCAGAGTCTGGAATCCCAGAGTCAGGTCCCACCGGCCATTTTTAATTGTTTCGTGAGTTGGCCCGGCTCGGAGAACATCTGGACCGTTAAAGTCAGTTGGCCAACAGCTTGGTAGGTTTTAAACAGCATCTTAAAGGAGGAGAGAGGGAGGGGATTAGGGAAGATGTGGAAGGGCATGAGTTCCAGGCAACTGAAGGTGTGGCCGCCAATGGCGGAGTGATGATAAGGGACCAGACTTGGAGAAGCAGCGAGATTTCAGAAGGTTCTCAGAGGGGGTTACAGAGATGGGGCAGGAACAAAGATTTGCTTTGCTGCGTCATAGTTAAAGAAATAATTGGAACTTAAACCCCATTTTACACTTCTGCCCACTACTGACAAACAAAAGATGTTATTAATGTAAAAGTATTTTCCCGCTAAAAGCCAGCCATCCTCATTATCTCCACTGACCAGCCTCCTTGACCTTACTTCAGCCGTTGACACTCTTTACTATCTTCTCTCTGACCTTGAGTGGAGCCCTTGTGTCTCCATCATGAATGTACCTCTGTGAAACCACTTGCACCCCGTGACAACCTAACTCGCTGCACAGCTCAAACACCAACCAAGCATCAGTGGCCACTCCTGTCAAAGTCAGGATTGTGAAACAGTACAGCATTGCCAGAGGCCATTTGGCCCACTGCGTGTGTGCTAGGTGGCTGCGGTGCTGTGCTGAACTGTAAGGACAGCCAATACACCATCATCAGGAGAATTGGTTAATACTAAAGGGCAGAGCTCATTAGTATACTGACTTCAAGAGTAAAGCAGCTTGTGGGATGGTGTGTGAGAAAGTCATTGAGTTAAAAAGTCAGCCATGATCTAGTTGAATGGCAGAGCAGGATTGAGGGGCCGAATGGCCTACTCCTGCTCCTGTTTCCTATGTTCCTTAGAATACCAGTCTGTTGACAATTGGGTCCCATTTCCTCTTGAGTGTCCAGCAATGCCTGGATTTTGCAGTTCTCCTTTCTGTTTGCAAATCCCTCTATGGCCTCACCTTTCCCTATCTCTGCAATTTGCCCCAGCCCAACAACCCTCCAGAGGCTCTCCACTCCACCAGCTCTGGCCTCTTGCGTAGCCCCGATTTTAATCGCTCAGCGCTTGGCGGCCATGCTTTCAGCTGCCTGGGATCTAATCTCTGGATATTTCCTCCCTAAATCTCTTCACCTCTCCCCTCCTTAAAGACAATGCTCCCACCAGGCTTTTCGTCACCCATCCTAATATAACCGAAGGTGGCTCAGAGTCAAACTTTTGTTTGGTAATCACCGGGATGAAGTGCCCTGGGGCGATTTGACGATGTTAAAAGTGCTATATAAATGCAATTTACTTTTGACCACCAACCCCCGCACTTCTCAACTGTAATGCTCAATAGTTCAGTCTTTGGCCCAATCACTTACACCAATGTTCTGCTCCTATTTTTCATCTTGGTATCCACCAACACAGTCCAACAGAAGAGATATGTCATTTGATGTTCCTAATATTCCTTGGCGCAAGAAAGAAATGACTATTATGGCATAATTTTACAAATGTCAAGTTAACTTCTTGTACAGTACAGAACTATTACTCGAGTAGAACTCATTCTTCAGATGTCAGGAGAGATATCTGCAGACTTCATGAAATGACTCAGTGAGAAAGTTATAAATAAGCAGGAATACAAGAGGAGTCTGCATTACTCATGCTTTCCTGTGTGACCCACCCAACTTGTTTAAATTAAGTAATAACATGCACGTGGGCATGCTTTACCGTTCACTGGAGAAGCAATGATCAAACTGAGCGCAAGGTATCAGGCAATTACTTAGCATAAATTACCCTTTGCCACCATCCCCTACAATATGCACCTACAGCCGCTGTACAGTGAGACATCTCAAAGTAATTAATTTTGGATTTTGAGTCTCTGTTCAGTCCTTTCCGAATCTTCCAATGTGAACAAGCCCCTCCACAACCCCAGCATCCTGGCTCAATGGCTGGTGCCTTCGCCTCTGAATTACAAGGCTGTGTGTGGGTTTAAGTCCTGCTTTACAGACCTGAACACAAGCTCCGGGTTGACTCCCCAGGGCAGTGCTGAAGGGGTGGTATGCTGCTTTTCAAAGGAGGTGTAAAACTGAGACCCCCCCCTCCCCCCATACCCCCCTCACCACCCACCCACCACCCCCCCCCCCCCCCCCCCCCCACCTCGCCTACCCTCTCAGGTGGGTGTTGAACGTCTCACGTTCATAACTGAAGAAGAGCAGGAGATGTATCCCTGGTGTCCTGGCTGATATTTATCCTTCAGTCAACATCACTGAAGAACAAAACAGGCCGCCACCCCCATTTCACACCGGCGGGTGAATTAAGGCTCGCCCAGAGTGAGGCGCTCACTGCAGCGCTGCCTGAGCGGTGGTGGAGGGGGGTTGGATGGGGGGAACTTCGCAAGCTTGCACAGGAGAAGCTCCCTGAGGCACAGAGCCGGCTCAGGGAGATGAAGGCCTGTGGAAATGAAAAATAAAGCATTTTAAAATGTTAAGAAAAAACATGTCCTCATGTGACTCTGTCACATGATCGGGGGACATGTTACTCATGACAAATTAAGATTCTTATTTTATTTTTCATTGATGTTGGAAACCCCTATCCCGCCCGTGGATGAGGTTTCCTTAAAAAAATGCAAAGGTCGCTTGGCCTTTTCACCTGCCCGACCACTGTAATGTTGGACGGGCAGTGAACAATTACATTTAATTTGGTACTTTAAGGGCCTTAATAGGCCTGTTAATTGTTGGTGGGGCACGCTACCGACTCCAGCACGCACCCCCCAACCGAAATATCGCGCAATGGCTTCAGGATACTCACCTGACATCATCGCGCGCCATTGTATGCTCGTTCGGGTCAGTCACGCAGCTGCCCAACGAGCTATAAATTCTGGCCATTATTGTTTGTGGGAGCTGGCTGTGTGCAAATTGGCTGCCCTACTTCCTGCATTAGAACAGTGACGACCATAAAAGTACTTCATTGGTTGTTAAGTGTTTTGGGGCGTGCTGTGGTCATGAAAGGTGTTATATAAATGCAAGGGCCTCCTTTATTCGTTCACCAGTGCTATTATGGAGGTCTTGCGGCGCAGTGGGTAGCGTCTCCGAGCCTGACATTCCGGGTTCGATTCCCACCCCAGGACTTGATGGCCGAGGAAGGTGCGTTCATAACCTGCAAACCCATCCGACACATGTGGTAAGAGCGGGTGAGAATCCTGGTCAGCCATGTGATGGAAAGAGCATCAGGGGCTCGATCCATCCGCAGCTCCAGACTGCAACCTGCACGTGAAACTACATGTTGCCACAGCGACTCGGACTCGGACTCCATGAAGGAACCGGAACACACCAGCACCATTACAACTCTGTGCTCCTGGTCCAGCTCTGATGTGACTGTGACATAATATTACAAGGAACGCTTTGAGCTAACACAGGCCCCTTTTTTTGTATGTGAAACACTGGCTCTCCCTCAAGGTCACTGATGTGTCCTTTCCTGTGTGGGGTGGTGAAGGGTTGGTCTGGCCTAGTTGTGACTGTTGGGAAGCTTCGGACAACCTGAGGTCCATTGTTCCTAACTGTTGCATTTACCAAATCTCATGTCTCAAATGGCTCAGAAAACTTTACATTTATATAGCGACTTTCATAACCTTAAGGTATCCCAAAGTGCTTTAAAGCCAAAGAAGTACTTTTCGAAGTGTAGCCGCTGTTGTAATGTAGGAAGCAAAGCAGCCAATTTGTGCACAGCAAGCTCCCACAAATAACAATGTGGGAACGATGTTGGTTGTGGGATAGCTAGCGTTCCCAGTACGACCAGGAGAACCCCACTTCCCTTCACATAATGCCATGAGATCGTAGCTATCTGCCTGAGTGGACAGACAGGTCCTCAGTTTAACAAGTCCAAAAGATGACACCTCTGACAGGCAGCGCTTCCGCATCACAGCACTGGACTTTGACCTCAGTTCTCTGGAGTGGGACTTGGGCCCACCATGTTCTGACACAGTGAGCTACAGCAGACATTGTAGTGCACCCTTTCTCAAAGCACCGTGGATGAGCAGCCTGGTTGTGTCCTAGTGGCACCAATTGAGGTTAGGGGTAGCAGTTCACAAACTGGGGTCCAGGAGTTGCAGATAACAAGGGCACCAAGGGCACTCTGCCACCAGGCATCCATTCAAAAGAAAATTCAGGGCCGGGTCATGCACAGGGAAAATTTGATCTCCTCTGACATCTCCTGTTCTAGGTGAAATTAAAATTCCATGCTGACTTTTCCTTAATTCATCCATGGGATGTGGGCATCACTGGCTAGGCCGGCACTTAATGCTCTTCCCTGACTACCCTTGAGAAGGTGAGTGGTGAGCTGCCTTCTTGAACTGCTGCAGTCCCTGTGCTTGGTGCAGGTAAACAGCCTCAACAGCATTACTGTGACACTAATTGCTGTTTAGCGCCTTTTGCCAACTCAATGAAACCAATTTTTTAAGACAATAGGAAGGCAAAAAAAAAACAATCAAATTTGGGCATCAGTTGTTAATGGAAGACAACATTCTGACTGGAAAGAGAAGCAGACGCTCAGAGCTGAAGGAGTGCTGTCTTGTTGGAGGTGCTGTCATTTGGGTAGGACATTAGATTGAGCTCCCATCCGTTTGGCACCATTAGTCATGGAGCAGGGAGTTCTCCTAGTCCTCCGGTCAATGTCCCTGTCTTAAAACCACAGAAGCAGTAGAACAGCATTCATTCGCTTTGCTGCTTATGGGATCTTGCTGTGTGAAAATGGCAGCCAAATGACATCAAGTGCTCAAGTTCCAGTCCACAGACATGAGCACCTAATCCTGGCTGGCGCCCCACAGCAGGACTGAGGGAGGGCTGCACTGTCAGAGGTACCATCTTTCGGATCAGACTCTCAGAGCAGACGCCAAAGATCCCATATGAAGAAGAGCAGGGTGAGTCCTCCCCCCACACACTCCCCCTGTGCCCTGGGCCGATATTTATCCTTCGGCCTACAGCCTTAACAGGTTATCTGGTCATTCTCACATTGCTGTTTACCAGGATCTTGCTGTGCCCATATTGAATGCTGTGTTCCTCTGTTCAGCTGAAAGCTTCAATAAACCTGAGGCTACTCAGAGTGATCTGAACAGCCAACACTTTCAGTCCCAGGTAACTGGGGCACCCCAGTTAACAATGGGTGACTTTTTCACACATAGAGGCCCTGCCTCAGTGCTGTTTTCACTAATTCCTGTTGAAATCTCAGAATTTCAAGCAAAGTATCAGAATTGAATTCAAGGAAAAGTGACTCCTGGAAGCTGGTTATTAATAACATACAAACTACATTTTCAAAGCTGAGGTGCATTATCTAAAAAAAATGACGCACACAAAAAAGATTGGACAATGCGAGAGTTTAGGTCAGGTGAGGGAACAAGAACTTGCATTTATGTAACACCTTTAACATATTGAAACATCCCAAGGTACTTCTGAGGGGCATTATAAAATTAAAATTTGAACACCGAGCCACATAAAGATATTAGGGCAGATAACCTTGGTAATAAGGGAAGGATTTTAAGCAGTGTCTTAATGGAAGACAGGGAGATGTGGAGAGTCAGAGAGATTTAGGGAGAAAATTCCAGAGCTCAAGTGAAAACATGGCCGGCAAAAGTGGTGCAATAAAATTCAGAGACGCTCGAAGGGCTAGAATTAGCGGAGGGCAGAGATCTCAGAGGGTTGTGAGGCTGGAGGAGATTGCAGAGTTAGGGAGGGGCGAGTCCATGGAGGGACTTGAAAACAAGAATGAGGATTTCAAAGTCAGATCATTTTGTAACAATTCTGAGTGCACTATGGAAAGATTCTGCCCTGATTTTCAGAGTCATTAACTGTAGCAAAGGGCCTTTGCCATCACCAGATCCATACTTGATGAAAGTCGCAGTACCGCCATCACTTTCCAATACACACTTATGACAGGTAAAGGCTCTGTAAACTAATCCCGTTATTCTACCTGTGCTAGCAACTCATTTCTGATAGATAAGATATCACACAGTTGATTAGGTTTTCTGTTGTAAAGTCTGATCCACTCTCATGCACAACCATCGGAAACCCGCCCAAAACATAAACAGATACTACACACTCTTACACAATATACACTTACACATATACACACACACACACACACACACAAACACACATATACATTTACAAACTTACACACACAAACATACACTTACACACACATGTACACACACATGCACAAACATATACACGCACATACTTACAGACATACATAAACATGATGCACACACATGTACATACATACACCCACACACACACATACACACCCCACATATCACAGCTGTCCATGGAAATTAAAATGGGAAGGGATGGAAAAAAGGCGGACAATTCACTGTCACCTGTTTTACATCAAACAAGCTCAAAACTTTGAAGATTCTTGGTGTCAACAGAATGACGTTGCAGGAGGAGGGGGTAAAGAGTGTGAGCTGCAGAGGTCAGTGCCTTTAGGAGGTTTAAGGGGGGATGGCTGCAAGGCACAATGACCATTCTTGTGGGGTGTTGGTTGCACCGTGGTAGGTTTTAACAAAGTCATCACTGTCTGAAGTAAGTTAACCGTAAATTTTTATTAACTACTAAAACTATTTACAAACATACAGTAAAGGGTACATGGGGGGAGCTGTCTCCATGCTTGGGTCTGCATGTGGCTCTGTCCAGCACCACACTAACCCTGAGTGCAGGCCATGTGCGGTCTTACATCACTGTGTAGGCGGTACTGTCTCATATTAATCCTGTATGTGCCAGACCCTTACACTACAACCATTGGCAAATAAAGACCAACAAAGAAGGGAAGAGCAATTGAAGTACTTTTGATGTGATTTCCGCAAACATAAACACAACAAGCTAAAAAACAGTTAGAAGATTTCACAGCACTTTGTTCACACGAAGTAACTTTCCTTTGTTTTATATCTCAAACCTGCCATTACTGTAGTAGATGCAGTTCCCAGGGTCAGAAGATTGAATACCCTATCAACAAAAACTTATCTCCTTTTGTATCATGAGACCTCTACTCACGCAATTAAGATTTACAGTTTCTCTGCAGGGTTTTGGAGGCTTTGTTGACGAATGGGCCCAGTTAAATCTTATGGTGCTGGATATTTGTTCTCTCTGTCTGGTTCCTATTTGTCTGCCCTGTGAGCTGCACAATAGGAAACCTGTGAGGAGCCAGTACCAGGGAGGCGTTGTCAGTGGACTCAGGTTCCAATTACAATAGAGATTTTAAAGGGGAGCTAGGTCAGTGCACGAGGGAGAAGGGAATGGAAGATTACACTGATAGGGTTAGCTGACTACTCCGTAGGAATTCTCCCGAGTCTCCACCTTCAGCTGGTGATTAGTGGAAAGCCACAGTGGTAACGCTATCCTGCCGGCCAACCTTTGCAGGATTTCTAGGTGACAATTCTTGATGAATCATACAGGACATGCAGCAGTTCATAAGAAGGTCCTGAGAGGGAAGATCCATTGCTAATAAACAATGGTTGAAAATCTTTGCAGTGAACACAGCTTCATCTACACTTGAAACTTTTGAGCTTGCTGTCAAGTCCTCAATTGTGTCTGGAATTAAATTCCCTTGTCTACTTTATTCTCCTTCACAATGATGGCATTTTATAACATAGGTCTTCACTTCCAAGCAACATTATATTGAATATTGCTGAAAAGGGGGACATGTTGCCAAAGTCTTTCACCATACAACCATCAGAGCAATTTGTACTACTGGGAAAAGGGTGCTGATTGTTTGGCAAGTCAACTCTGATTGGCCAAGGTGTTGCCATGGAAAAATCAACAGGGTACTATAGGCTCCTCCAGCTAATGGGTAGTTCGAAAAAGGTGCAAGGCTTGAACATATTCCTTTTGTTTGCTGAAAATGGGCCCCTGTGTATGAACGTAAGTCACTTCTAGCAAACATAAATGAGCCATGTTCCAAGCTTGACTGATCATCTTAGAATTGGTTGTTGATGCTCTCAGGATTATTTAGCAAGTGCTGTCCAGTCACAGAATCACATCTAACAGTGGACGTTTTGCTTTGCGTTTTGCAAGGAAGGGCTAGCTGAGCATGATCTGTACTCTGCATGTTACAAACAACTGAAGGAACATGCTGTTTGATTCAATTGACCATTCTTTGGGACATGATGCCTACATACCTGGTATTGCACCAGCAACTGAACATTATCACAACATCAACAGGTATCTATTTTTAAAAAAGGGCTGCAGATAGGGACAGCAAATTGAGATGTTTGGGTAATCCATCCTTCAATCATGCTAGGAGCCCAAATTGCTTGAAGTGATGGGGAATTAATTTTGTGCAGAAAATTTATAGATAGCTATACTTTCCAGTCACATAATTCTGCCATAGTTTCACTCAGGAGTTTTGTTTGCTCTCGATCAAATAGACTGTGTAAAAATAGACTCTGCTGCAAAGTAGCTGTTTTCCACATGTCATGCTCCGCCAGGAATTCATTGGCCGACGCAGTGGTGCCAATATTCACTCCGTTTAAAATAACGGGTTACCATTGACAAGAAATTAAGATTGATCAGAAAATCTGTAACCGCCTTTCCAGATTGCTCAGTTGGTGTTGGCAGTGTGTGACTGGGATGGCCTGTCCAGGAGACCACAGGTTCGTCCCCCAGTTCCGGCTGAGATAGCTGGTCTTAGCTGGGGCACCAGTCGAGTAGCACCGTCAGCCTCAATGTCTCAGGGCTAAGAATGGGAAAAGCATCAGCCAGACAGCATTCTTGCCCCACCAGAAAGTACATATGTTCACCCGTTGTCGAAGGCAACAACAGGCCTTGACCCTGATGACAAATGCCTAAGAAGGATGCTGTAATTCCAGAATCACATATAATTGAACTAAATATTGGGCAGTGATGCTGTTCTCTGGATCATAGGGGGACACAAGGTCTGCTAATGGGAGTAATTTGCAAGTCATATCCCCATTGAATTTGATATTGGTCAGTCCCCAGATCACAGGGGACATGAGGCCTATTAACAGCAGTGACCTGTTATGCCGAACCAGAGAAAATATTAAGTGCAAAGCCCACCAAATCGATAATAGCCTTCCAACATTCAACTTTGGTCTCACACAAGTGGAATGCCCACAGTGCCAGCAGGCAGCCAGTAATATCAGGTAAGACAGGAGAAGCCATGACAAAAACCTAACACCAAAAACCAAAAAAATACACTCCAATATGCTCAGCTACTATAATGTTCCCAGTTGCCAATGAGAGAGCTGAAGGGACTTAACGCATTGTGCAGGCCCAAGGAAAACTTTGTCAAATCTACCTCAATATCAATCTATCAACAATTACATTCTTTGCCATTTAAGTTAGCAATTGATTAGAATTGGCACGATACTACATGACATTGCAGAGCGGCAAAGGTGGAGGAGACTGTTAGCTTCTTTGCTGAGTTCCTTGCTGAATGAGATCCTGTCAGGCTGGTTGGGACAGGAATACAAATGGGAGCGGTGTAGGAAAATGTGCATTAATTACATTTTCTTTTAATCTTTAATGGGGAATAATATTTGCTAATAGGATTATTCACATGGTTGGACCTTCAGTAAGCTACAGGTAGGACACCTCACTCCTTCACCATGTCAAGAAATACCTTTCTATTTGTCCTGTCCGTCTAATTCAAAATTCACCCATTAGATGTCAGTAAGAAATAAAAGAACAAAATATTGCCAGTGTTGGTAACCTGAAATAACAACATTATTATTATAACTTCTAATTCAATGTTATTTCACTTTTGAGCATAAAATTATTAAAGCTGCTTATTATGCTTTGCAGTCTATCATTTTCAACTTTGCTTGGCTCCTGATAACTTTGTGACCCATGTTATACCCACCTTATTAGAACAGGCCAATGATAAAGCGATTAGCAGTGCTACCTTCATACAGACACAAAACATTTCATTATTTTATGGCTACAAGTCGAGTATTCTTTATTGCTGCATCCAAAAGCCGAACACCACCAAAGACCAAACTTCTTTTTGCGCAAGAAGTCTGTGAACTGAGCCAACACGAATCTCACCAACTTGACCTAACCTTTAGACTATAGCCTGTAATTCAACCTGTACACTATAGCTAGCCTAGGCTTAAGCTATTATAATGTAACTAGGCCTAGGCCCCAAGGGTTTTGGATTAAGGAAACTCAACCTGTAGAATCTCCTGTTGTCTTTATCAGTAACTCAGGGCAGGACTTTCCCAGTGAGATTTGGGACCCCCGAGTCCAAAGCCCATACTGTGTGGGGAGCTGTCGCTGATCTGTGAGATTCCCCGAATTGGCTAATTAGTGGTCAGAGCGAGGGCTTTCCATCCAATTAAGGATGTCAGGTGGGCCCTCGAAGTTGTAGGGCCCATAGTGTAGTACATTTTATGTGTTTTAATTTGCCTCAGAGCAATGTAGAGATAACACTAGTTCAAAGAATGCAGAAACTTAATTTATAGAATTTTATTTACAATGCTTTAAAATGTCTACTCCCATGCTTCTAGCTGAGCTTCTAGCAGCTTTTGTCTCTTTACTTTTCTCTGAGGCAACACCCAGGCTTAACCAATCAAGCATAATGAGCATGGATCAGTACCAGACTCACAGAATCAAACACAGAACAGTTGAACACTACAAAGAGGAGGCTTGCCAGCACTGAAGAGGCAGAAGTTTGCCTTTCTGATTAATAGAGAGAGGGCACCTCAAGATGGAGTCACTCCCTCCAACATTTTTAACTTATAAATTGAAAAATCTCGTCAGCAGCCGGCCAACCTCCAGGTAGTTGGCCTGTTCTCCGATGCCTCAAGGGAACCCAGAAAATTCCAGCCGGCTTCTGACAATAGGCCTTAATCGGCTTTCCATTATCATTGAGTGGGTAGCCACTGCTTGCTGAATGGTAGCCCTACCCTATCTGAGTCCAGCTTCGGCAAAATAGCCCGGGGTGGGATGGACCCAGCAAACTGGCATGCTGGCCGGCAGCGCAATATCCCACATATGCCTGCACGCCCCAGCTAGGCCTAAAAATCCTGCCCTTAGTATTTATATAGCAACCACAGGGATCCACGTGCACAACAGCATAAAACACCAACTCTAGTAGGATGGACAGGAAGAAACTGTTTCCCCTGGTGGGGGAACCAAGAGAGCAGGGACATAATCTTAAAATTAGATGCAGGTCATTTAGAAAGTAAATCAAGATGAACTTTGAGACCACACCCAAGTATTGTGTGCAGTTTTTGTCATTGGCAGCAGTTCAGAGAAGATTCACTCAGCTAAATCTTGGGTTGTCTTAAGAGGAAAGGTTGAGCAGGTTGGCCTATACTCACAGGGGTTTAGATGAATGAGAGGTGATTCTGTGTGGCTGGGGGTTGGGTTGACAGGACAGAAGCTGAGAGGACGTTTCCCCTCATGGGGGAGACTAGAACTCGGGGGCACAGTTTCAAAATAAGGGGTCTCCCATTTAAGATGGAGAGGAGGAGGAATTTCTTCTCTCAGATGGTCATTAGAGTTAGGAATTCTCTTCCCCAGTGAGCAGTGGAGGCTGGGTCATTCAATATATTCAGAGCTGAGTTAGGCAAATTTTTGATCGACAAAGGAGCCAAGGGTTATGGGGGACAGGCAGGAAAGTGGAGTTAAGGTCACAACAGATCAGCCACGATCTTACTAAATGGTGGAGCAGGCTCGAGGAGCTGAATGGCCTCCTCCAGCTCCTATTTCTTATGTTCTTATGCACACAAAAGTTGATATCTAAAATTGTCAATTAAAAATCAATGGACACTGGGGTGGGTGGACAAGTCAAGCTTTGTCTATGGAGATCTATATATTTTGTTGGGTAAGGATACTAATGAGTATGGTGCTAAGGTGTGTCAATGGAGTTACGGTGCATATCGGTCATGCTCTTAATGAATGAGAATGGCAGAGCAAGCCTATTGCTATAACCCTCAGTCTGTGCTGGGTTGATAGTTAGCTGTGCTAGCCGGGAGAAAATAACAGCCTGAGATCCCACGTGTGAATGCCCATACATGGAAGGGTACTTTTAATTCACTCTTTCATGCGGTGTGGGCATCACTAGCAAGGGCATTTTGAAGAAGAAGGGCAGCATTTGTTGCCTATCCATAATTGTCCATAAACTGAGGGGCTTGCTGGGCCCATTTCAGAGGGCAGTTAAAAGTCAACCATGTTGCTGTGGGTCTGGAGTCACATGTAGGCCAGACTGGGTAAGGACAGCAGATTTCCTTCCCTAAAGGGCCAATTATGAACCAGGGGGGTATTTCATGACACTTGATGATGGTTTTATGGTCACCATTGCTGAGACTATCCTTCAGATCCAGATTTGTTAACTGAACTTAAATTCCCCCCAGCTGCCAATGGTGGGATTTGAACCTATATCCTCTGAGTGTTTACCCTGACCACTGGATTAATAGCCCAGTGACATTACCACTACACCACAGTCTCCCCCAATTATGTGAACATTAAGGCAAGGACAAAGACCAGGGCTCATTCTTTGGCTCCTGCCACACCAGGAAAGCAAAATTGATGAGGTGACAAGGTAAGAGGTTGATTTATATATGTCCATACTGAAATCGCTTGACATTGTTAAAAAAAAACACAAAGTATGCTGTTGTTTTACTTTTGTTAAGCTCTGATCTACCTCCTGTCTCGCTGATGACTCCAGCACAGTTGCATGTTGTCACCTCATAAGGCTGATGTGGCAGGTGGGAAATGCGAAGATGTGCAAACAAACCTCTTGACTAATGAGATGTCTTTATTGGAATGAACGGTGATTTGTATCTGAATGATTCATTCAAATGGCATCCTTAAACACACACTGCGTTTTGAAGCTAATAATGTGCGCTCATCTGTGTGGATCTGCTCCCTAATTCATTTTTGCATTAGAGGCAGCATTTGTGTTATGACAATAGCATCAGTCTTACTCATTATAGTAAAAACGTTACATATATTATACAATCTTACATAAATGATATGCATAATGCACTGCAAATGATTGGTTTTGAAAAATGTATTCTCCAGCAGGCAATTCCTGTCTCTGCCGAAATGCTCAATTATACAAAGGGGCTCGAACCTGGAGAGAGGCTGGGCCTTCTTCGGGATCTTTTTAACTCCAAAGTTCTTGAAGTGCAGCCAAGAGCTGTGAAGGGATAGGAATGATTCAGCTGGCCTTCAAATTCAGTGGCCCACCAATATGGCATTTCTCTTGCTCCACAGTAAGAGGGCAGGATGATAGATCATACTGTGCACCGTGCTAGGCAGAACATTCTATGAATCTAAAGGGCCTTTAGATTTCACAGGCCGAGTGAATTCCCTTGGCATTTCTTCCCCTTCACGGCTGTAACTTTGGTTAAAATCCCAATTCGGCAGAAGTTACAACAGCAGGAGCTTCGAGGAAATTCACAGCAAGCAATTAGGAAGGCATGTTTGCCCTTTATTGCAAGGGGATTGAAGTACAGAGTAAGGAAGTCTTGCTGAATTTGTACAGGAGTTTGGTGAGACCACACCTGAAGCACTAGCCGCAGTTTTGGCCTCCATATTTAAGGAAGGGTCTCCTTGCGTTGGAGGCAGGACAGTGAAGGCTCAGGATTTGTTTCTGGGATGAGAGGGCTGTCCAATGATGAGAGACTGAATAAATCGGGCCCACATTCTTTGGGGATTAGAAGAACGGAAAATGATCTTATTGAAACATATAAGATTGTGAAGAGGTTTGACAGGGTGGACAGGGAGAGATTGTTTCCCCTGGTCAGGAAAATCTAGGACACGGGGGTACAATCTCAGGATAAGGGGCCAATCATTTAAGACCATGACGAGGAGAAATTTCTTCACTCAAAGGGTTGTGAATCTTTGGAATGTTGTGGATGTGCCATCACTGAATATGTTTAAGGCTGGAATAGACAGAGTTTTGATCACTCACAGAATCAGTATGGTAGTGGCATAGTGGTAACATCAATGGGCTAGTAGTAATCTAGTAAACCCATGCTTTGAGGAGACGGGTTCAAATCCCACCATGGCAGCTGGTGGAATTTAAATTCAACTGATAAAATCAAAAGCTAACCTCAGTAATGGTTCTATGAAGCTATTATTGGTTGTGGCAAAAACCTCATCTGAAATCTCTTGGCTTGGCCTGGTCTAGCTTACATGTGACTCTAGTTCCACAGCAGTATGGTTGACTTTTCATTGCTCTATGAAATGGCCTAGCAAGCCACTCAGTTGTACCAAGCTATTACAGATATCAGGTGGATTACAGTGGCTCAAGAAGGAGGCTCACCACCATCTTCACAAGGGCAATTAGGGATGGGCAACAAATACTTGCCCTGACAGCATCGGCGAAGAAGAAAAGAGTTGATGTTCCTGTTCTGTTGAAGGGTCATGAGGACTCGAAACGTCAACTCTTTTCTTCTCCACCGATGCTGCCAGACCTGCTGAGTTTTTCCAGGTAATTCTGTTTTTGTTTTGGATTTCCAGCATCCGGAGTTTTTTTGTTTTTATAAATACTGGCCCTTGTCAGCGATGCCCACATCCTGTGAATGAATTTTCAAAACTGTTCAGTTCGTTCTTTCATGATTCCGTGATGGGGGGAGGGCAGTGGTATTGTTATTGTTACTATACTGGTATTCCAGAGACCCAGGGTAATGCACTGGGGACCCGGGTTCAAATCCCACCGTGGTGGAATTTGAATTCAGTAAAAATCTGGAGTTAAAAGTCTGATGAGGAAACCATTGTTTGAGTGTCGTAAAAACCCATCGGGTCCTTTAGGGAAGGAAATCTACCTGGCCTGGCCTACATGTGACTTCAGACCCACAGCAAAGTGGTTGACTCTTAAATGCCCTCCGAACAATTAGGAATGGGCAATAAATGCTGACCTAGCCACTGATGCCCACATCCCTTGAACAAATTTTTCAAAAAAATTCCAATCACACCACAGATTAAACATTATCCGGCCCTTTCCTGTTCAAGAGGTCTCACGATGAGTCATATTATTTTTCATTTGTTCTCAGGTTGTGGGTGCCAAGCCACACTTACTCCCCATCCCTAGTTGTCCTGGGAAGCTGGGCTGTCTGGCAATTACATTAAATAACCAAAAGGATTACTGGGTCACTAGAGGGTCAACTACAAAGCTGCGGACTATGCGTGCTGACGGGAGTAGCTCTCTTCTGCTGAAGGTCATCTGTGGCCCAGCTTAACTTTCACAAACAGCCCAGTGGCTTTTCAAAATTACCAGATTTAACAAGCGGATTTTTTTTTTCAAACTTGCCTTAAGGGCATGGTGAATTCACGTTCTCCAGAGTTGCTAGTTCAGTTCCGTAACCAAGACCTTACCAAATATTTCATGGGCAGTCCAGAACTTGAATCTTGCTGAATCTGAAAAGAGAGACATGTTGCCAAAGCTTTTCATCTTGCACTCATCAGGACAAACACAAGAATTCCAAATTGCAAACAATCACAACAATTTATGGTACAGGAGGAAAGGGTGCTGATTGGTTGGCAAGTCGGCCCTGATTGGCTGAGGCATTGTGATGGAGCAAGGGATGGGGAACCAAAGGCTCCCTAGGCTCCCGGGTAATTCAAACAAGGCACGAGTCTTGAACATATTCCTTTTGTTTGAGAGAAAGTATGAATGAATCAATCCTGAGTGCACTAATAACTATACTAAGCACCAATTTAAGATAGTCAGTCAAGCTCATAATGTGGCTCACTTACACTTACTAGAAGTGATATACATTCATATACAGGGACCACATGGCTTTCCACTTGATAGAGAATAGAGGTGCAATTAATGTTGTATCAGCAGAATATCAGTCACATTATTTACTCATTTCCACAGCTGTGTTTTTTTGTAAATTGAAATGAAAACTTATTTTAGTCTTGCTGAAGATTTGAAATTCCTTCACGTGGTGACTTTGATCAAAAACCTAAAAGGACAGTTTATGAGCCTCAAGTGACTACAATGTTAATATTTGGTCATCTGTCCTAATATCTCTTTACATTGTTTAATGTTAGATTTTGTGTGATAATGCTTCTGTGAAAATTCTTGGATATCTTACAACATAAAAATTGATAAATGAATGCATTATTGTTGTTACCTCAGCAATAAAAGACTTAACACCTTCAGTAGCCATGTGAAGGTATGGAAAGGGAGGGTGGGGTGAGTTACATTAGTTCAACTGGTGATAACTTATGGACAACTACAACCACCTGAGGCTTGAGTATCAGCTTTGGTTCAGGTGGTAGCACGCTCATCTCTAAGTTCTAAGGTTTTTTGGGTTCAAGTCTCACCCTAGCACTTGAGCACAAAAATCTAGGTGGACAGTCCAATGCAGTACTGAGGAAGTGTGGTACTGTTAGAGGTGCTGATTTTACAATGTGACTTTAAACTAAGGCCTATCTGCCTGGTCGGATGGATGCAGAAGTTCCCTTGGCACTATTTTGAAAAAAGTAGGGGAGTTAATCCCAGTGCCCTGGCCAACATTTATCCCTCAATCAACATCACCAAAACAGATTATCTGGTCATCATCACATTGTTATGTGTGGGAGTTCCCTGTATGCAAACTGTCTGCTGCATTTCCTATATTACAACAGTGGCTATGCTGCAAAAAATACTCAATTGGCTATAAATCACTTTGAGACATCTGGTGGTCACGAAAAGTGCTATATAAATGCAAGTTTTTTTTTCTTGCTTCATTACCTTAATCTACAAAAAAAATACTTTCCAGAATTCTTCCCGAAATTAGCCATTGTTCTTTTACCTCTTGCAGGAGTTATCGCCATTAGAATTTGGGTGGGCAGTACATGAAGATACATTGACCAGTAACTGGGATGAGCGTTGATCAGGCCAAAGATGTTCTTTCTCACATGTGTCCTTGCTTGTATGTTTATGTATGGAACAAGTTCCACATAAATTTCCTTCCCTCCCTGTAGGAAATAGCAAGGCTTTCGATTGCTACCTTCCTCCTCCTTTTACCTTTCTTGTTCAGAAAGAAGTCAGAAGCTGTATTCCCAAACACAAACTTTTTAAAATTGAAAGCTTTTGTTTGCTGGGTCGCTGCATCCAAATTCTGAGTGACTAGATAAAAGCCAGAAAGAAAAGAGTTGCCATTCATAAATCTCCTTTCACAACCTCTGGATGTCGCAAAGCACATTACGGCCAATTATGTACCGTGTCAGCACTTCTAAATTGGGTCCATAAATATAAGATAGTCATCAATAAGCCCAATAAAAATTTCAGGGGAAACGTCTTTACCCAGAGAATGTGAAACTCACTAACTCATTGGAGAAGTTGAGGCAAATAGTGTAGATGAATTTGAGGGGAAGCTATAAGTACATGAGAGACAATGGAATAGAAGGATGTGCAAAAGGGTTAGATGAAGAAGAGTGGGAAGAAGCACATACGGAGCAGTAACAATGGCAAAGACTGGCTGGGCTATTAGGCCTCTTCCCATGTTTAAAACTCTCTGTAATTTGATATTGATGGGAGCGATGCTGAAGCAAGCAAAATTCCAATGTCCAACATTCCAACCTTAAAAAAAAGAACGAATTCTAACAGCTCCATGGGCCGGCAGACAAATAGATCCCAGAACTTGGAAACAGAAAATCAATATTAACCATGTGGAGAGCACATTTTGTTCAGTTAAATTAGCAGCTGGATAATTTAATTGTTTCTAAAGGACCGGGTCATGAAGGTCAGAGATGTACTTCATTCTGTAATTGCTTTGCTTACGCATGTGGTTGCGATATCACAGGCCCTTCAAAATATGTCTCCGCCTACCTAATTGGGTATCAGTCTGTTCATAATTTGTGAAAAGTAAGTTCATTTTAATTGCTGATAACTTGTCTAGATAGTTCTGCCTTTAATAGAGATCTGTGACCTTTGTTATTTAGAGATATCAATAAGGGTTAGACTTTGTGTTATTTCTATGAGAAAGTATTGATGAGCAGTGTTCTGCATTGATATTTATTTATTATTGCCCTTGTGGGATTACAACATTTGCCCTTGTTTGTTAACAAATGGCAGTTCAAAATTTCCTTAAGTATCATACAGAACCGACCTTAACAAGATTGCAAATAACTTGTTAACCTTATTTGCTCCACCGCGGCTTAGTTTGTCCTGGGTTTTGTCAATACTGTTACAGAACTAGTTACAGTTCTTTTCTCTTGAGGGCAGCAGAGACCATCAGGCTATAGGAAGTGGAAAACATAGCTTAAGTACTGAAGTTCTGACTTTAGATACACTATTATTTTATTAATGTAGTGTGAACAAATGTTGTGGCTGTTGTTTGGACTGCCCATATCGCATCTGAGTGTGGCCAATTCTGCATCTGGTGAGTACTTGCTTACAACCGGAAGCAAGAGGGAGATTGTCGAGATTTATACCCTCAATCAAGATCACAAAAAGAGACGATGTGACCATGTTGCTGGCTTGTGGGATCTTGCTGCGGGCAAGTTGGCTTCAGTGTTTCCCCGCACTACAAGAGTGACTACACTTCAAAACGCGCTCGACGGGCAGTCAAGCGACTTGGGGAACGCCCTGCGGTCAACTTACAACTTTCTTGGGTGGGCTTGAATTGAGGTGACCAGCACTCCCCCTCCTGAAACAGGCAGAGACCTAACTAAGCTTTCCGAATGGGAGTGCGATAAAACCGTGACAACCTCAGTTCCAGCTTCATGTCAATTGCTGCTGGCAATTGATGGCACCTTCCCCAGCCCGCTCTCTAATCATGGAAGGAGCAAGTCGACAGGCAGCCATTTCCCGATGACACTTAAAGGGATACTCGCCTGCTCTTATTTAAAATACTGCATTGGTTTTGCCAGTTGTTTATGGCGGCTTTTACCAAGTACGTCCAGCAGTTGCACATCTGCAGAAACCTTGTTTGCTTTTTTAAAGGCCGTCTCCAGATTGCATCTCTCTCCTCTTCATCAGAGCTAGAACTCCTGTGGCACTCATTTCATTTACACCAACACCCACGCTTGTGCTCAACTCTCTAACTTGTTATTTATACCACATGGGTGCCAATCTCTGAGCTTGTACAAGGAAAGGTACAAGCGAGTTTTTTTTTTAAACTCATTCAGGGGATGTGTCACCGACTAGCCCAGCATTTATTGCCCATCACTAATTGCCCTTGTTCAGAGGGCATTTAAGAGTTAACCACATTGCTGTGGGGCAGCCACATGTAGGACAGACTGGGATAAGGAAGGACGGCAGATTTACTTCCCTAAAGGACATTAGTTTTACGGCAATGGTTTACCCGAATGATTCCTGGGATGGCGGGACTGACATATGAGGAGAGATTGAGTCGGTTAGGATTATATTCGCTGGAGTTCAGAAGAATGAGGGGGGGAAATCATAGAAACCTATAAAATTCTAACAGGACTAGACAGGGTGGATGCAGGAAGGATGTTCCCGATGGTGGGGGGAGTCCAGAACCAGGGGTCACAGTCTGAGGGTATGGGGTAGACCATTTAGGACTGAGATGAGGAGAAATTTCTTCACCCAGAGAGTGGTGAGCCTGTGGGATTCGCTACCACAGAAAATAGTTGAGACCAAAACATTGTGTGTTTTCAAGAAGGAGTTAGGTATAGCTCTTGGGGCGAAAGCAGGAGATTAAGTTGGATGATCAGCCATGATCACAATGAATGGCAGAGCAGGTATGAAGGGCCTACTCTGAGTTTCTATGATTTTATGGTCCTCACCAGACTTTAAATTCCAGACTTTTATTGGATTCAAATTTCACCATTGGCCATGGTGGGATTCAAACCCAGAGCATTACGCTGGGTCTCTGGATTACCAGCACAGTGACAATACCACTATGCCACCACCTCCCCTCATCAGTTCTCACTGTCCACATACCGAGTCATCCAAAGGACCTAGAAGAGCAGAGAGACCATAGTGAGCCCATAAAAGCTGAACAATAGCAGGTGAATGGCAGTGCACTGCAGCCTCAAGTTGCTATGCTGTGCACGGATGTGAGCTCCTCCTTCCAATGTCAACCCTCGATTTAGCAACATGGCTGGATCTCCTCCACTTCCTGCAGCCTCCCTCCAATTGTGAACCAAGTTCTCCTACAAGAAGAGTGGGCCTGGGGTTAGTGTTTGCTCTGTGAAGATGCGTGAGGCAGCTTAGCCTAGGCTTCATGCTGAGAGGAAGGAGTAGGTGTGAGCAGCGTGTGGGATGGAGGGTCATTGTGAAGGCAAAAGTAGGCATTGAACACGTAGGTGTGGGTAGACGGGTCCCATTTTAATTTGATGGGAACCAATGGACACAAATTTAAGGTGATTTGGAAAAGCAGCAATGGTGACATGAGGAAAAACCTCTTTATAACACGTGGTTTGTATTTGGAATGCATTGACTGACTCTGTTGGAGGCAGATTCATTCATCGCTTTCAAAAGAGGCTCGAATCAATACCTGAAGAGGAAAAATTTGCAGGACTGTGAAGAAAAGTGGGGGAGTGGCACTAGGTGCCTTGCTCCTTCAGAGACCCTGCACAGACAGGATGGGCCATTGGCCTCCTCCTGTGTTGTAAATATTGTTGTGACTATCTAGTTCATGGTTCATGTTAATATTGTACAGGATATTTTTTAGTTCTGGGTAGATTAAAATGATAAAGATTAAGGTAATTAAAAGTTGGGTGTTAGCAATTGCCAAAATATAAGTTCAAGGTGAGGGGCAGGAGATTTAGGGGGGATGTAGGCAAAAAATTTTTTACCCAGAGGATGGTGACGGTCTGGAATGCGCTGCCTGGGTGGGTGGTGGAGGCGGGTTGCCTCACATCCTTAGTCTGGAGCTTTTGAGCCATCAAAAGAGAAACTAGTGTGTAATGCTAAATACATATATTGGTTGAAGTTTTAGGGTGTGAGGAAAATTTGCATTTTTAGATAAACCAGAGTAGCTTGAATTTCAAAGAAATGATAGGATGTTACACCTAGCCATAAGAAGTTAAGCCAAACAGTGTGTTTATTTTTCCCAAAGGTTACTGATAATTTGAGTACCATGAAAGATTTATTTTATGCAAAAAGTAAAGTTACAAAGTTATATTTGGGGCAATGGGATTTACATTAAAAATGGAAAAACCTATATAAAGGAGATGATGTTATGCGTAAGGAGAAGGAATTCTAAGATCTAACAAGTGTGAAAAGCCTCCAGCTTCAATGCATCAAGCTGCTGTTTATAGGAACTGAAGCTAAGAAAACTCATTGTGAATATCCCTGTCCAGAGTATTGTGTGCTTTGCCTGAGTCTGTTGAAATCTATCTTGTTTTATTATTGCCTTAACGGAGGTATAACTGGGAGTCAGATTAATTAGGAAATTTAGGAGTTATTATAGTAGTAATTATAGACCTATGTATTTGCTTAAAATCCTTTATTCTATTAATAATGTTGAATCTAGTTCTGTTAAAAAAAAACACTAAGTCTCGGTGGACTCATTACTACTGAATTCAAGGTACGCATCTCAAAATAAAATACAAATTGCAAAAACAGTTGTGACAACTGGTTCAAGTTTCCCTCTGGGATTTGAGTGGTTCAGCATTTACTATCCGCTGTGCCATAACAGGAGCTTAGAGAAGCTCTCTGGTTTCAATTTATTTCAGTGCTTGCTGAGAGGGTTTTTTAAGTTACAAAGTGGACCTTGTGTAGTTTGCAGCTCACTGAGAGAAAGTAGCCACAGTAAATGACAGTTAGATAGACCTGCACTGTTAGCAGAGTAAAACACCAACATCATCACTGGCTGTATGAAATGCAGATGAGACTTAATCTCAGTCTGAATCTTTTGAGGAAACGGTAACTGGAAGACGAGGAGGAGAATCTACAGTGGGCTCATTTTGGCTTATTGTAAAAGGGAATAAGCAGCTTAATTAGCTTGGAAGTATTGAAAAGTAACCAGAACAAGGGACAGATGCATCTACAGTCAGGGGGGGGGGGGGGGGGGGGGGGGGTGTGGGGGTAGTGGTGATGTCACTGGACTAGTAATCCAGAGGTCCAGGCTAATTCTCTGGGAGCATGGGTTCAAATCTTAACATGCCAACTGGCAGAATTTAAATTCAATTAATAATTTTAAAAAGCTGGTCTCAGTAACAGTAACCATGAAACCATTGTTGATAGTCATAAAAACTCATCTGGTTCATTAATGTCCTTTACAGAAGGAAATCTGCCGTCCTTATCTGGTCTGGCCTACATGTGACACCAGATCCATAGCAATGTAGTTGACTTTTAACTGTCCTCTGAAATGACCTAGGAAAAGCCACTCAGTTGTATCAAACTACTAGAAAGTCTAAAAGGAATGAAACGGGATGAACCACCTGGCATTGACCTAGGCACCAGAAATGACAACAGTGCACGAAGCCCTGCCAACCTTACTAACAACTGGGGGGCTTGTGCCAAAATTGGGAGAGCTGCCCCACAGTCTAGTCAGCCTGACATAGTCATACTCAGAGAATCATACCTTAAAGGCATTGTCCCAGGCATCATCATCCTGGGTATGTCCTGTCCCACCGACAGAGGTAGCGGCACAGTGGTATACGTACAGAACGGAGTTGCCCTGAGAGTCCTCAATATCGACTCTGGACTCCATGAAGTCTCATGGCATGAGGTCAAACATGGACAAGGAAACTCCTACCGTGCACACATTCCCCCTCCTCCCCTCAGCTGATGAACCTGTGTTCCATTTTGAACACCACTTAGAAGAAGCACTGGGGTGGAAAGGGCACAGAATGTACTCTAGGTGGGGGGGCATGAATGTCCATCACCAAGAGTGGCTCGATAGCACCGCTACTGACCAAGCTCGTCAAGTCCTAAGGCCGTAGCTGCTAGACTGGTCTGCAGCAGGTGGTGAGGGAACCAATAAGAGGGAAAAACCTACTTTACTTCATCCTCACGAATCTCTCTATCCTGGGTGCAACTGTCCATGACAGCGTCAGTAGGAGTGACCACCCCACACTCCTTGTGGAGACGAAGTCCCATCCTCACTTTCAGAATACCCTCCATTGTGTTGTGTGGAACTACCACGGTGCTAAATGGGATAGATTTCGAGCAGATCTAACAACTCAAAACTGGGCATCCATGAGGCACTGTGGGCCATCAGTAACAGCAGAATTGTACTCAACCACAATCTACAGGCTCATGGCCCGACATATCCCCCACTCTACCATTACCATCAAGCCATGGAATCAACCCTGGCTCAATGAAGAGTGCAGGAGGGCATGCCAGGAATGCCTAAAAATGAAGTGTCGGCCTGGTGAAGATATAACACAGGACTACTTGCTTGCCAAATAGCACAAGCAGCACGCAATAGACAGAGCTAAGCAATCCCTCAACTAACGGATGAGATCAAAGCTCTGCAGGCCTGCCACATCCAACTGTGAATGGTGGTGGACAATTAAACAACTGACTGGAGGAGGTGGCTCCAGGAATATTCCCATTTTGAATGATGGAGGAGCCCAGCACCTCAGTGCAAAACACAAAGCTGAGGCATTTGCAAGCCTTCAGTCAGAGGTGCCAAGTGGATGATCCATCTCAGCCTCCTCCTGTGGTCCCCAACATCACAGGTGCCAGTTTTCAGCCTATTTGATTCACTCCATGACTGAGGACACTGGATACTGCAAAGGCTATGTGCTCCGACAATATTCTGGAACTAGCATTGAAGATTATGCTCCTGAACTAGCCATGCCACTAGCCAAGCTGTCCTAGTACAGCTACAACACTCGCATATACCCAGCAATGTGAAATATTGCCCAGGAATGGCCTGTCCACAAAAAGCAGGACAAATCCAACCTGGCCAATTACCGCTCCATCAGTCTACTCACGATCATCAAAGTGATGGAAGGTGTCATCAACAGTCCTTTGAAGCGGAACTTACTCAGCAATAACCTATTCTGGTTGGATTCCGCCAGGGCCACTCAGTTCCTGACGTCATTACAGCCTTGGTCCAAACATGGATAAAAGAGCTAAATTCAAGAGGTGAGGTGAGAGTGACTGCCCTTGACATCAAGACTTCACTTGGCAGCAAGGAGCCCTAGCAAAGCTGAAGCCAATGAGGTTCAGGGGGAAAACTCTCTGCTGTTTGGAGTCATACCCAAAACAAAGGAAGATGGGTGTGGTTGTTAATCTCAAGGACATCACTGCAGGAGTTCCTCAGGGTAGTGTCCGAGGCCCAACCATCTTCAGCCGCTTCATCAATGATCTTCCCTCCATCATAAAGGTCAGAAGTGCGGATGTTCGCTGATGATTGCACAATGTTCAGCACCATTTGCAACTCCTCAGATACTGAAGCAGTCCTTGCCTAAATGCAGCAAACCTGGATAACATTCAGGCTTGGGCTGCCAAGTGCCAGGCAATGACCATCTCCAACAAGAGAGAATCCAACCATCTCCCTTTGACATTCAATGGCATTACTATTACTGAATCCCTCACTATCAATGCCCTGGGGGTCACCATTGACCAGAGGCTGAAATGGACCAGCCATATAAACCCTGTAGCTACAAGAGCTGGTCAAAGGCTGGAAATTCTGCATCAAGTAACTCACCTCCTGACTCCCCAAAACCTGTCCACCATCTACAAGGCACAAGTCAGGAGTGTGTTAGAATACTCTCCACTCGCCTGGATGAGTGCAGCTCCAACAACACTTAAGAAGCTCGACAACATCCAGGACAAAGCAGCCCACTTGATTGGCACCCTATCCACCACTTTCAATATTCAATTCCTCCAACACTGATGCATAGTGGCAGCAATGTGCACTATCTACAAGATGCACTGCAGCAACTCACCAAGCTCCTTAGGCAGCATCTTCCAAACCCACAATTGCTACCATTTAGAAGGACAAGGGCAGCAGATAGATGGGAACACAACCACCTGGAAGTTCCTCTCCAAGCCAAGCACCATCCTGACTTGGAAATATATCATCGCTCCTTCACTGTCACTGGGTCAAAATCCTGGAACTCCCTCCCTAACAGCACTGTGGGTGTACCTACACCACATGGACTGCAGCGGTTCAAGAAGGCAGCTCACCACCACCTTCTCAAGGGCAATTAGAGATGGGCAATAATGCTGGTCCAGCCAACAATGCCCACATCTCGTGAAAAAAAAATTTAAAATGTAAGTGTTACCTCTGAGAATAACTGGAGCTGAGGAGAATTCTCCAGAAGTCTGTGGTATACTGATGATTGGTTCCTTCAGAAGTAAATAACTTTTAAGATTGATGTGTCTTATTAGAGAATTCTTGGGAAGTAGGATGCAAACTGGAGTGCATAACACGGTTATAAACCGTATTGTTACGTTAATAGTGCTCATATTTTAAGTCTTTTATATACATTTGGTTTGTTTAAAAAAGTGAAATCTTGCAGCATGGTTCTATTGGGTAACACAAGGCATTCGGATTTCTTTTTAAATGTTAATGGATCCTAACCGGATCGTAACAAAATTGGGGGGAGGGGGCTAGTCCAGGATCGATATATAAAGTGGAGAAAGGAAGGATTGCCGGTGCTACGTATTAAATGATTAAAAGCTGTTACATCTCCATTTTTTTCCAGTTTGGACAAAGGGTCACCAACCCAAAACCTTAACTCCGTTCCTCTCACCACAGATGTTGCCAGGCGAGCTGAGTGTTGCTGCATTTCCTGTTTGAATTTTGAATAATCCTAAGTGGTCTGTATTCACACTGTGATATTAGTAATGAATACATTCATGTAGTTTTATGAAATTCCTTTGACTGCTAACCCCTGCATTGAAAAGGCAATCAAAGATTGACAATGCCTTCATTACTAGTGTTAACCAATGTGAATTAAATCAGAAGGTATCATAATCCTGGATATCTTAGAGAGCAGAAAAGCTCAATCTATTTGAAACACTAGAGGGCAAGAGTGTTGCATTTTTCAGATACAGGCAAAAAGAACAATTCTTCAAGACGGGATTTTATATGACACAGTCTTGTAAGTTATTGTTCTCCATCCTAAAGGTGCACTATCAAATAAAGTCTTGTAGACAATTCACTTTTCTCAGTTGCACTCTTCAAATGTTCATGTCATTGAATTCAAAAACATTATGCTCAAGTAGATAAAGTCTAAGTGCATTCTACGATGGCAATTACATTGGCATAACAGAAAAGCACAAAAATGCAAAGTGGCTCGAGGTCAGGTTGAATAAAGGATTACGGACTGAGATAGCTTCTTTGCGCACTTCAACTGTCTGAATGTTCCCTATTCAAGAGCAAAAATAGACATCACTATTAGGGGTACATAGGAAATAAGAGGCGGCTATTCAGCTCGTCAAGTCTACTCCACCAAACAGATCATGGCTGATCATCAACCTCTACTCCATTTATCCCCGCTATCCACAGATCCCCTGATGTCATTAGTATCCAGAAATCTATCAATTTCTGTTTTGAACATGCTCAATAATTGAGCTTCCATAGTCCGTTGGGGAAGAGAATTCCAAAGATTCGCCACCCTCAGTGAAGAAATTCCTCCTCATCTCAATCTTAAATGGCCTACCCCTTATACTGAAAAGGGTAAGGCGGGGATATTCTTCATTATAACCAAACTGCTGAACGTGGACACACAAAGATTAAGTAGCATGCAAGGGGAGAATTTCTGATTGGCGAAATTTACGACTAAATGCTAATCTACTTGAACTGCATTCCTGGGTGCTATTTTTATTTAAGGACAAGTTAACTCCCATGTAAAAATAGCATAGAGGAATGTACCACAAGTGTGTTAAGCATTGTGATGCTCAGAATTTCTATCCCATCAAAAATAGATTGTTCAGTTGGTAAATCCATGATCCAATGTTCCATCAGGTCTCTTGACTCTTCCTGGTTGGGTTATTTTTGGGTCAGAGAAGGGAAACAGGCACACGTCCACTCCTGATTACAATCTAGTGATCTCTATTGAAAAGGGCACGTTGGGCTTTTATTAGTGTCCTAAAGGAAAACTGGCTGAGTGTGCACCATCTACGAGACTCACTGCACCAACTTGCCAAGGGTCCTTTGACAGCACCTTCCAAACCTGCAAGTTCTACCACTTCAAACAGTTGCATGGGTACACCATCACCTTTCAAATCATGCACCACCTTGACTCGGTCATACATTACTCTCCCTTCATTGTCATGGATCAAAATTGTGGGGCTCCCAACTCAACAGCACCTTGGAAGCACCTCCACCACTTGGACTAAGCGGTTCAAGGTGGTGGCTCAAATGTGCCTCCTCAAGGGGAAACCAGGGATGAGCAATGAAGATTAGGTAAAAGCAGCGAGAGAGAATAGGACATTGGTAACACAACTGCTTACTGAATGGATGCCTTCGCCATCAGAGCCATCTGGCCGAGGTGAACAGATCTTTTAATCTGCAACCAGTGTGAAGTCAGCCCAGTAATTTCTCCACTTCCAGTTCACAAAATGTACACAGTTGGGGGAGGCCATTCAGCTCACCCATTTGAAAAGTGCCAATATTTTCCCATTATCCAGTTGTTTTTTAAAATAATTTTTGCCTCTATCTGCAAGTCTATTTGGATATCTGTAATAATGGTATTAGAGTTCTTTACATCACATAACAGTCTCTGGACCCCCAAATTACACAGCAGATCCCCAAAGAGTTCCACGGACTAAAATTTCATGGAAATCACTTTTGTTTTTCTTATATATTGAAAAGAGATATTAGTTATCATAATTATGATGTGCATTACAGCTTATGCTTCCCAGGGCAGAGAACTAAATGTAATATTACAGGCTTCAATTCTGCTCATTAGGGGGAGACAAGGGGATGCATTTAAAATAATTGAAGAAGCTGAATGCTTTCATTAAAAATCTCTGCACCCGTTTGTCACATAGCATTAACTGTCTGAATAATCACTCCATTATTCATAATAGATAAGGTCTAATACTCAACATTAAACTCAGGAGTTTAAAATGTACTAGTGCCCTCTTTCTATATTTTCACAAGTATTGAGGGGAAAGGCATTGGGACCGCAGAGAGGACCACTTCCAGCTTTCGTTGCAGCTCCAGCAAGTAACTGCTTAAGAGCACTTGAAAATGTTTCAATATTGGGCCCCAAGAAGTAACCCACCCACAGCAACTGTCTGGCTTTTCCAATTTCAAGCATAATGTGACCCTTCTGAAGATGGGAAATCTAGTGCCCAACTGGGAGCTGGGTTCTGCCGTGAGCTTACGCCGACCACTTAATTGAAGTTGCCTTAAGTTTGCTTGCTTCCATCAGCTGAGAGAGGAGTTTGCACCTACCAATCTAGGGTGGTATGTAATCCAATGTCTCACAGTTGAAAGGCCAGTTTAATCATCTGCACCACATATTTCCCCCAATACAAACAGCACCCCCACTCCCATCAGCCCCCACAAACTCATGGCCAAACCTCCAGCATTCATGCTGAAGGAACGCTGCACTGCCATCTTTTGATCAGGCATTAAACAGAGGCCTAACTGTTCAAATGGAAGTTAGAGATTCCACAGCACTATTTGAAGAATAGGAAATTCTCCCGAGGGTCTATGCTAACCAACATTCCTCTCTCAACCAGTACCTTAATAAACAAGGTTACCTGGACTATTGTCACACTATAATCGCTGACATTTGGTCATACCTGATGTGGGCTCAGTATGTGGCAGGATCAGTAGTTTTCAGAGAAGCCAGTACAGTAGCTACATTGCAATGGAAGGCTTCACATACTTTTGCCAGGCAATCCAAACTGATATTCTAAATTTCCCTGCCTGGACTTAGTTCAATAAAAGTTTACTTGAGGAGGAGGAAATTAGAAATACGAGTTTTAAAACCATTTTCCAAAATATATAAAACGTGTATATGTTAATTTACAGCACAAAGAGCCGCCATTTGGCCCATTCAACCATGGAGGGAAGCAACACCAGCTTGATTCTATCCATTTTAGCTCCACTTGAGCGCACATTCATGCAAACAACGTGGACCCCAACTGACTTGGTCCTCTCTCTTGCCTAGACACACTCTGGATAACATACATCATTTCAACTGTTTAGCCAGCTGATATCATTTACTCAACACAGGATAAGTGTTAGCTGTGGCTGTGGGTACCACTCTCACCTGAATCAAAAGGTTGTGGGTTCAAGTTCCAAATACTGGACAAGATCTAGGCTAACACTCCAGCGCTGTATCAAGGGAGTGCTGCACTGTTGCAAGTGTTGCCTTTCAAAAGAAGTCGTTAAACTGAGGCCCCCCACCCCACCCCTCCATTCCCTTTCAAGTGGACAAAAAAGATCCTACACCACTATTTCAAAGGAGAGCAGGAGTTCTCCCCACCATCCTGGCCAATATTATCTCTCAACCAATATCACTAAACACAGTTTATCTGGTCAGTGTTATCTGTGGAAGCTTGCTGTGCATAAAATGACTGCTGTGCTTTGCACATTAGTGACTACACTTCAAATGGAATTAAATGGCTGCTAACTGCTTCGTGTTAACCCAACATAAGTTGTCGGATCGCAAATTACACACACTTCAGCATGAAAACCTTGGACTTCCTGATCCACATGGCTAGCTATGCAGTAAGCCACTGGGAGCCAGAATAATTTTGTATTTGCATCAGCTCTGACCAGCACAGAACAGACTCCAGTCTTTTAAAGCATTCTTTATTTTAATCTGCCATACCAATAACATACAAAAAATAAATGCAATTTAATAAAATGTAGTTAAGTCTATGTATTGCACAGAAGGAATATTTAGTTTTTATACTCTGCATACACTGTGTAAATTGAAAACTTAAGAGACGGTTTCAGAACCCGAATGAGCATGTGGCGCAGTGCATTTTCACAATCCATTATAGCTTCCAGAAAACATAACACATGGCATCACGTTCAGTTTTCTTAAAAATATCCTCAATGTCCATATTCACAGAAATTTTATGGTTGAGTTAGTCTATAGAATATTAAACTTCTTTCCACATTCTTTTAAGCTTCCCTTTTCTGTTTTCTTTGAACATGACTTTTAACTCAAAGTGTAAGGATACGACAATATGATTTTTAGGGTAGCTGATGACTTAAAACTGTGTCTTAGCAATTAACAGCATGGCAGAATATAATTTGCATCTTTCCCCAGAAATAATTCCTATTTTGGTCCAAAAGAACATGTTCTTCCATCCTCTTGCTGTATAATTCTAAGCTCACGAGTTGCAATTCCCCCAGTTGAAATATGGGTGAAACCCTCAAAACAGCTATGCATGTAAGATACCATCAAGTGTTAAAGAATAAACTTCCCCTACTATATTTGCAGAATTTCTCTATGCAAAACAATTAAAACCCAAAACGTATCCACAGATGCTTGCACAACATCATTAATGATTGACTGAGGTGATCACAGGCAAGACTGCTCCACCCAGAGATTCCTATTCTTCCACAAGGTGCCCCTTATAGCAGCCTAAGTGCAAACTGCTGATATTAACGCCTCCGTCTCAGCACCACCCTCTCTGGAAGTTAGGCTCAAGGGCGCCACTAATGCCTATGTTTCGTGCACCACAAAATACATACTGGAAATGCATTAACTGCTCTGCACTGTTCTTAAAAAAGGGTATGCAATACTCCCCAAAAACCAATACAAATTTAAAGGACCAAGCGGCGATGAATTTGCCGCTAGATGCAATAGTAGTAATTGGTGCACAAACATGCAGTTCATCATTGAACTCTGGGAAAGGCAATCACCTCAAAGCTTTGAAAATACATCTCCAGAGTCACAATACGCTTTTAATAGCATAGTGAACGTGAAGTTTTAGAGACTTCAGCATTTCAACAGGTTCTCCATAGAGATATTGAGTGCAGCATTACATAGATCAGTTCAAGTGGATGAATTCATTGACAAAATACTAACCCTCACCTGGGATTTCTAAACAACTGTAAATTGGATTCAATTTTTAAAAAAATATTGATCAAACCTCCTTGGCTAACATATCACAGCCTCCCCATGCCTGGTTCAAATATTTCTTTATCGTGACCTCAACTATTAGACAAACTAAATAATAGCATGATAGCATGTAGCAGTTACCATAATAAATAGCAGAGTTAGAATTTAACAGAATCTAAAGAAATGGATAAAGCGCCTCTGGATAAAGTAATTAAAATAGAATTAATGGATATTAAAATAATTTTTCCAGCAACATTATTCTACATACAAATGTTGCTCAGCACCAACTCTTAAAGGCATCTACAGGGCAGGTCAATAGGGGCCAGGACTGGGCACTTCTTGAGGTTAGAGGCCAGCGTTCTCAAAAGATTCCAGTTGACTTCCAAATGCCGGTAAGGGGATTATTCATGTGGTGGGTGATTTGACGGATGCACTATCAGAACCCTACAATTGGATGTCATAAAGCTATTGGCCAGGATTGGCTGTTTATTAGACCACTCTAGCATTTTATACACAAACACCAAACCAGAAAATCCAATAAATACCTCTGACCTGATTCGCTACAGAAAGTGTTGCCTGTTACCAGTCAGATTCATTTCAAAGTAACTGTGGTAGCTTGACTAAAACTAAACCTGGGAGACAGCAAAATCAAACAAAGATAAACTACGCACACATCTTCAAATGGCAGGAAAGTTCTGTAGTCTTCAGAGTTTCTTACTCCAACTTCCTTAGGATTCTCTACCCCAACTTCCCAGCTCCTCAATCTCCCTTCAATTTTCATGGAGCCACAAGGAGGTCCACAGGAGGAGTTGGGACAACCTGCTCTTTTGTTTAACATTCAACAGCTCCCTTAACATAGCAGCATTCAATCACCATCCTTCTGAATTTGCCAGCAGGGGTTGCAATTGATGTAACGGTTAAACCAAAGTGACTTTTCAGTTTGAAACTGGGTGAATCAATAGTCCATTAAGTAGCTGCTTCACTGAAATCTAAACACTATAAACACTGCTATTTTCCTCTAAACTGCAGATAATTTAAAGCCTGTGTTTTAATTTCAAAAATTCCAAACTTAGTCAATACAGAAGAACATATTCATGGCTTTGGGGGAGTTCTCCAATTAAGAAATATTTAAGACATGATTGCCCCTTCTAAATAAGTGACCTTTCAGCATAATATCTTCAGTCTATGGCTCAAGAAAGATAAAGTTTTGCCTTGCATATGCTCTTTACTATATAGAGCCATACATTGAAAATGTGCAGCATTAGTCTTAAGCAATTCTTTGATGGGCTATTTTATGGAGATGTTAACTTGCTCATCATAAATGGCTCACATTAAAATAGGCCACAGATGATTACACACAAACGCATTCATTGTTTATATGCTAATATTTACAGCGTAACCTCAAGGCCAGAGACACAAGATGCTGACTACCTAATTATCAAGGCTATGAGATGTTGTTTCATTTCTTTTCCCCTTAAGTTTAAACATAAAACAACTTTCAGTTTACCATCTGCTCCTTAAATAGTGAAAATGTAAGGGCAGCTAAAAGTCACGATCTAAGATGCTCAAACACAGGAATACCATGTTTATATTCTGCGCAAAGATAAAAGGTAACTTTGGTGACTTATAGGCAAACTTCTAAAACAAAAAGGAAATTAGTGTGTTGATGGAGCTGGAACAAGGAATAAATAAAGTCCAGACTTTGCATCGTTGCATGCATTACTTAATTAAATCAAGCAACTTAACTGAATGGGAGAACATTAAATATACAATAAAACTCCACATTCCTAAAACACAAAGGGCAGAGCATGCAAATTATACATCTCTATTAAGGCTAATAATAAATGTTCCATTATGTCTCAGGAGCAAATAGGGAACTGATAGGTAGTAAAAGTGCAAGGGACTGAACTATTATTTTAAACAAGCTCCTGGTCCCCTTATCCTTGCATGAAATAGGCTGAAACATCACAAAGATATTAAAAATATACAATCGAAATTATAACCCAAAGCATAGTTTAAAAGCGATTTGGAGAAGAACAGAAGATAGCCTAATAGACAGGTAATATCCTGCCAGAGGATACCAGCATGTACAGATTGTTAGAGTAGAAAGTGCATCTTACTGAAAAACAGACCAATTTCAATTGGTTCGAGCTCAACATTTAAGCAAAAGCACATGTAAACATGTTGAGATAAAGAATTGGTATTGTGGAAAGACAAGAATCAAAGTGCATCAGACATTGCTGCCTTCAAACTGAACATACCAGGTATCCATTACACAAACGCTCCTAGTACCTCAGATAAGCCCTTTTCGCAATTAATTGGTTGCAGTATGGTGGAATTGTAAAAGCTGATCTCCTTGAAATCATGGCTATTTTACACTTAGTGGCAGATTCTATGTAGTATCTAACTGCATAAACACATTTATAGAAAGCAATTGTTCTGAAACCATTAAATATGCATTTGGATTGTGACAGAGTGAAATAAAACAGGCTGGATATCCAGCTCATTATTGTTCCAATGCCACTTTCACGTTACTGCCATGGGAAATTAATGTTATATTCATGATATTAATTGGGAGCACCCATAAAACCCCAATCAATTAAGATTGCAATCAGAAGATTGATTTCTGCCCCTCTCCTCACCTTTTAATTTGGCAAGTTACTATTCAGGGCAAGTGATTTGTTGTTGCTGAACAAGCACTCAGACTGCATCCACTGCATCTTTTAACCGGAAAGTTTCAGCACTTGGGTAGCAAAGCACGCTTCTTATGGTAACCATAACGAGCAATGCTGTGCTGTGCCAAAATTCACGCCTCGGTTACTTTCTGTCTGGCTGTCTCTTCCGCACTGCATGAGGTTACCAAGACTGGTTAATAAGCTGCTTCCCACTTCCCTGGCAAAAGCACTCCAATTGGTGCATAACAGATGGGCATCCTCTAACTTTCTCACAAGCCCATCTTGTCCACCTCCATCCCATCTTCCTCTGCAGAAACATCTCACCATGGTGCGGCCCCTTTTTTTGGGGTAACGTGACTAAAAATCTGGAACTTATTGAAAGGGGTTTCAGTGAGGGAACAACCCCTAAGTTACTATTCTACAGTGAAATATTTATACATTATGGAACACAGCCACTGGGTCTCCAAAATGAATGTCAAAGTTCAAATTTACTTTTACTTAATTTGGATAATAAAAGAATAATGTCAATAAATAACCTTTGTTTACATCAAGATGAGAACAATTTCTGGTTAGGTTTATGTGATGTCAACCCTATGCAAATTGAACATTTTCCTGGTAATGTATTGTGCAAGCTACAGCTGACATCTTATGCATTTGATCGACATACAAAGGCTAAAACTCAATATAGATTTTAGCTATTCACCATATAGGTTCACTTCAGCACCCCTATTGCTGTCCGTTGACAGAAAATAAATCTGAAAGCTAGAATCCACTACTTTTCCTCAGATTGTGTGTTTTCCTGCACCCCTCCCCTACATCCCCCGCATTGATTTCCTAACAACCTAAGCCAGTCACAGAGCTATCATTTTCACAATCTATCATTCCTAGCCTGCCCGCTAACCGTAGTTCTCGTCTACAGGATGAAATAGCGCCGCCCATTGACATGCAAACACTGAACACATTCGTGCAAAATCCCTTTATCCAGCATCAGGTGCTAGCCTGCTTAATTTGAGCTACCACCTTTTAAAATTGCATAGAAATGCCCCACTCTAATAAGAGACTACACAATTTCACTACCCCCCCCCACCGCACCCCGGCCCAACGGTTTTAATTTCGTGCACAGCTCTGGTCTATTCTAGTTTTCAGGCTTCTTTTCCTGTTTTGAAAGGCTTCTCTGCTTTTGGATCCGTGGATAAATAAGGGGAAAGGTGGATTAAATGAGTATGGGAATTTCAGGTTAGCGCTACACCATTACCATTCAATTATGCAACTGGCAAAATAAGTTGCATATTGCGGAGAAATTTAGCACTAGCTTTTAGTCTTACAGTTACCACCTGGAAACTCGGACAGAATTTCAGATGCGAATGGCATATGAAATAAGGGGCATAGACAAAATTTAATCTAAGAGATCAGCAATTGCAACGGCCACATACAACACTTTTAAATAGGATCCTGTAGTATATTAATGTTGTTTCCCAGTTTATAAATTTTTTAAATAAGTTCAGCCAAAATATATATATAATATATATATAAATATATTATATATATATAATATATATAAATATATAACACACATATACTGTCCTTTTATGCAATGCTTAAAAAATTCAATTGCTGAAAATGAAATTATCTTTTGACATGATACGGGAAGTGGCAGTGGTTACTGGACAGTACAAGAACTTTCTGCCTGGCAACAAGCACAGGCTGACGAGGTAACAGGCTTAGGAGGAATGAGGTCAAGGTCTTCATCGTCTGGTATTTCATCTAAGTGATAGCCGTCTTTCAGGAGCTGACGGTTCAGGTCCTGGTTAACTTGCTGCTGAAAGAGAAAGTTTTCAAAGGCAAGTAAATAGGTGCTCAAGCATAAACTCGCATTTGCAGAACAAGCCCCTCGAATAAAACTTAAATAGTAACGCTGGAAATCAAAGCGGCCAAGGAGCTTTCTGCTTCGGACCCTAATCGCATGACCAGTCATACATGGATATGAAAAAGCTATTCTAAAACTTTTAGAAGCTTTATCGTTACATAGTTCCACCTCTTAGACAGGCAGCTCAGGGTGTGATAAGGATGCAAGCACCACCAGATGCTAAATACGCAAGTACAGCCAGAGTAACTGATCCTTACCATTTTTCCTCTAGTGGGAACAATACTTGCATCTTCCTGAACTGGTCTGTCCAGACAATTGCTTTCTCCAACATCTTAAATTTTCGTTCCAGATTTGTTTTGATTTATTTTCCTAACATTGTTTTGCCTTTCAATGCAAATTTAACATGGTGACTTCCTAAATATAAAAATGTTTTGTGCAGGAAGGATTAGCTTTATCTGCATCCCATAGCACAGTGGATGCAATATCCTTAAAACCATTTTGCAATGTCACTAATGGCAAGTTATCTAGTAAGATCCATCTAACCAAAAGCTCCCTGCAATATCTCACAATCACTCAGCAATTGATGTAAAACAAATGAGTCAGTCAACTTACCTCTGCAGAGGAATAGCCTGATGAGGAATAATACTTGGACTCAAACTCACCATCACTGGAAAAGAACACAAAGAAGCCAGTTTACAGTGTATGAGATTTATCAAAAATGACTTGCATTTATATAGTGGTTTTCACAACCACGAATTACAGCTAACAGTGCTTTTTGTTTTAAAGTCGCTGTTCTAATGTAGGAAATGCAGCAGCCAATTTGCACACAGCAAACTCAAAAGGAAATGTAATAATGTCCAGATAATTTGTTTTTTTTTTGAGAAGTCGAAGGAGGGATAGTATTGGACAGGAAACTAATGATAACTCCCCTACTGCTCTTCAAAATAGTGCCATGGGATCTTTTAAGCCCAACTGAGAGGGCAGATGGGCCTCAATTTAACATCTCACCCTAAAGACTCTTACTACTGCACTAGAGTGCCAGGTTTGGTTTTTTGTGCTGAAGTCCTGGAACGGGGTTTGGACCCACGCTCAGAGGCGTGTCAGCTGACTCATTGTCAACTGAGTCACGTGCAGCACCGCTTAAATGACACTATTAAATGAATGCTTTTGGCTTAAACTGTTATCAAAAATAATTCAATCACTGTACGCACTTTGCTACAAAATTGGTGATTTTGAACTGTAAAAGTAAAACTGCTGTGCAACTTGTAAGCTTCAACGGCACTTGCTTTGCATCAGTGGAATTATGGTTGCCAAGGCAGCAAGAAATATTCCGAAGGAAATTGGCATCAGTGGTCTCAGCATCCAGAAGCCTGAAACTGTTCCACACAGCAGAGACTAGACCAGCAGAACAAATAACAGCTCTCTGCCAACATGGCCCTGCGTCACGCTTTGATCACTTTAATAAAGCTTTTAAAATTAAATCTTCAACGATTTCAGGGAATTTCTTGGAGCCAAGCGATACAGTGCTAAAGTCAGAAGCTTTTATGCGTTATGCAAAGTTTTGTGAGACATTACAAACTACATTAGGGATTTTTATCCTGGGTATCCCAAGACGGTCCAGTCCACAGTGATGCTTATATCAAACATGTATGTGCAATGCAGCCCACATTTCCCACATCGATATAGCATTAGCTGATCTCAGCCAAGATGCTTGATAAGTTACAACCCACCCGCGGATTCCTGGAGTTACAGGAACGGGTGGAGAATGTCAAGGGTGCCAGCTGGAGACTGCAATCCTGCTAGAAATGCATGTAGGTGAGGGTGAGGGCAAGGCACAGGTTTTTTTTTTAATTCTTTAATGGGATGTGAGCATTGCTGGCAAGGCCAGCATTTGTTGCCCATCCCCAATTGCCCTTGAAGTGGTGGTGGTTGAATAGGCTACCGACATTCATTCTAACAGCTCCCAGAAGCAAGGTAAGGAGGGGACTCCGACACTTATGGCTCTGCAACTTTGTAATGAAACCTATGCCTTCAGGACAAAGCAATAAAGGGGAAAAAGTCAAAGCGGAGAGAGGCAAAATGGTAGTTCATAGGCCGATTTTTCCTGAAACATTTTGCCACTGGTTCCGATTCAGCATCTAGCGGTTTGTAAATTGAGCAGTGAACTCCCCAGAGTATTTCCTTCCCCTAATGTAGATTTCAAAATTACCACTTAAATCACTTCTCAACTTATCTAATCTTCTCTCTTTTCAACCCAGGTGATGTGCTCTTAACATGGACCTGCTAGCCTTTCATTTAGGTTTCTCAATGTGAAAAGAAAAAGACAAATCGATGGGTTAGGATCGAATCCTTACCTGTCAGACTCTAAAGAGACTAAAGATTCATCCGGATTTTGTTTCAGGGCAGAGTAACCTTTATTGAATTTTACTAACCTATATTGAAAGAAAGGGCAAACAGAATTAAGCTCAAATTATAAGTAATTATTGAATGCAACTAGTATCTCTCCCATTACTCTGTTTACAGATAGCGGGTATGGTGCTCAACTGTTCAAGCAGGCTTAGGGAGGAAAAGTGCCAACTCTGGGCGAAGGACAGCAGTCCCTTTCTGCAATATCGCCTTGAGGGGTGCAACAGCACCTCTGCAGCAAACAAGAAAAATAATTGTCACTGTTACACCAGTAACCACGGATTTCCAAGGGCTCGGAGTGTGACGGAATACCACCTCAAGGACTTGGCTAATTTAAAAAGTAAACTTTGGATTTTTCCAACTGGAAGTTGGAGTAGGAACGTTGCTGCATTTTGACAGTCAAAATTAAGAGGGACCAATTACATTTATAAAAAAGTAAAACTTAAGACGCCTTTTTAAATCTTACTGAGTTCCCAGATTTATTTTTAACTTTAAGTTTTGATGGTATATTAGAGAGACAGACAGACAGAAATGCTATTCAAACCAGTCACTATCTTTATATGAAGGCAAGGCACAATCGAATCTTGAGAATCCAAATTCAACAGATTTTGGGAGATTGCAAGTTGCCAAGTCTGTGAAAAACCAGAAGTTTAAAATCTAGTTGATTAAAGTTTGTGCGCGCATTTGAAGTTCGTTGACAAAAGCTAATTAGAATAATGAAAATAACATGCTTCATTTGAGATCAATTTCAATTTGCAGAATACCATTGATCCCAATCAAAATGTAATTGTAGTGAAAAAGGTTGAAATTATCACATAAATATCAGAAGCAGTGGTTTACCACTTACACTGAATGCATCTAAAATCATTTCATGATCAATGAATGGGCAGCATTTGAAGCTTTTCTAAAAATTACTACATGCACGGCTTTTTAAAATCATTTGTTTAACATTACAGGAGGATACTCGAGTGAACTGTCCTGTTGTCCATCTGCTAGGTAACTGCCCAATCTATCTGGAGCCAAGAACTGCAGATATGCAGGTTTATAAACCTGCCGCTGGGTTAAAGCTGCCAATCCCTGTGAAGGGAGCCGTTCCTCTGTGTTTACACTCAACTGAAGTTCTGTATTACATAAGAGAAGCCCAATGCAATCATAGGAGTATAAGAAATAGGAACAGGAGTAGACGATTCGGCCCCTCGAGCCTGCTCCACCATTCAATAAGATCATGGCTGATGATCTTGTGTATTGATTTAAACATTCCCATCTAACCCCGACAACATTTGATTCCCTTGCCTAACAGGAATCTATCTGGCTCTGCCTTAAAAATATTCAATGACCCTGCCTCCACCACCTTCTGAGGCAGAGTTCCAAAGTCTCACATCCCTCAGAGAAAAAAATTTCTCCTCATCTCTGTCCTAAATGGGCGAGCCCTAATTTTAAAACAATGCCCCCTAGTTTTAGACTCACCCACAAGAGGAAACATCCTTTCAACATCCACCTTGTCAAGGCCGTTCAGGATCTTGTATAATTCAATCAAATCACCCCTCAGTCTTCTAAACTCCAGTGGAAACAAGACCTGTCTATCCAACCTTTCCTCATAAGACAACCCACTCATTCCAGGTAACCAGCACCTGGCTGGTAAGTAAAGCAATACCCGGGGGGTTGCTCTCCCCAGACAGTAACCTTTAATAGGCAGCGTGAAAGTGCTTTTAGCCCCTGCACACGAGGTCTTATCAATCTTCAGTCCACTTGCAAACTGCCAAGATGTGCTTGCTGCAACCTATTGGGGTGTGGGGGGTTGGGGCGTTGGGGGTTGGGGTGCAGGAGGAAGGAAGAGAGGGGACAGAGAGGAGAAAACCTTTAAATAAAAAGGCAGTTTTATTTGCACAGCCTTAAGCTATTTCCGTCCTCCAGCGGCATCAGTGCACCATGGTGGAATAGAAAAGTTTGACATCCAATCCAAATAGTGACAGCTTCCAAACATCAGTAACTATCTTAGCAATCTCATAACAACTTCAGGTTCAACTTTACATCCTTAGAGACAGCTCTTAGAAATGTTTGTGTTAATAAGTCAGAAGCTCCTCTGATTCAGGGAAGGAGTAATGTCTAACTTGCCCCTTCAAGCTCATTCCATCTAGTGCCTTAGAGCCACAGAAGGAAATTAACTGCCCACATTCTCGCCTACGTGGCAGAAGCTGAAACACTCCCTCGACAAGTAACTCTTACTCAACTTAACGCAACAGGATTTGGCTGCAAGTTCCCTTTGAAAGCAACTGTTAATGCTGCATGGATCACACTTGTACAGTTCTGAGCTCTTCATTAATTTCCATTTTACACTATGGACAGAGCTCACGTGGAAAAACTTACTGGTTCCCACTTTATTACCCTTTTTCCTTCACCTCTTCACTCCTGAAGGCTTATGCTGTGGGACAATTCCACAGATATTTCCCACCCTGTGCCACCGCTGGCTCCCTCAGCACAATTACCCCTGAATCATTTTTCAAGCTGATTTTGCATCTTCACTCTCCACAATGGGATGAATCATAGCTCTTTCAATGTTACCTTCCCATTCATAATTTAACGTCAATGCTCCTTTTTAACACATCGATAACCTTTTCAGAGGTACAACAATCAAACCTAGAGCAAATGAAGATGATTTAGAAAAAGGTGGCACTGGGTACACATTTACTTACATGTTAAAAATCCTACATATTGCATTCATTTCTAAAAGCATCGCTTTTCTGATAAGCCATCCTACAGCCGGAAAACTGTGCATGGAAGATCTGCTAGTTCTAAAGTGCAATTTGTTCCCTTTTCTGCGGGCAGTCTCCATTAAGATCTTCTTTGATTTAAATAATACTCTGGGGCCAAACTCCTCCTCTTTCCTCCTATATCAAGCAGGTGGGCTGTGGATATATATATTTTTTATTCACTCATGGGATGTGGGCTTCGCTGGCTAGGCCAGCATTTATTGCCCATCCCTAGTTGCCCTTGTAAGGTGGAAAAAAATCCAGGGATGGTAGTGGTGGGGTCTGGAACATTACCTGTAAGGTATGATTCCGTGAGGATGACTTTGTCTGAGACAGCTTTCCCAATTTTGGCACTAGCCCCCAGATGTTAGTAAGGAGAAGGGTCAACAGGTCTGAGTTTCCCGTTGTTGTTTCCAGTACCTAGGCCAATGCCAGGTGGTCTGTCCAGTTCCATTCCTTTTAGACTTTTTAGTGGTTTTGATAGCTGGGCCATTTCAGAGGGCAGTTAAGAGTCAGCCACTTTGCTGTGGGTCTGGAGTCACATGTAGGCCAGACGGGGTAAGGACAGCAGATTTCCTTCCCTAAAGGAAATCAGTGAACCAGATGGGTTTTTACAACAATCACCAATGGTTTCATGGTCCATGGTTTACATTTGCCGTGGTGGGTTTCGAACCCAGGTCCCCAGAGGATTACCTTGGGTCTCCGGATTACTAGTCCAGCAACAATACCACTATGCCACTGCCTTCCCCTATCAAGCAGTGAAAGGGAGGGAGGAACTTAAAACAGCCAGGGAAAAGGTACTGGGAAAACTATTAGCCCTAAAGGCAGACAAGTCCCCAGGACCTGATAGCCTGTATCCTAGCATCTAAAAAGAAGTGGAGTGGCTACAGAGATGGTAGAGGCAATGGTTATAGTCTTTCAAAATTCCTTAGATTCTGGAAGGATCCCAGCAAATTGGAAAATATCAAACTAACACCTTTATTCAAGAAAGGAGGGGGGCAGAAAACTATAGGCCAGTTAGCTTAACATTTGTCATAGGGAAATTGCTAGAATCCCTTATTAAGGATGATATAGCAGGGTACTTAGAAAATCATAATGGTAAGGTAAACAAGGTTTTGTGAAAGGGAAATCATGTTGAATTAACATATTAGCATGGCTAGAGGATTGATTACCTAACAGGGGATAAATAGGTCATTTCTGGTTTGGCAAGCTGGAACTGGTGGAGTGCCACAGGGATCAGTATTAGGACCTCAACTGTTTACCTGTATCAATGATTTGGATGAGAGGACTGAATGTATGCCATGTTTGCCAATGACACCAAGATAGGTAGGAAAGTAAGCTGTCAAGAGGATGGTAAAGAGTCTACAAAGGGATATAGGTAGTTTAAGTGAGTGGGGGAAAAAATTGGCAGATGGAGTGTAATGGGGAGATTGCAGAACTCGTTGGCACAAGGGATCTGGGTGTCCTGGTACATAAATCTGAAAACGTTAGTAAGTATAGGTACAGCAAATGATTAGGAAGGCAAATGGAATGTTGTAGTTTATTGCAAGGGTAATGGAATGTAAAAGTAGGGAAGTTTTGCTGCAGCTGCACAGGGCCTTGGTGAGACCACACTTAATATACTGTATACATTTTGTGTCTCCTTATTTGAAAAAGGGGCACAACTGAATTTGCAGAAGTTCAGAGAAGCTGAACTCGACGGATTCCTGGGATGAAGGGCTTTTTCTATAAAGATAGGTTGAACAGGTAGGGCCTATACCCATTGGAGTTTAAAATAATGAGGGGTGATCTTACTGAAACATGACAGATTTTGAGGGGACTTGATAGGGTGGATACCAGGAGGATGTTTCCTCTAGTGGGGGAGACTAGGACTAGGGGACACAGTTTAAAAAGAGGTCTACCTTTTAAGACAGAGGTGAGGAGATTTTTTTTGCCCTTAGAGGGATGTCAGAATGTGGAATTCTATTCACCAGAAAGCAGTGAAGGCTGGGTCATTGTATTTATTTTGAAAATATTTTGGATAGACAAGGGAGGTCAAGGAGGGACAGACAGGAAAGTGGAGTTGAGACCACAACGAGAGCATGATCTTATCAAATGGCAGAGCAGGCTCAAAGGGCCAAATGTCCTACTCCTAAGTTACATAGTCACTAATAAATCCAATACGGAATGCAGGAAAAACCTTGTTACTTGGTGAGCTGTGAGAACACGGAACTCTATCACAAGTAGTAGTTAAGGCAAATTGCATAGATGCATTGAAGGGAAGCTGAATAAACAGGTGAAGGTGAAAAGAATAGGCAGATATGCTGATTGGGTTGAATGAGAAGGAGCTGGAGAAGGCGTGTGGAACATAAAATAGTTGGGGAGCCCGGGACTAAAGGCATAGTCTAAAATTAGAGCCAGGCTTTCGGGAGTGAAATTAGGAAACACCTTCACATGCTGAGGGTGATAGAAGGCGAAACTCTCTTCCACAAACAAAAGTTGGTACTGGATCAATTATTCATTTTAAATGTGATATTGATTGATTTTTGTTATCCAAAGCCACTACGGGATATGGGGCAAAGGAGGGAACGTGGAGTTAGATTTCAGATCAGCCAAGATCTTGATGAATGGCAGAGCAGGCTGGAGGGGCTAAATGATCTCCTCCTGTTAGGAACATAGGAACACGAGTAGGCCATTCAGCCCATCGAACCTGCTCCACCATTCAATTAGATCATGGCTGTTCATTTACCTCAATGCCACTTACCTGGTCTATCGCCATATCCCTTGATATCATTAGTCTCCAGAAAACTATCGATTTCTGTCTTGAACATGCTCAATGATTGAGCTTCCACAGCCCTCTGGAGTAGATAATTCCAAAGATTCACCACCCTCTGAGTGAAGAAATTCCTCCTCATCTCAGTCTTAAATGGCCTATCCCTTATCCTGAGATTATGTCCCCTGGTTTTAGACTCACCAGCCAGGGGAAACATCTCATCCATATCCACCCTGTCATACCCCGCAAGAATTTTGTAAGTTTCAATGAGGTCACCGTTCATTCTTCAAAACTCTACAGAATACAGACCCAGTCTCATCAATGTCTCATTGCGTTATGTATCTATGGGCCAAATGGTCTGTTTCTGTGACTTACATTCTGCGGAATACTCATTTATGTAGACTTTCACAACCAACAAAATGAGATGACTCATATAGCCTTGGCTATATTTGATTCCAGGTCCAACAATTAATAAAACAAGTGCTGGATACTGAGCCAACCTGTGATATTGTTAGATTGTTTTTTTTTTTCAGAAAGGAGAGTGTTTTTAACAGGAGTTTCGTTCAACTGCCAGAATACAAGCTCCTGTGACACAAGGGGGGATAAAGTCCATGACGATGCAGAGTAGCATTACTAACCTTTTTGTGCCTGATTTAGGCTGATGCAAGATTGGACCTCCACCCATTCCTTTCTTCTTCAGGGCCTTCTTGGCTAATTCCCGATGTTTCTCTGCAAGAATCAACATATAACAGAATTTAATTTGAAGGTACAGCATTCGATCAAAAAAAATGGCCTAAAGTTACAAAAACTTAGGAATCGAGTAGAATTCAATACAGGGAAAGTCAAATTCTAAATGGGAAGGAACAAAAGATTGAGTAATCTTATCGTTAACCACATCCATTTCAGCAACTCAAGACTGGATTAGGTGAACCCAAAACAAATACTATTTGATCATTCACACCAGGTCTTGCATGACTAATGTCATGTGTACAATAACTAAACATTGAACAGTATTTTAGAAGCTTTTGCCATGAATGAGTTCAATTGATGATCTTTGACCTCTCGCAGCAAAAGAGTAATTCCCTTTATGGTGTGTGAACAGATTCCCAATCTTTTTAAATTTGTTTTCCTTACCTAGCTTGGTTTCTTTTATCGAGCAGTTTATTAGCCTCGCCCTCTCCATGCTCAGATTAATCACCCTAAAGGGAATGGTGCTGATTTTTTTAAAAATGAATTCCTTTGAATAACCATCAGTAATAATGATTTATCACTGTGAAACATCCCATTATGATCCCAGAATTCTGCCCATAGTGCAAGTTTTTTTTCAAATTGTCTTTTGTCTTGGGTACTTTTCCCTACAGAATGTAGTCGGAGAAATTGTTAAATTGTCCCTTTTCCAACTTGATCTTGGGTATCAGCTGTGCCTGTTCCTAGCATCTAAGAAGTTACTAATGCGCTGACTTGAATATGCCCATTTTTGGACCAAATCCCCAATGGTATGTTCACTCAGTGGATGCCCACATTCCATGCATTGCAGAATTGTGCTTGGAGACCCGGAGCTTCACACTGCACCTCCAACTCCACTATAATTAAATCTTCAAGTTTCTGCACTGCATTCGCAAGTTTTTAAAAAAAGGAACTTTATGACTAATTCACACAACTAAATCCAGCGCAGTTATCTCAAAGCTGGTGAGACAGGTCTGTGACTCAGTGATGCTACAAGGACACGGCCAATGACTCCTTTCATCAGTCAAATATTTAAAAAAATACAAAACCGATTGATTATGGGACCAAGGCTGGCAACACTTTTTTTTTAAACAAATCAAATAAACGAAATGAACAAAGTATGGGTCAAATTAAAAAGGCAGCCCTTCAAAGGGAAACTGCAAAAAGAAAAACAAATCACAAAGGAAACTTACAACATCAGATTAAAATGTGATTAAATGGGTCATTAAAGCACCCCAGTCCCCACGGTGCCCACCGAGCATGGAAGGCCTCGACGGTATCAGTAGACACCACGTGCTCCCTCTCCAGAGACATCTGGCTGGGAACTTGGCTGCGGAAGAGGGGCAGATAGTCAGGCCAGATGACTCTCTCAATCGTCTCAATCGCTGCTTAGACCTGTTGATGGCCAACTTGGCCAGGCCCAGGAGCAGGTTCACGAGGTGGTCCTCCTCCCCACCACGTCCCCCTCTGCACCGGGTGCCCAAAGGTCAAGAGTGTGGGACTGAAGTGCAACTAAAAATGTAGTAACAAATATTTTAGGCGCAGCTAAGACAAACATCAGCCATGACTTGACTGAATGGCTGAACAGGCTCAAGAAGCTGAATGGCCACCTCTAGTTTCTACATTCCTGCCACTTTTATTGCCAATTAGCCATAACTGGTACATGACAAGCTCCAAGCTCCTGGTGCTTTCCTGACCCTGCTGGTTGCTGACACCATTTTAAATAAAAACTTCTCTCCTTCTACACGCTTCGCTTATAAGGAAAGGACCAGCATTTCATAAATTCAGGATCTCCCAAACTGTTTTATAGCTGATTATGGAATTCTGAAGTGTGGTCACTGATTTTGGGAAGTGTCACAGGCAACTTCATAGTCAGCTGTCCCTCGATTCGAGGATGACATCTACTTAGGGTCAAGTTTCTGCCGTGGGTATTCATGTGACCGAACAGGCCAATACTTGACATTCAGATTTTTGGACACATGGGGCAGGGCATCCAATGAGGTGGTGGGATCCGGAATGCAGGATTTGCTTCCTTTTCTTTCCTTCTCTGCTTCATCATTAAGATGTTGCGACTCAAAGTGTGATGCAGTTTGATGGACAGGTTGCTGCTATTTTTAATGATTGATAGCAAGCTCCTCCCAGTCGTTAATGTCAATGCTGCTGTGCTTCACAGAGAACTTCAGAGTGTCTCTGAAGCATTTTCTTTTACCTCCCCTGGAACATTGGTCAGTTGAGAAAATAGGACTTGACAGGGGAGATGTTTTTCAGCCATCAGGACACAATGTCCAGTCCAGTGAAGAGGATTTTGCAGGAGTTTAGTCTGAATGAGCTGGCCTGAAGAAGAATAAACACTAGTGTCTGACGGTCCTCCTATTGAATCTGGAGGCTGTCGCAGAGGCATGGCTTATGGACATTTTCTAGTGCTTTCATGTGTCGCTGATACACAGTCCAGGAATGTGGTGACAATAACTGCTCTGTACATTAAGACTGCTGTTGAATTGCAGAGGATTTTGTTGTCAAACACTCACTGCCATAGTTTGTAGAAGGCTGAGCTAACACAGCTGATTTAGAGGAGTGGCTGCCAAGGTACGGGAAATGTTCAACACATTCCAGAGTCTCTCGTTCAACTTATGTGGCAGGTGGGATATTTGGCTGACTAGGTGTGGGATGATATACGAGTTTTGTTTTGGCAACATTCAAGGACAGGCCGAGTTTCTTGTACACAGAATTGAAGAGATCGAGAGTGGCTTGCAAATCGGGCGCAGGGTGAGCAACAATGCTGCAGTCATCAGCAAACCGTAGATCAGTTTCGTTTTGACAGGGAGGTAACTGAGGATAAAGAATTTTCCATCTAGACCATGTTTAATACAGACACTGGAGGAGAGGACAGTTGATCTTTGATGAGGCAAATAGCCACTGTCAGGTAAACTGTAAATATTATGGGGGCTGCTCTGAAAAAAGGGTGGCCAAATTGTACACAGTTAGGTCCCCCAAACAGCAATGAACCAGTCACCAGAGAAGCTGCTTTCATGTTATTCAATCTGTCGGTTAAGGGATAAATATTGGTCAGCACGCCTTTGAAAGGTGCCATGGGATCTTTTACATCCACCTCAGAGGGCAGAGGGGGCCTCTGTTTCATGTCTCATTCAAAAGACAACATTTCCTACAGTACATCACTCCCTCAATACTCCACTGAATTGTCAGCATGGATTATGGGCTCAGAGTTGGGTTTGATCCCACAGCTTTCTGACAGAGGCGAAAGCACTACCCACTGAGCCATGATGAAACTCAAGAAACTTGAGAGCTCCCATTCTTAAAGCTAGGTTAATTTTCCTTCAAGTTGGAGTTTGCTGCTGTCTTGTCAGTTTGCCACACTACCATCAGCATTAAGATAAAATACTGCGAATGCTGGAAACCATAAATAAAGACAAAAGACGCTGGAAAAACTCAGCAGGTCTGTCAGCATCTGTGGAGAAAGAAACAGAGTTAACGTTGAGTCCATGTGATTCTTCCCTGACTCAGTTCTGAAGAAGAGTCATACAGGCTCTAAGCATTAACTCTGTTTCTCTCTCTACAGATGCTGCCAGACCTGAGTTCTTCCAACGTTTTTTGCCTTTATTATACCACTTCAGCATTATTACTTGTGCAGATTCTTTTTTTCTGCTGCTTGCCACTAAATTTTTGCAATATAGGACACTTTCTTTTTGTTGGAAAAATTGCCAGGCTCAGCACCATCCACCCCCCCCGACCCCCCCCTTCAACAGGCGAGCAACAGCCCCCACCCCAATCCTACAGTCTCGTCGGCATCCCCCTCCCACACTGTTCCAGAAAAGTGACCCTTATTTCTTCCCCCAGAGTTGGTAACCCTGCCGTTTGCAAGTAACCAAGAATCTGAATTGCTGCATCTGTGAAACTGTTGGACGCCAGTAAATTGCCAGCCAGGTTTTATCCAAATGCTCCTATAGCATTGCAATGACTTCCTCATTTCTGGCAATGGATTTATAAATGACAGTGGCGCCTGCCTGCTCCCTGATCTGTTCCATTGTTTAGCCTGTGTCAAACTAGACTGAGCAACAGAAGTTAAGATTTTTAAAAATGTTTTAAATAGTATTTGTTTTCCCAATGGCACCAACCTTATTGGTTTCTTATTTTGCAAAGCAGGATGACTGGGCTAGAAGCAGCATGATTGTGAATGCAGCAGCCTGGGTGATAAAACCGAAGCACAAGTGGGGAAACAGCAATCTGGTGAGAGAAGCAGTAGCGAGATGGAGACAGCAGTCGCCTAGAGAGGGAGAGAGAGAGAGAGAGAAAAAGGGAAAGAGGGAGAACGAACAGAGAGGAAGATACAGCTTGAGCGTTGTTGAAGCAATACTAGTGATGAGAATAGTACTGGAAGGGATGTAACAAACAAGCTTTTGAAAAGAGAAATAATAGATAGAAAATGTAGTCAGTTCATCACAGCTTTGTCATGATCCAAAAAGGTTCATATTCTGAGTTTTTGATTTTTTATCAAAAGAGGCCCAAGAGCCAGATCATTAATCTATGCTTTTCTTTTCTCAGATGTTGATGGGCGACTGAGTGTTTCCAACATCATCTGATTTTCCTTACATTTCTAGCATTCTCAGTTTTTCTTGCCATCTCTTCTGGTAAACTGAGGGCCGCGTACCAGAGAAGCAACTTTTCTAGAAGGGAAATATGAATCCGGGGAGTTGCAAAGAGAGAAGCAAAGCAGGGTGAATAACACTGAGACCTGCTGGGGTGGCAAGAGGCAACAGAGGAGGCCAACCACAAAGGCACAAGTTCACTGGCAGCTAGTTGTTCAATTTGCACTTCACCAAATAACTAGTTAAGGCAAAGAGTTTAAGCATTAACTATATTTCTTCTCTTTTGATTAGCACAATAAGCAGATATTGGGGGTCATTAACCCAAATAAAAACAACCTAACAAAACTGCTCCCTTTCTAGAGAGGCACAAAGAATAACCAAATCATAAAAACCCAAACGAAATGCTTCAAATTGAAGAACACTGGGCCAGAATTCCCTCTGAGCTGTGGAGCTGTGGCATTCACTGCTGACTGCCCAAATAAAACCCATACTTAACCAGTTTTGGGATGCAGCGAAAACTCTCTCTTCATCCCGCAGCAGGGCCTCACGTTGAGACAAATAGCAGGGGCTTCCAGCCTTGAGGCAATGCTGACGAAGTCATGACCACTTTTGACCCCAAGGCAGCCCTGCCATCTCTCCCCTTCCCCAACTCCTCCCGCTCTGCCTCTTCCTGGCTCCTCATCCTCCTCCGGTTTTGATCTGCCTCTTCCCGGCTCTTCTGTTCTATTGATGTTGCAAACAGCACTTGATGGAGGGGAAATATTTTCCCCAAGGTATTTGGGGGGGGGGGGGGGGGGTGGAGTTGGTGGTGGGCAGAGATTTGTGAATATTTTTATTGATAATTATATCAGTGTACAGCCACAAAGCCTTCAGCTATCCTGCCTGTTTGCTGACCTACACGTATGAGCCCAAAGCCCTGCTGCTTTAAGAATATGGATCGCGGGATCATTAGAGTTGGCTCTGCCGGAACCTATTCACGTTTTTTTTCATTTATTCTTCTCATGGGATGTGGGAGTCGCTGGCAAGGCCAGCGTATGTTGCCCATCCCTAATTGCCACACCATTTCAGAGGGCAGTTAAGAGTCAACCAAATTGCTGTGGGTCTGGAGTCACATGTAGGCCAGACCAGGTAAGGATGGCAGATTTCCTCACCTAAAAAGGTATAAGTGAACTAGATGGATTTTTACAATGATTGATGATGGCTTTATGGTCACCATTCTGAGACAAGCTTGATATTCCAGATTTTATTAATTGAATTTAAATTCTTCGAGCTGCCATGGTGGGATTTGAACCCATGTCCCCAGGGATTAGCCTGGGCCTCTGGCTTACTAGTCCAGTGACATTTGCACTAAGCCATCACCTCCTCATATCTCCCTGTACTGCAACATCCAGATTTCGGTGCTGTTGTGCCATGCAATTGCATTAAACTGCTTAGCATTTACTGTTATTGAGGAAGGAAAATACCACCCATTATTTCACTAATGACCATCAGTGCAGAAAGCCTTGAGGATATTGGCAAACACAGGGTGCTCCCTCTCCAGGGCCACCTCAGCGCAGATATATACGCGAAAGAGAGATAGACAGCTGGAGCACACCCCACACTGGTCACATCTCACCAGGACCTTGGAAATGCCACCTTGACCAGGCCTGGGACAGACCCACAAGGGGATTCTCTAACTTGCCCTCTCCGGGGACCCCCTACCCTCACCTGTCCCCGTTGGCACTGAGTCACTGAGTGGCCAAAGATCAGGGCCGAGATTTTACAGGGCAGCGTCGACTCCAGCCACCAGCCAGAAAGTTGGGGGTATGCTCAACGGCCCTGAAAGCGGGACCCTACTTTGTGTTAAGCAGGCATTTAACTGCCTGCAGCCATGGCTTCTGCCCCTCTGAGGCAGGATGTCATGTTTTCCAAAGCCTCTGGCCAGTTCAAGGGCTGACAGCTCTTCAGTCTCAAAAGTGCCACCTGGAGTTGGGACTGCAGCCTGTCCCAGGTAATACGGGTAATTGGGGTTGGGATCAATTAAGTAGGTCCCAGTGAGGCAGCTGTGGGGGTCGATCACAAGGGCTGTGGCGGTCTTCCAGTGGGAGCACCACTCGCTGCTGGGCTACCTTCTGTTGGGGGACACCCCCCGATCAGGAGTGCAGCAGGTCATTTCTGTTTTCTTTTTATACAAAGCAATAAAAATTTACTCCCAGGACAAACACACTAAACCCTAAGCTCTTTTTAGATGCTTGCTGCATTGGACGCATTCTGAACATTTAAAGTACCCTTTTCCTTATGCAAGAAAGTCTCAACTTAAATGTTTTTATTAATTTTTTGACATCACCTCCTACTACCACTATAAAGGACAAGAGGAGCATGATTATGGTTTGAGGTCCTTTGAACACATTTCTCCCCCCCATGGAAATAACTTGGACGGAACCTCTGATAAAGTGTACTTTTAAAATAAACACTTGGTAGATAAGACAGAAGGTATTTAAAATGTGCGAAGTGAAGTTCTCTCAGGAGACCAAAATAATAGGCAATTTATTAGGCACCTTTGGCTATTCAAGACAGTTCACACTTTGGAAACATTTTCAGATCTCTGTAGGGGCTGGAGAGAGGCTTTTAAAAGGCAGGGTACAGATAAAGAGAGTCAGTCAAGTGGCTGAAGGCTGCAAAAGAAGTTAACCATTGCCCTTGTTAAAAGGACAGGGTACAAAGAGATTGCGTTTTTAAATTAAGACAATCACTGGCTAGTGTTGGCACGTCCTGTATTTCTGTAAAATACACCAGGCATAAGGAGTCTGCCATCATAATCAGTGCACTGTCTCCTGTTGAATAAGAAATCAAACAGAGATTGTCCCCACCTAGTGTTAACTACTCCACCTTCAGGAAGACTGAAGGAGTACACACCCAGAATGCAAAGGGGTTTCATCATTAGACTCCTAGGTACCAACACTGAACTAGGAGATGCACAGCAGTGGGAGTAAAACTTCCGTAAGAAGCAAGCAACCAGACTACTGACACACCACAGGGCCAAAGTATTTACTTGCAGCAGACTTGGAGTTAATGATGTTGCCTTGTGCCATAAATTCAAGTTTCCTTCCCCATCACACACGACTTACTTTGGGACATATAACCGCGTGTCTTTGTGGGCACTAGGACAAAATCCTGGAATTTCCAAGCCAACACAATTGCGATGACACCAGCACCACATCAGCTCACACCCATATTCTCACATTCTCAGGGCAGGACAATAAATGCAACTTTGTCAGACTCCCTCATGCATTCAGAAAATTAATAGGGCCACCAATTCTGTTTCCTTTTGTATCAAACTAATTGTCAATAGGGCCAAAGTGGTTTAAAAATATCCTTAGGGATGTTAAAGGAGAGGGGCACCATAATCATTCTCTCTTTTGCTGTATCATATTAAGTTTCACATTTTAGAAACACTATTATATAACTGAATAGCAGATGGGCTCTTTTGCAGAACCTTGCAGACTGATATTTCATTCAGAACACAATCTATTAGACTCTGCTAGCTTTGGGTAGGGATTCTTGGGATTTCTCTCACTGTCAGCAAAGAATAACACTAATTTATCAGATTCATTGTGAAGCCTTTGTAGAGACACAGCTTGCAGTGCATTCAAATTTTCACAGCTCTGTGGTGGGCTAAGAGTGGAGATTGGCATTATATTGTACTAGGTGGCAACTGTGTCATACTGTATTGTGTAATCATAATTAATTGTTTCAAAAGCTGTCAAGATTTCTGCTGGGTATTCATTTTTTAAAATAATAAAAGTGCACTAAACCATTGGGGGATGAAATTAAGCTATTGCAGCACAGCAAATGTGGGAGTATTTTGCACAGTCATACACTGTCTAAATTAGGATGCAACATTTATTGCCTTGGGTATCACACATGGTGGCAGAAGTTCATTCATAAGGGCTCCCATTCCTGATCATTCGTGCTCTGTTCTGGGCAATGCCTGTGGGAAAACTGGCTGACAACAGGTCCAAGCACTCCATGGTGGAATAGTATGCTGGCTGCATCAAGGCTCCTGTGTGGCAAATGGTCACTTGTATGCAATACAAGAGGGCCGCAAGGACGTGTGAAACTGCCCAACACAGTCGAATAGCAAGGTTCATGCATGAAGAATGACCATGCAGCACGATACTGGGGGACTGTCAAGACTGAAATCATATATCTCAGCACCAGGCCAAGGGGAAAGAAAATTACCGTGTGCTATTATAGAGAAAAATCGGCAACCCGTAACACTACACAGATCGCCCACTAGCCAGGGTGACCCATGAAAGTAACAACTGATCAGCTAGCTTGTGACTCACGTAATTTGAGATGTATTGATGGAGCTCTGGTGGTGGTTGTAGGCAATTTCCTCTTCTCCGGTATCTTGAACACACTCTCATTTTTCCAGCTTTTGCTGTGACCCTTTAATAGGAACAAAAAGAGGAAGATTAGCAGGCTCCTTTTTAAAAAAAAATGCAGCAATATAAAAATATAACATAAGAAATAGAAATGTAGGCCATTCTATCCCTCAAGCTGGCCCGTCATTCAAAAAGATCATGACTGATCGGATTGTGGCTGTAAGTCCACTTTCCTGCCCCACCCCCAAATCCCTGGACTCCCCTGCAGATCAAAAATCTGTCTAACTCAGCCTTGAACATATTCAAAGTCTCAACTGCTCACTGGGTAGCGAATTCCAAAGATGATCAGAGAAGAAATTCATTCTGTTCTCAATCTCAAACGGGAGACCCCTCATTCTGAAACTATGCCCCCTAGTTCTAGATTCCCGAGTGTAAGCATTCTTTCAGCATCGAACCTGTCAAAGCCCTGTCAGAATCTTATATGTTTCAATAAGATCATCTCTCATTCTTCTAAACTCCAGTGAGCATAGGCCCACTCTGCTCCACCTTCCTCATAAGGTGAGGAGCTGGAATGCGTTGCCTGGAAGGGTGGTGGAAGCAGATTCAATTGTAACTTTCAAAAGGGAATTGGACCTCTACCAAAAAAAGGAAAAAATTGCAGGGCTATGGGGAAAGAGGAGAGTGGGACTAACTGGATAACTCTAAAGAAACCTGCCACAGGCATGATGGACCAAATGGCCTCTTTCTGTGCTGTACAATTCTCTATTCTCTAGCAAAGCTTGATGAAAAGATTAAAGTGAGCTTAATCACTTCCACAGTTGGCATCTGTTGGGCAGATGCATGTGTGTGTGTGTGTGTGTTTGAGTGTGTCACATTGAGACAGTGAATGCATTAAAGAACGAGGGCACATGTTCAATTCTAAAAACAAATCAGTATCAAGGTCAAATGCTCCACTCTGCACAGATACGTGCTTTAAATCCGAAATAGCAAATGTTCCTCAGTGATCCAGCATGCCACGTTGGATGCACAGAGAAATTCAGACTAAGGCAAATTAAACTGCCTAAAATTCACAAATTAAAACATACAAACACAAATAAAAATGCAGTCAGACCGGCAGCAAAGAGAAGAGACCGGGGTGTGGGAGGGAGGAGCAGTCAGGAAATGTGATGCATTCAGATAAATCTCGTACCAGAGAGAGGGGCAAGTCATCAATGATGACAAATAGCTCGTTTTAAAAATACGAGACAATAATTCAGTCAGCTACTGCATCCAGTTAACTTAGAAAGTAGGAATGGCAGCTTTCCATTCCTACTTGTTTGACTTTTAATCTATCCATCCATATTCAACGCCTCCAGTCTCCAACACTTTATTTGTGGTTGCTACATTCTTGTCACATTTTTGTGTCAACATTTTCCAGTTACAAATTCCTATTGTCCACATGGTATTTATCCATATCAACTCGTTATGGCTTAATCCCACCAGTGGTGGTGCAGTGGTAGCTCAGTTTTACATCTCCCAACACCTCAGGCTACAGTGCAGAGAAACTCCTATGCTCCAAACATAGAAGTCTAAACTCCAGGGAAGAATTATGTGAAAATAAGGGCAGGATGTAGGCTTTTAAAATTTTGCAACTGAACATTTGAAAAGCTTTGAAACAAAATAATGGCCATTTCATTTTATGGGAAGAAATAGAAAATAACCGCGACTCTGGGCAGTTTCATATCATACCTCATCAGCTGTTAAAGGTTTAAACATCAGCTCTACCACAAGCGTTTATGAACTGCTCAATCAGTACTTTACCAGGGAGAACTGAAGTTCAAGTTCTGTCGAAGGGTCATGAGGACTCGAAACGTCAACTCTTTTCTTCTCCGCCGATGCTGCCAGACCTGCTGAGTTTTTCCAGGTAATTCTGTTTTTGTTTTGGATTTCCAGCATCCGCAGTTTTTTTGTTTTTAGAACTGAAGTTTGCTAATTACAGCTTTCAGAATCCTGTGCACAGCAGGTTCATCAACTGCAATTCAGCACCTTCAGCCAAAGTGGCTGGAGATTTGCCATGCAAGGGGTGGGAGTGCAAGCAGACAGTGACCAGTGCTTAAGAGAGGTCACGTCACAGGATGCAGCTAGCTAGGTAGAGCATGGAGAAATTACATAGCAATGTTTTGGGTCATACACATAGCCAAAATGTAGCCAGCCCAAGCACACAATTCTCTTGCCAGCAACTCATGAATAATGGTGCCACTGTTAAACAACTTACAGAGAACTGGGACCAAAGTGACATCTTCAGTGAGATTTCAGAATAGTCTCGGGGTGAGTGAAGGGGGGGGTGGGGGCGGGGGGGGGTGTTGGTGGGGTGGTTGGTAGGGAGATGAATATAGTGAATTATTGACTGGCATTTTATCACTGGATTTACATTCAATCTAGCCCAGGGTGATGGGACAATTGCTTCTTTTGCCTGCTGGGTGCAAAGGTGCTATGTTCAATGAATCCGCACAGGCTCAGTCCATTTGCTAGTGAGCAAGGGCCCAATGCACAAAATGAATCATTGCTGATGGTTTTAATTTTATCCCTGCGCTACTTTAAAATAAAAAAGATTAATAATTACATCCAAATAGGACAGTCAAGAGATTAACACAAAGGTGTGGGGGCGTGTTAAAATGATGCATGGTGGAAAATTAGACATAAACTAGCAATCTCATTCAGATTCCAGAATGGCTGGAACGAGAAACCTGGTAAAACAAGTATCTGTGCAGCAGGGGGAAGCTCTAAATCGTGGCTGAGGTACATTTCTTTAAGACACAGTAGAGCAGTGCTGTCCAATGCACCTGCTAAAGCTGGACAACTGGGAATCCAGGTGCATTTCTGATAAGTAACATTAAAATAAACAAACACCACATTAGACATGGTGTGGTGTGCGCACATGAACTTTAGCATTTTTGTGGGGTTCCTAAAATGGGAGGGTGAAAACCAGAGTATTTTTTAATGATCAAGTGCTTTACTTGTTCAGTTGCTGAATGATGGTATGTTTTTGTTAAATATACACACATGATGTACATTTTCCTGTAATGTGAGAGCAATTCACAGAATCACAGTGCAGAAGAGGCCCTTCGGCCCATCGAGTCTGCACTGACACGTGAGAAACACCTGACCTATCTACCTAATCCCATTTACCAGCACTTGGCCCATAGCCTTGAATGTTGTGATGTGCCAAGTGCTCATCCAGGTACTTTTTAAAGGATGTGAGGCAACCCGCCTCCACCACCCTCCCAGGCAGTGCATTCCAGACCGTCACCACCCGCTGGGTAAAATATTTCTTCCTCACATCCCCCCCAAACCTCCTGCCCCTCACCATGAACTTATATCCCCTCGTGACTGACCCTTCAACTAAGGGGAACAGCTGCTCCCTATCCACCCTGTCCATTCTCCTCATAATCTTGTACACCTCGATCAGGTCACCCCTCAGTCTTCTCTGCTCCAACGAAAACAACCCAAGTCTATCCAACCTCTCTTCATAACTTAGATTTTTCATCCCAGGTAACATCCTGGTGAATCTCCTCTGCACCCCCTCCAGTGAAATCACATCCTTCCTATAATGTGGCGACCAGAACTGCACACAGTACTCCAGCTGTGGCCTCACCAAGGTTCTACACAACTCTAACATGATCTCCCTACTTTTGTAATCTATGCCTCGATTGATAAAGGCAAGTGTCCCACATGCTTTTTTCACCACCCCACTAACATGCCCCTCCGCCTCCAGAGATCCAAGGACACACACACCAAGGTCCCTTTGTTCCTCAGAACTACCTAGTATCATGTCATTCATTGAATACTTCCTTGTCAAATTACTCCTTCCAAAGTGTATCACCTCACACTTTTCAGGGTTAAATTCCATCTGCCACTTATCTACTCATTTAACCATCCTGTCTATATCTTCCTGTAGCCCAAAATACTCAACCTCACAGTTAACCACCCGGCCAATCTTTGCGTCATCCGCAAACTTACTAATCCTACCCCCCCACATAGTCATCTGTCGTTTATATAAATGACGAATAATAGGGGACCCAGCACAGATCCCTGTGGTACGCCACTGGACACTGGCTTCCAGTCATGAAAGCATCCTTCTGTCATCACCCTCTGTCTCCAACAACTAAGCCAATTTTGAATCCACCTTATCAAATCACCATGTATCCCATGTGCATTTGCCTTCTTTAAGTCTCCCATGTGGGACCTTGTCAAAACCTTTGCTGAAATCCATATAAACTACATCAACTGCACTACCCTCATCAAAAAATTCAATCAAATTTATTAGGCATGACCTCCCTCTGACAAAGCCATGCTGACTATCCCTGATCAAAACTTGTAAGGTGTTTTCTACTAAATTTAGTACACTTGGTTATATCAGTGTCGACAAGACTTGTAGTTAGTTGGCACTTTCTATTGGACAGCACTGGATTAGAGGGAGCTTTACTTTGCAAATTCCTGCGCTCTACTTGAAATGGAAAGGTCAAAGTAGAAGTATTCCACACCCCAGCACTAACATGTTTTACAAGTGGAATTAATTCTCTGGTAAGGCTTATAAATAAGAAGTCACTGGTAAGGCTATAAATTCAGAATTTATAAAATTCTATTGACCGTAAATGATACTCTCCATCTTTTCTTTTCGCCTAAAACTGTTCTCAACATGGAAGTATTATTCAGGAATGTAAAACTTCAGCCAGATGCAGAGCATGTTTCACGCTCGACAACACCACAGTCCTTGCTGCATTTTCAATCTGAAGACAACAGGTGCAAGGTGGACATAATTTTCGCTTTCCCATTAACAACCTAAAAGTTTGTCCCTGTGAGCGTTCATCCTGTCTAACTGCCTCTTAGTCCTTACAGGGAAATAGGTTTGGTAATAAAAAGGTAAATTTAGCAAGTAGCATAGGTGCAATTCAAACCTGTACACACCCTCTTCACCAGCCCAAATTTTATTCCAAGTTTAAACTGAATCTAGCTTGCATCATGACCTGTCAGACCTGTGCTCGCTGCCTCAATTTCACAATCCTCATTTTTCAATTTCATCATGGCCTTGCCACGCCTATCTCCAATCTCCTCCAACTTCTACAACCTTCCGAGATCTCTGCGATTCTCCAAATTTGGCTTCTTGGGCATCCCCAATGTCAATTGGCAGAGAAGATTTACAAGGGTGATATCAGAAATGTGTGGGTATGTATATCAGGTAGGATTAACTGGCTGGATCCTCTTCTCTCTTGAAAAGAGAAGGTTGAGGGGTGTCCTAATCGAGGTCTTTAAAATAATGAAAGGCTCTGATAGACTGGATACAGAGGGAATGTTTCGTCTTGTGGGGAAGAACAGAATTAGAGGCCATCAAACAAGATAGTCACCAAGAAATCCCATAGGGAATGCAAAAGAAACTTCTTTGCCCACACAGTAAGAGTGTGGAACTCACTACCACAGGGAGTGCTTGAAGCAAATAGTATAGGTGCATTTAAGGGGAAACTAGACAAGCGAACGAGGTAGATGAGAACAGAGGGTTATGATGATAGATTTAGAAAAGATGGAAGGATGCTAACAAGTGGAGCACAAAAACCGACATAGACTGGTTGGGCCAAATGGCTTGATTCTGTGCTGTATATCCTATGTAACTGGTGTTCAGGCCTTCAGGTACCCCTCTCTCCTTTAAAATGCTCTTAAAACCTACATCTTTGAGAATCTAGTATTTCCTTATGAGGCTCTGTGTCAAATTTTGTTTGATAACACCTCTGTACCTTGGGATGTTTCACTACAATAAAAAGGTGCTATATAAATGCAAGTTATTAATGTTGATGTGAGGTAGGTTTCCTTGGACAAAGATGAATTGAGTGGAGCCACCAGATTGATTGTACTTTTTATCATAGCAAGTGATATGAGACAACCAGGGATGAGAGGTGTTCCAATTTCACAGTAGCTGCAGTGGCTACAGAAGTGATGATTAAACGATTTTCAGCAGTTTATTTTAAGCTTTTAATCCTTTTCATGTTAGCATACCAGCCAGTTAATACACATTGGAAAGAAAAATGAAGATTTAAGCAGCATCTTGGTGCTGATCAGCAGAACATGGCATGAAAACAAGAACACCAAGTACTGGGAATTTGAAGCAAAAGCACTAAATGCTGCAAATGCAGAGAGCAGTATCTGAAAAGAGAATATTGTGTAAATAAACATTTAATCAGAAGTGAAGAATCTGCAAGTTGCTTCTATAATGGCACCTTTAGGAAAGCAAAAAAAAAAGCATCCCTTGGGATCTTCAGAGTAGTGAAAGGGAGCCCTGAGCAATGGTTGGCAAGGGAATGACTAAAATGAATATGGGAATGACCAAAGGTATAGTCAAAGAGGTAGGTGATGAGGTGGTGCTCGCAGGAGGAGAAAGTGGAGGAAACAAGGGTTTAAGGAGAGCATTCCAGAATTTGACACCAAGGCTGCTTAAGGCCGTATCGTCAAAAGTACTACTGAGAGAAGATGCAAAGAAGTCAGATGAGCAGACGGAGCACACTGTTAGATCCAACTTGCACTATGTATCCGTCTCATCATACTCGAAATACTCCCAGAAGTACCTAGAACTTTAAATTCACCAAACTCATATCAGAACTTGGCATATTAAATACAAGGCAGTGAACATGCATTCAGGCAAAACTCCTGAAAAATCAACTTTGATGGACTGGCCACCATGTCCAGATGATCGAAAACCATCCCCCCCACCAGGTCCTGTTCTCTCAACTCTCAAATAGCCGATGTCCCAGGGGAGGTCAAAGAAAATGCTTCAAAAACATTCTGAGGTTCCCTTGAAGCACAGCAGCATTGGCATTAGTGACTGGGAGGAACTCACTATCAGTTGCTCAGAATGGTGACAACTTGTCCAGCAAGCTGTGTTACATTTTGAAAACCAATCCCTTAATGATGTGGCAGGGCCACGGCAGGGAAGAAAAGGAAGGATCCTGCGCTCCGGATCCCACTTCCTCCTGGGATGTCTTTCCCCACGTGCCCAAAGATCTGTGCATCGCGAATTGGCCTGTTTAGTCACAAAGACCCATGGCAGAAATTAGTGACCCTGAGCAGACATCCTTGAATCGCAGGACAGCCGACAGTGATGACATCGTTCCCTTCTCCATGCAGTGGCACATTTCAGACTTCCTTCTGATTTAATATCTGTAACTATAAATTTGGTGACATCGGACCTGAAGCAATATTAAAACTTACCATGTTGTTTTAAGTAAGTTACGCAACAAGGAATTGTGTGAAAAAATACACTACCATTTATATATAGGACGTAATGGGTGTCAAAGTTAATGGCATTGCAAGATATTATCAGCCATTAGTCAGTGAATATTCATCTCAAGTCATACTTTATCCAAACATTTATTCTTTAATACGGATGCATTGCACTTAATTTATTGAGAAGACTGAAGCAATTGTTTTCAGTCCTGCTCCAAATTCTGATTCCAAGCTAACAATTCCGTCCCTCTCCCTGCAACAGTTTGAGGCTAAACTAATCTGTTCACAATATTGGTGCCATATTTGACCCAGACGTGAGCTTCCAACCACATTTTCTTGCCATCACCATGAAAACGACTCAAAAACACTCTGAAGCTCCCTTAAAGCACAGCAGCATTGACATTAATAACTGGGAGGAGCTCACTATCAATTGCTCAGAATGATGACAACTATTTCTACCTCTGTAACACAGGTGCACAGGTGGACAGTCTCAGCTCATCTGCTGCTGAAACCCTTTGTTACCTCTAGACTCGGCTATTCAAATGCACTCCTGGCTGCTCTCCCACATTCTACACTCCATAAACTTGAGGTCATCCAAAACAATGCTGTCCGTGCCTTAACTTGCACCAAGTCCCATTCCCCTATCACCCCTGTGCTCACTGACCTACATTGGCTCCCAGTTAAGCAATGCCTTGATTTTAAAATTCTCATCCTTGTTTATAAATCCCTCCTTGTCTCTAATCTCCTCCAGCCTCACACTCCTCTGAGATATCTGCACTCCTCTAATTCTGGCCTCTTGGACATCCCCGAGTTTAATCGTTCCACAATTGATGGCTGGGCCTTCAGTTGCCTAGGCCTTAACCTTTCTACTTCGTTTTCCTCCTTTAAGACACTCTTTAAAAAACTTACCTCTTTAATCAAGCCTTTGGTCAGCTGACTTAATATCTCCTTATGTGACTCGGTGTCATGCTCTGTTCTTTCATGTTCCTGTGAACTGCCTTCAGATGTTTTATTACATTAGAAGTGCAAAATAAATATAAGTTGTTGTTAAGTCTAAATATGGAGCCAAAACACAAAGGTGCTAAACTTTGTAATCCATTTTCTGAAGGTGAGGTTTTTCCCTTTCCAATTTCTTGCCTCCTGACTAGGAGTCATTTATTCGTACTGGCTGCAGTTCTACAAGCACCAGATATTTACCTTTTGCCATTCAAGTCAAAGAGAAGGTTGTTCAGCCCATCATGCCTGTGCCAGCTCTTTGAAAGAGTTATCCAATTAGGCTACTCCCTTGCAAAAGTCTCCCCTTCAAGTATTTACCTATTTGGTGCAATTCTATAAAACTGTTCCAACCATGAAGAAAGGGGCATTTCAGCAAAATCAGATTATGTTTTCACCTAAATGCAAGCCTTTGGGGTCAGACAGATTCTCGGACATAAGCACATGCACTTTGCAGCACTGGTTAGCAATCAGGATAAAGAACCTGCCTGAGTTCTTCCCCATTAACTGCAATGCCCTTGCTGCCACTCCATCTTAGATCAATTCGCTCAATGATTAGCATTCATACAGCACTAACTACATTTTAGAACTGGCTAATGTCCTTAAAAGGTGAGAACTAAAGAAAGTGGCTCGAGGAAATGACTGAGACGTGAGTGCTGACCTCAAAACTCAACAGAGATCAATGATCAAACCAGGGACCTCCTGGTCTGCATGCAAAGTCAAATCTCAAAATGAGAAAGATACTACTGATATCTTTTTTCAATAAATGGGAGCATTATGTACGGAATCAAATAGTTAATGCTAAATCTACGCAGCAAGTTGAGATATGTATCCAGTGTCAATGCCATAGCGATGGTGCAGAAGATATTCACTGAAAGGATACTAAGGATGACAGATTTTAGAATGAGGATATACTGGAGATATTCCAGTTCTTTTCATTAGACCAAAGATTAAAATATCCCTCAGACATGTTCAAAATTAGCAGTTCTGCTAAGGTAAATGAGAAAAACACTATTTCCACTGGTTCAATGGCAGTAACTGGAGGTACACTGCAAAACAAAATCCATAATTGCAGACACCAATAACTTCCATTTATATAGTGCTTTTAACAGAGTAAACTGTCCCAAGGTGCTTAACCATAATGTTATTAAACAAAATTTGACACCAAGTCACGTCAAGAAATATTAGGCCAGGTGACCAAAAGCTTGGTAGATTCCAAGAGCAGTCTTAAAGGTGGAGGAAGGGGTAGAGAGGCCAAGGGTTTTGAGGGGGAAATTACAGAGCTTAAAGCCAAGGCAGCTGAGACACGGCCTTCAGTCGAGTGATGAAAATCAGGGATACGCAAGGCAGCAGAACTGGAGATGCATAGAGACCTTAGATATTGCATTTATCATAGCCAATAACTTTGTATGGGACCTACGAGGATCCATGCTATGTGCCCAAATCTCCCACAAAAGCAAAAGCTTTTTACACTTGATATACAGAGGAAACCAACATTACATATCATCTACTTCCACAAGTACAAAGATTAGTTGCCAGAAAAGCACTAACACTTGAAGCATAAATGTTAACGTAGGCCAGCTGGCTCAAATGGTCTGGTTCTATGCTGCAGGTTCAATACGAGTCGATGCACTACAATGTCACTAATACGCCTCCGTATTATACAGGGACACAAAGCCAATTTGTAACAACTTAGAATCACACAGAAAGGGAGGCCATTCAGCTCACTGTGGCTGTGCTGGTTCATCGAATTTCCACCATAATATTCAACTGCTGCTGAAAGAAACATTAATATCCCAGTGTGCCCTTGCAAAAAAAAATGGACATTTAGGAACCTTTAATCTGAATTGCCCTTTTGAATTGTACATTACCAAAATTATGATTTCGCAATTTGCGGTTAGGAACAGAAGGAAGCCATTTGGCCCCTCAAGTCTGTTCTACCTTTCAACGAGATCATGCCTGATTCATGAACTAAATCCTTACCTTTGCTCCATATCCCTTATACCTTTAGCCAACAAAAATCTATCAATCTCAGATTTAAAGTATACAATTGATCTAGTATCAATTGCCATTTGTAGCAGAGTTCGATTTGTAGCAGAGTTCGAAACTTCTATCACCCTTTGTGTGTAGAAGTCTTTCCTAATGTCGCTCCTGAAAGGTCTCGTTCTAATTTTTTAGCCCCTAGTGCTAGACTATAATAGGAGATGCAGTGACGTAGTGGTATTGTCACTGGACTAGTAATCCAGAGATCCAGGATAATGCTTTGGGGACCCAGGAGTGAATCCCACCACGGTAAATGGTGGAATTTGAATTCAAATCAATAAAAATCTGGAATTTAAAAGCCCAATGATAACCATGAAACCACTGTCCTAAAAACCTATCTGGTTCACTAATGTCCTTTAGGGAAGGAAACCTGCTATCCTTACCTGGGCTGGCCTACATGTAACTCCAGGTCCACAGCAACGTGGTTGACTCTTAACTGCCCTCTGGAATGGCCCAGGAAGGCCCTTTGTTGTATTAAACTGCTAGAAAATCTATAAGGACGGACCATCCAGCATCAACTTAGGTACTAGAAAGGACAATAGCACACCCAGCCCCGTTGATCCTGCAAAGTCCTCCTTACTAGCATCCGGGGCCTTGTGCCAAAATTGGGAGAGCTGTCCCACAGTCATGTCAAGCAACATGTTATCGTACCTTACAGACAATGTCCCAGACACCACCATCACCATCCCGGGTATGTCCTGTTCCACCAGCAGGACAGACCCAGCAGAGGTGGCAGCACAGTGGTATAGAGCCAGAAGTGAGTTGCCCTGGGACTCCTCAACATCAACTCCAGACCCCATGAAGCTTCATGGCATCAAAGATGGGCAAGGAAACCTCCTGCTGATTCCCCTCTACCGCCACCACCACAGCCCCTGCTCCACCTCAGCTGATGAATCAGTACTGCTCCATCTTGAACACCAGCTGGAGGAAGCACTGAGGGTGGCACCTCAATGTCCATCACCCAGAGTGGCTCGGTAGCGCCAGTACAGACTGAGCTAGCCAAGTCCTAAAAGGCATAGCTGCTAAGCTGGGTCTGTGGCAGATGGTGAGAGTATCAACAAGAGGGAAAACATACTTGACCACATCCACCTGCCTGACGCAGTTGCATCTGCCCATGACAATATAGATAGGAGTGACCATCACACAGTCCTTGTGGAGAAGAAGTCTCGTCTTCACATTGAGGATACCCTCAGTCATGTTGTGACATGGCCACTGTGCTAATTGGAATAGTTTCAAACAGATGCAGCAACTCAAGACTGGGCATCCATGAGGCACTGTGGGCCATCAGCAGCAGCATTGTACTTAACCACAATCTGTAACCTCATGGCCCAGCATATCCCTCACTCTATCATTACCACCAAGCCAAGGGGTCAACCCTAGTTCAATGAAGAGTGCAGGAAGGCATGCCAGGAGCAGCACCAGGCATACTTAAAAATGGGGTGTTAACCTGGTGAAGGAAATCTGCCATCCTTACCTACAACTCAGGGCTACTTGCGTACCAGTCAGTGTAAGCAGCAGGCGATAGACTGAGCTAAGCGATTCCACAACCAACAGATCAGATCTAAACTCTGCAGTCCTGCTACATCCAGTCACAAATGGTGGTGGACACTTGAACAACTCACTGGAGCAAGAGGTTCCACAAATACCCCCATCTTCAAGGATGGGGCAGCCCAGCACATCAGTGCAAAAGATATGGCTGAAGCATGAGCAACAATCTTCAGCCAAAAGTGCCGAGTGGATGATGCATCATGGCCTCCTCTGGAGATCGTCAGCATCACACAAGCCAGTCTTCAGCCAGTTCGATTCACTCCATTTGATAGAGAAATGGCTGAAGGCACTGGATACTGCAAAGGCAATGGGTCTTTTCAATATTCCGGCAATTGTACTGAAGACTTGTGCCCCTAGCCAAGCTGTTCCAGTACAGCTACAACACTGGCATCTACCTGGCTATGTGGAAAATTGCCCAGGTATGTCCTGTTCACAAACGGCAAGACAAATCCAACCTGGCCAATTACTGCTTCATCAGTCTACTCTCAGTCATCAGTAAAGTGATGAAGTGGGTCATCAAAAGTGCTATCAAGCATCACTTGCTTAGCAATACTGCTCAGTGACACTCAGTCAGGCAGCATTTGACCGAGTGTGGCATCAAGGAGCCCTAGCAAAACTGGGGTCAATGGAAATCAGGGGGAAAACTCTCTACTGGTTGGAGTCATACCTAGCACAAAGGAAGATGGTTGTGGTTGTTGGAGGTCAATCATCTGAGTTTCAGGGCATAACTGAAGGAGTTCCTCAGCATATAGTGCCCCAGGATCAACAATCTTCAAAACAAAAACAGAATTACCTGGAAAAACTCAGCAGGTCTGGCAGCATCGGCGGAGAAGAAAAGAGTTGACGTTTCGAGTCCTCATGACCCTTCGACAGAACTCTGTCGAAGGGTCATGAGGACTCGAAACGTCAACTCTTTTCTTCTCCGCCGATGCTGCCAGACCTGCTGAGTTTTTCCAGGTAATTCTGTTTTTGTTTTGGATTTCCAGCATCCGCAGTTTTTTTGTTTTTATCTCAACAATCTTCAGCTGCTTCATCAATGACCTTCCCTCCATCATAAGGTTAGAAGTGGGGATGTTCACTGATGATTGCACAATGTTCAGCACCATTCATGACACCTCAGATACTGAAGCAGCCCATGTCCAAATGCAGCAAGACATGGACAATATCCAGGCTTGGGTTGACAAGTGGCAAGTAACATTTGCACCACACAAGTGCCAAGCAATGACCATCTCCGACAAGAGAGAATCTAACCATTGTCCCTTGACATTCAGTGACATTACCATCGCTGAATCTCTCACTGTCAACATCCTGGGGGTTACCAGTGACCAGAAACTGAACTGGGCTAGCCATATAAGTACTGTAGCTACAAGAGCATATAAGAGGCTAGGAATCCTGCGGTGAGTAACTCACCTCTTGACTCCCGAGCCTGACGACGTATTTGTCCATCTACAATGCACAGGTCAGAAGCATGATAGAATACTCTCCACTTGCCTGGATGAGTGCAGCTCCAACACCACCCAGGGAAAAGCAGCCCACTTGATTGGCACCCCATCCACAATAATTCACTCCCTCCTCCACCACCGATGCATAGCAGCAGCAGTGTGTACCATCTACAAGATGCACTGCAGGAGGTCACCAAGGCTCCTTAGGCAGCATCTTCCACCACCTGATGGAAAGACAAGGGCAGCAGATGCAAAGGAGCACCATCACCTGCAAGTTCCCCTCCAAGACACCCACCATCCCAACTTGGAAATATATCGCCATTCCTTCATTGTCATTGGGTCAAAACCCTGGAACACCCTCCGTAACAGCACTGTGGGTGTACCTACACCACATGGACTGCAGAAGTTCAAGGCGGCAACACACCACCACCTTCACAAGGGAAATTAGGGATGGGCAATAAATGCTGGCCCAACCAGCGAAGCCCACAACCGTGAATGAAGTAAAAAAAATATAACTGATACCACCATCACAATCTGCATTTTAAAACCTATATCACTATGGTCATTGATCAGCTTTCTAAAGGAGATTCTCTGCCTCCTTCGATGCAGACTTCTTACAGCTTAATATTAATTGGTTCTTTCAGAAACAATACAGCATTAAATGCTCCTCCTACCTCCCCTCACCAACAGGCTTTCAAATTCTGTGACCACCTCAGGACTTAGCCCCTCAGTTTCTTCCTCTCCCCCACCGTCTCTCCCTCTCTCTCTTCCCCCCGCACGCCCCCCCCCCCCAGTCTCCCCCTCTTCTTCCACCCTCCCCCTTACCGCCAACGTCCCCAGTCTCCCCCTTACCACCCCCCCTCCTCCTCCTCCTAGTCTCCTCCTTACCGCCCCCCCTCCCAATCCACCCCCTCCTCTTAATCCCCCCTCCTCCTCCCAGTCTCCCCCCTACCGCCCCCCCTCCTCCTCCTCCCAGTCTCCCCCTTACCGCTCCCCCTCCCAATCCACCCCCTCCTCTTAATCCCCCCTCCTCCTCCCAGTCTCCCCCCTACCGCCCCCCCTCCTCCTCCTCCCAGTCTCCCACTTACCGCTCCCCCTCCCAATCCACCCCCTCCTCTTAATCCCCCCTCCTCCTCCCAGTCTCCCCCCTACCGCCCCCCCTCCTCCTCCTCCCAGTCTCCCCCTTACCGCTCCCCCTCCCAATCCACCCCCTCCTCTCAATCCCCCCTCCTCCTCCCAGTCTCCCCCTTACCGCCCCCCCAAGTCTCCCCCTTACCGCCCCCCCCCAGTCTCCCCCTTACCGCCCCCCCCCAGTCTCCCCCTTACCGCCCCCCCCCCAGTCTCCCCCTTACCGCCCGCCCCCCAGTCTCCCCCTTACCGCCCCCACCAAGTCTCCCCCTTACCGCCCCCACCAAGTCTCCCCCTTACCGCCCCCCCCCAGTCTCCCCCTTACCGCCCGCCCCCCAGTCTCCCCCTTACCGCCCGCCCCCCAGTCTCCCCCTTACCGCCCCCCCCCAGTCTCCCCCTTACCGCCCCCCCCAGTCTCCCCCTTACCGCCCGCCCCCCAGTCTCCCCCTTACCGCCGCCCCCCCCAAGTCTCCCCCTTACCGCCCCCCCCCAGTCTCCCCCTTACCGCCCGCCCCCCAGTCTCCCCCTTACCGCCGCCCCCCCCAAGTCTCCCCCTTACCGCCGCCCCCCCCAAGTCTCCCCCTTACCGCCCCCCCCAGTCTCCCCCTTACCGCGCCCCCCAGTCTCCCCCTTACCGCCCCCCCCCAGTCTCCCCCTTACCGCCCCCCCCCCCCAGTCTCCCCCTTACCGCCCCCCCCCCCCCAGTCTCCCCCTTACCGCCCGCCCCCCAGTCTCCCCCTTACCGCCCGCCCCCCAGTCTCCCCCTTACCGCCCCACCCAAGTCTCCCCCCCTTACCGCCCCACCCAAGTCTCCCCCTTACCGCCCGCCCCCCAGTCTCCCCCTTACCGCCCCCCAGTCTCCCCCTTACCGCCCGCCCCCCAGTCTCCCCCTTACCGCCCCCCAGTCTCCCCCTTACCGCCCCCCCCAGTCTCCCCCTTACCGCCCCCCCCAGTCTCCCCCTTACCGCCCGCCCCCCAGTCTCCCCCTTACCGCCCCCCAGTCTCCCCCTTACCGCCCGCCCCCCAGTCTCCCCCTTACCGCCCCCCCCCAGTCTCCCCCTTACCGCCCCCCCCCCAGTCTCCCCCTTACCGCCCCCCCCCCAGTCTCCCCCTTACCGACGGCCCTGCCTCCTCCAGTTCTCTGTAATCCTCTCCCCGCGGCTCCATCTCCTCATCCCGGCTTCACCGTGACAACAGCGCCGCCCGCTTCCGCTTCCGGTTCAGAGAGTCAGTGCCTGACCCCTGTGGGCAGGTCAGCAACTTCTCCCCAACTCTTGCACCAAGTTTATTATTTATTAACCTCCTGCTGCAAACTCCTGAATTACTCCACAATTACCCCCTTATAAATCAGTGCAGCCCTGACTAGGACTTTATCTTCATTTGAGAAGAGCAAACCATTGAGTTTATTGCTTATTTTGGCCACAATTTCAGATTTCTAACAAAATTTAATTACATGATTTATAATATAACAAAATACACGACAATTGGCCACCCAAACATTTCAACTGGAGTGTCACCTCTCATGTCCCCAGTGTTTTGTTGACCAAACAGCATTGCTGACCCTCCAGGATTAGTCTGGAGTCTCCAAGACAAGGTTGTGTGTAACCCTGGAGAAAAATCCTCAGGAGAGGGGGAGTGGAGGGAGGGAAAGGAGGGGGGGAGTGAAGGAAGGGAGGGAGGGAAGGGAGGGAGGGGAGGGAGGGGAGGGAAGGGAGGGAAGGGAGGGAAGGAAGGGAGGGGAAGGGAAGGAAGGGAGGGAAGGGAGGGAAGGGAGGGAGGGAAGGGAGGGAGGGAAGGGAGGGAGGGAAGGGAGGGAAGGGAGGGAGGGAAGGGAGGGAAGGGAGGGAAGGGAGGGAGGGAAGGGAGAGAAAGGGAGGGAGGGAAGGGAGGGAGGGAAGGGAGGGAGGGAAGGGAGAGAGGGGAGGGAGGGAAGGAGAGGGAAGGGAGGGACAGAAGGGAGGGAGGGAAGGGAGGGAGGGAGGGGAGCGAGAGAAAGAAGGGAGGGAGGGGAGGGAGGGAAGGGAGGGAGGGAAGGGAGGGAGGGAGGGAAGGGAGGGAGGAAGGGAGGGAAGGGAGGGAGGGAGGGAGGGAGGGAAGGGAGGGAGGGAGGGAGGGAGGAAGGGAGGGAGGGAAGGAAGGGAGGGAGGGGAACGAGGGAGTGGGGGGAGGGAAGGGAGAGGGCGGGGAGAGAGGGGGCAGAGGGAAGGGAGGGAGGGAAGGGAGTGGGGGAGGGAAGAGAGGGGGTGGATGGAGAGAGGAAGGGGGGAAGTGAGGAGGAGGGTGGGGGGAAGTGAGGAGGAGGGTGGGGGAAGTGAGGAGGAGGGTGGGGGAAGTGAGGAGGAGGGTGGGGGAAGTGAGGAGGAGGAGGGTGGGGGAAGTGAGGAGGAGGGTGGGGGAAGTGAGGAGGAGGGTGGGGGAAGTGAGGAGGAGGAGGGTGGGGGAAGTGAGGAGGAGGGTGGGGGAGGAGGGGAAAGGGCGAGGAGGGGAAGGGAGGGGTCGAGGGAGTGGGTGGAGGGAAGGGAGGAGGGCGAAGGGAGGGAGGGGGAAGTGAGGAGGAGGAGGGAGTGGGGGGAGGAGTGGAGGAAGGGAGGGGTGAGGGGAAGCGGAGGAGGGGCACCTTATGGATTTAGGAATATTCTGGATTATAGAATAATGTTGGAACCTTTAACCACAAGTGTGGGAAACAGAAAACAAATACCCTATATATTCATGGAAAACACTCTAAGGTAATTGAATCCTGTGAATTGTCGACATTTCTGAGTTAGGCGTCAGAAATTTTCTTGCCACATAAACTAAAAAGAAAAGGCTTGCATTTCCATAGCGTCTTTCATGTGACTACCGGACATCGCAAAGTGCTTCACAGCCAACGAAGTGTGTTCTGAAATGTAGTCACTGTTATAATGTAGGAAATCAAGACGTGCATAGGAGATTCACCAGGATGTTGCCTGGGATGAAACATCTAAGTTATGAAGAGAGGTTGGATAGACTTGGGTTGTTTTCGTTGGAACTGAGAAGACTGAGGGGCGACCTGATCGAGGTGTACAAGATTATGAGGGGCATGGACAGGGTGGATAGAGAGCAGCTGTTCCCCTTAGTTGAAGGGTCAGTCACAGGGGGGCATAAGTTCAAGGTGAGGGGCAGGAGGTTTAGGGGGGATGTGAGGAAAACCTTTTTTACCCAGAGGGTGGTGATGGTCTGGAATGCGCTGCCTGGGAGAGTGGTGGAGGTGGATTGCCTCACATTCTTTAAAAAGCCCTTGGCACGTCATAACATTCAAAGCTATGGGCCAAGTGCTGGTAAATGGGATTAGGTAGGTAAGTCAGTTGTTTCTCACATGTCAGTGCAGACTTGATGGGCCGAAGGGCCTCTTCTGCACTGTAATTCTGTGATTCTGTGAACATGCACACCACAGACTCCCACAACCAGCAATGTGAAAATGACGAGATAATCTGTCTTTTTGTCCACATTGATAATCTGACTTTTCATCTAGCAGTAGAAAAGAAATCTGGTTAGAGATTTCTAAACCTTTTCTTCAGCACCTAAGCAATGTCAGAACTCAACCACGATTCCAAGCTCTGCTTTGCATCTCGATCCAGCTTCAGATTTGTGGAACAGGTGGTCCAAGTTGTATTGCTGAGCTAAATTGAGCAATTGCCCCACCTCATGAGCGACCTTCATTTCATATAATGGATTTCTCGTGAAGTTGGTCAGCGTATGTCAGAAAACACTTACTGTGAAACATTATACATTGCCATCGAGCACCCACAGTCCCCAAGTGCATCATTACCAACTCCTGTTTACATAGAAAATTCTCATTATACCTGGTCACAGAGGCATTTTCAATCTTGTATCATGAAGTAAAAATGTGACCAGAAGATTGTTATATGTGATTTCCTGGACTGGTTTGAGGGGGTGAGAGAACTTTTTCAGAGTTTTTTTTTCCTCCTTTTTATTGGCCCTGGGCTTTTTCTTTGTTTCTTGCCTCCCCGAGGAGATTTTACCAGGCTCCGGATTGGCAGGAGCAGCAAAGAGTGTTCAGCCAAGGTGGGTTCGGGGATCACGGTGTATGGGCAGGCCTGAGAGGCAAGCTGGTCATTTCCTTCCCGACACCTTCATATGTTTGTGTATTTCATTTTAAATCACAGCATCTTCGACTGTGCAGCATTCCCCCAGTGCTGCCCCAGAAGTGTTAGCCCAGATTTATGTGCTCAAGTCCCTGGAGTAGGGTCTTGAATCCACAACCTTTTGACTTAGAGGTGAGCACGCCACCAGCTGAGCCATGATCATACTAGTTTCCATGTTTACTGTAGAAACGTTCTCGAAGAATGGACTATATGTGTGTTGAAAGGCCCCCACCACCACCTCCCTAGCAGGAGTCAGGGAGGGAAAAAGCTTGTGCCAAAAAATAAACCCTTACAACGTTTGAAGAGACTTACAAAACCCATCGCAAACTGTTGTATAAGTTCATAACTCCTATTGGAGTGATCATGTAAGCTGAATAAATAGCTCTAAATGGGGTGTAAGTATTCAACAGGGGCCATAAATAACATAGCAAAAATCATTATTAGCCATACAAGAAGTAATTACAGAGATTAATCTTTGGGTTGACCTATTAGTTCTTGCGTTATCATGCAGTCTGGAGACTATGAAACAGCTCAGTCCATTCTAACTATTTTCTTCTCATCTCACAAAGCAATGAGATTCTTGTCACACACAGTCCTGCCTCTTCCAGTCGTGAATGGTGGTGGACAATTAAACAACTCACTGGAGGAGGAGGCTCCATAAATACCCCCATCCTCAATGATGGGGGAGCCCAGCACATCAGTGCAAAAGCTAAGGCTGAAGCATTTGCTACAATCTTCAGCCAGGAGTGCCAAGTGGATGATCCATCTCAGCCTCCTCCAGAGGTCACCAGCATCACAGATGCCAGTCTTCAGCCAATTCAATTCACTCCACGTGATATCAAGAAATGGCTGAAGGCTCTGGATAGTGCAAAGGCTATGGGCCCTGACAATATTCTGGCAATAGTATTAAAGACTTGTGCTCCTGAACTTGCTGCACCCCTAGCCAAGCTGTTCCAGTACAGCTGCAACACTGGCATCTACCCGACTATGTGGAAAATTGCCCAGGTATGTCCTGTACACAAAAAGCAGGACAAATCCAACCCGGCCAATAACTAGCCCATCAGTCTACTCTCTATAATCGGTGAAGTACTGGAAGGGGTCATCAGCAGTGCTATCAGGGGGCACTTGCTTAGCAATAACCTGCTCACTGATGCCCAGTTGTGTTCCGCCAGGGCTACTCAGCTCCTGACCTCATTACAGCCTTGGTTCAAACATGGACAAAAGAGCTGAACACCAGAGGTGAGGTGAGAGTGGCTGCCCTTGACACCAAAGCAGCATTTGACTGAGTGTGACATCAAGGAGCCCTAGCAAAACTTGATTGGCACCACATCCACAAACATTCACTCCCTACAGCACCGATGCACAGTAGCTGCAGTGTGTACCATCTGCAAGATGCACTGCAGGAACTCACCAAGGCTCCTTAGAAAGCAAATTCCAAACCCACGAGAACTACCATCTAGAAGGACAAGGGCAGCAGATGGATGGGAACACCACCACCTGCAAGTTCCCCAAGTCACTAACCATCCTGATTTGGCAAATATATCACCGTTCCTTCACTGTTGTTGAGTCAAAATCCTGGAACTCCCTCCCTAACAGCACTTTGGGTGTGCCTACAACACATGGACTGCAGCGGTTCAAGAAGGCAGCTCACCACCACCTTCTCAAAGGGAAATTACGATGGGCAATAAATGCTGGGCCCAGCCAGCGAAGCCCACATCCCGTGAATGAATAAAAAGAAAAGGGATCTGTTTAGGGAGGCATCATACTCCTGGTGGTGGTACAGCAAAGGTTCACTAAATTGGTCCCTGGGATGAGGGGCTTATCCTATGGTGAGAGAATGAGTAAATTGGATTTATATTCTCTGGAGTTTAGAAAAATGAGGCAATCCTCATTGAAACCCAGAAGATTCTGAAGGGGTTTGACAGGGTGGATGCTGAGAGATTGGCCTGAACTTTTGCGCAGACAGAGAGCCTCTCCATCTTTGTGAAAACAGTGGGGAGAGACCAGGATCCAGAAGTCTCGCCGCAAACCCGGCCCCCACCACTTTTGCAGAGGGGGGGGGTGGTGAATGGGGGCAAATTCTAATTCATACAACCATGGTTCACCAAGGCAGCTGCACATGTTGAAATGCAGCTGCTTCAGTCAGAGTTAAGTGCAAACACAACATGTACACTTTAGACCAGGCAGGAGAAAGTCTAATAAAGCTGGCAGAGTTCTTTGGAAGGGCAGGGTACCCTTTTGGAGATGTAGGGTACACTTTTGGATGTGGTCCCAGGACAGCTTTGGTCAGGTGCCCTTTGGCATTGTTAAAAATAGACATGAATGTGTGTAAAAAGTGCATAAATTCATTGGAACTGTCAAGCTCAGTGGAACTGTCAAGAGAACTGTCAAAAGGAGCTGTCAAAAGGGGCTGTAAACAGAGTTCTCAAAAGAGTCTGACAAAGGGAGCAGTCAAGCTTTCTAGCCATTTAAAACTCATGCCCTTTAAATTTTAAAGAATACAGTCTGCAGTGTTAAAATAAAAATCAGTGTTTACTATTTTACTCTGTCCATTGACATAAACCGGAGGGTTATCAGTACAGGATTAATGCTGCATGGTTGATTTCACAACCTTTCAATATCACAGTGGGGTGCCTTTCAGTTCTTCTGCACTGTAACAATTCTGTGACTCTGGGAGGTGTTCAGTGGTTGTGAAAGGCACCATATAAATGTAATTCTTTTTTGGGGGGGGAACCAAAGCTTGGTCAAAGAGGTATGTTTGAAGGACCATCTAAAGGGAGGAGAAAGGGCTGGAGAGTCAGAGAGGCTTATGGGAGGAATTCCAGAGTTTAGGATCTAGATGGCCGAAAGCACAGCCACCAATGGTAGACGAATTAAAATCGGGGAAGTACACAAGGCCAGAATTGGAGAAGCACAAATGGTACATTTGTAAGGAGTGTCCAAAAGAGGAGAGAGAGGTAGAGAGTCAGTAATTCAGTAGCTCAGTGCATTGGGGCAACAACCACAGCGTACAGGCAGGTTTGGTGTCCACACTTGTGAGTTGCAGGTTTGATGAACTAGCCTTTGGATCTTAAGGCAAGTGCTTACAAAAAGGAAAGGAGCATTGGCCAGAATTTTATTTTACCCCTCCCCACCCCCCCCACCAACCCCCCCTCCCCCCCCACCAACAACGCCCCCCACCCCCCACCAACCCCTCCCCCCCCCACCCCCCCCACCAACCCCTCCCCCCCCTCCCCACCACCCCCACCCCCACCACCACAGGGGCATAAAACTGGGCATCATGCTAGCTGGTGCCAAGCTTGTCAGCTTCCCGCCCTTGCGGGGAAGTTGTTGGTAGGCCCACCCGCCCATGGGTCAATGGAGGCTTTTAAGTGATCTTAATCTCACTGGAGGGTCTCCTCTCACCGGGATTGATCTACAGTGGAAGAGGCCCTCACCAGGTCACTAGGACCACCCAGCGAGAACTACCAGCCTGGTGGATAGGCTAGGGGGAGATGGGTTGCTTCCTGGTCGAGCATGCTGTGCACCTCCCTAAGGTGTGAACTCCCCTCCCTGCTGAATTCCCCTTCCCTGACCTGTCACCCCCGCCCGCCCCCCCCCCAACCCCCACTATCTTTGTCCCCTTTGACCTCCTTGTCTGGTTTACTGGGGCCTGTCAGCCTGGTCCCAGCAAGACCCCAGACCCTCACACCTCCATCTCTGAACACCACCCTCAGGGTCAGTTACAGTCCCAGCATTGAGGGCGGTGGGGTTGGTGGTTGGGGGTGGGGGGGCGGAGGTGGTCGCTTCTGAGACATGAGCAAGACAGCCGCTGGCCGTTTGATGGCTCGGGAGCTTTTGGAGGCGGGACATCCTCTCGGGTGGGGGTGGAATTTTCTCCTCAATTAAAGGACCAATGGCTGTTAAATGGTTGTAGACTGAGCAGTTGAGTGCAAGCTGGTTCGGCCCTGACTCTTACGTTGGGTGACTGAGACCCCAAACTCAGCATAAAATTCAGTCCATTGTTTCTGGGCTGCGCTTGCACAAGTTCCATAGAATTGCTAACTGTTGGCTCGAAGTATTCATCTTCTTAAGCACCTGGGTAAGATCAATGTAGGCTCGGCTCCATCAAACACACCAAAGATGCCACCCTCAATGACCCTCCTTGTTGCTTTCTTGGGGAATTCAGTCGGGTTGGTCAGAAGTGACCTTCTTGTGACAGGCCCATGCCAACTGTTCCTGATTAATCCAGGCCTTAATGACGATTTATACCTTCTCTCATGACGTTTTCAAATAAATTGTCCACCACTGAAGTTAGGTACCAGGGCATAGTAAACAGAGTAGAGAAGGTAAGGCTGTTCTCCCAAGACCTGAGAGGTTAATGGGAAATTTAATAGATTCAAAAGCATGAATGTTTTTGGTATAAGCAAATGAGGAGAAATTTGGAAATAAGGAGAGTTTAGGGAGCCTATAATTACCTGATACCTTCTTCATGGCAACATTTCGGCCACTCAGAGTTGAGTTGCCAACCAATCAGCACCTTTTTCTCCTGTAGTACAAATTGTTGTGATTGTTTGGAATTTGGAGGTTTAAGGGGGATGTGAGGAAATACTTTTTTACCCAGAGGGTGGTGATGGTCTGGAATGCGCTGCCTGGGAGGGTGGTGGAGGCGGGTTGCCTCACATCCTTTAAAAAGCACCTGGATGAGCACTTGGCACGTCATAACATTCAAGGCTATGGGCCAAGTGCTGGTCAATGGGATTAGGTAGGTAGGTCAGGTGTTTCTCACGTGTCGGTGCAGAGTCGATGGGCCGAAGGGCCTCTTCTGCACTGTGTGATTCTGTGATTCTGGTATTCTTGCATTTGGCCTGATGAGCGCAAGATGAAAATCTTCAGCAACATGTCTCTCTTTTCAGCCATATTTAAGGGGAAATTGCTTCCATTGTCAAAAGGATCAGTAACAAGAGGACACGGGTTTAAGTTAATTTGTAAAGGGACGAGAGATGAGATGAAGACACTTTTCTTTATGCAGTGAGATGCCCAAAAGAATGGTGGAAGAAAATGCAATAGTAACTTCAAGAAGGGAATTAGATAAGTTTACTTGAAGGGGGAGACTTTTGCACAACTACGGGTAAAGGGAACGGAAGTGTAACTATTTCATTGAGCTGGCACACATACGATGGGCCCAATGGCCTCTATCTCTGCTGCACCATGCTATGGTTCTATGGTCAATGCAGGCCCTTGAGTGAACTTCCGCTGCTGTGGGGATTTTTCCCAAGGCAGGAGAGGCTGATGTCAGATCACTAGGCCACCTAGCTTTCCAAACCATCAAACAGCCTTCATTTTCTAACCTTATTATCAACACATTTTAAATTAATAAACAGAACTGTTTAAAGAAAATGAAATAAAAACACACAAAAAAAATGCTCCCTTTGGTTTTTCTCCTGGATTGTTTGCAGCAGTTCTTAGGAGGTGAATCTTTTAATTGCTGGAATTTGGTAAGAAACCCTAATACCCCAGCAGCTGCTTCAGAGCATAAACCCGTCAAGCAGTTTGTTTACAATGAAGGATACTCCTGTCTTACCCTTTTCAGGATAAGGGGCAGGCCATTTAGGACTGAAACGAAGAGGAATTTTTTCACTCAGAGCGGGATGAACCTTTGGAATTCCCTAACCCAGACGGCTGTGGAAGCTCAATCATTGAGCATATTCCAGACAGAAATCGAAAGGGTTCTGAATACCAATGACCTCAAGAGATATGGGGATAGTCAGGAAAAATGGCATAGAGGTAGATGATCAGCCAAGATCTGTTGAATGCCAGAGCTGGCTTGATGGGCTGAATGGCCTCCTCCTGATCCTATTTCTTATGTTCCTACAAACATTGGCTCAGACATTGTGGAGAACTTCCCCCAGCTCTTCTTGAACAATGCCGTGGTATCCTTTATGTTCATGTGTAAGGGCAGAGGAGGCCTCTTTTAACATCTCAACCGAAAGATAGCACCTCCGACAGTGCAGCACTCGCTTAGTACTGCACTGGAGTGTCAATCATGTTGAAGTGGCTGGATTTGAACCCACAACCTTCTGAATCAGAGGCAAAAGTGGAAGAAAGACTTGCATTTATATAACACTTTTCATGACCACTGGACATGTCAAAGTGCCTTATCACCAATGAAGTACTTTTGAAGTGTTGTCACTGGTCTCATATAGGACACACAGCAGCCAATATGTGCGCCGCAAGCTTCAATAAACAGCAATGTGATAAAGATCAGATAGTCTGTCTTTGTGATGTTGATTGAGGAATAAATATTGGCCCAAGGCTGCTCAGATAACATCCCTGCTCTTCTTTGGAATGGTGACATGGGATCTTCTATACCCACCCAAGCAGGTAGATGGAGCCTCCGTTTAACATCTCATCTGATCAACAGCACCTCCAACAGTGCAGCACTCAGTGCAAGCCTGAAGTGGGCCTTGAATCCAGAACCTGGTGAATCATAGGTAAGCGTGCTATATTGAGCCAAGCTAACACTTAAACAAAATACATGGCGACATCAAAGGCTATCCCAGGAATGTCTTCCCCTCAGATCTTTTTTCTCTCGTTCTCTGTGGATTTGTGGCAATCTCCACCAGTATGACTCAGTTTACCAACTCAAGGGGGAGATGGTGGTGTAATGGTAATGTCATTAGACTAGTAATTCAGAGGCCCAAGGTAACGGGTTCTAAATCCCACCAGGGCAGCTGGTGGAATTTAAATTCATTTTATGCATCTGGAATTAAATCAGTAAAAATGACCATGTTTGATTGTCATTAAAAACCCATCTGGTTCACTAATGGGAAAAAGGAAACCTGTCATCCTTACCTGGTCTTGGCCTACATGTGACTCCAGACCCACAGCAATGTGATTGACTCTTAACTGCCCTCTGAAATGGCCTAGCAAGCCACTCAGTTCAAGGGCAATTAGGGATGGCCAACAAATGCTGCCCTTGCCAGTGGTGCCCACATTCCATGAAAGGATAAAGGATTCTGTACAGAATAATTGCAGAAAGGAATCCATGTCCCAGCAGGTCATTCATAGAATGGTAACATGACAGAAGGCCCATAATGTATGTGCCAGCTCTCTATAAGAGCAACTCCCTTGCCTCTCTTCAGTTAAATATCATTTCCCTTTTTGAAAGCTTCATTTGCCTCCTCCACACCCTCAGGCAGTGCATTCCAGATCCTAACCACTCGCTGAGTAAAAAAAACTTTTCCTCCGATCGCCTCTGGTTCATTAGCCAATCACTTTAAATCGGTGCCCTCTGTTTCCAAACCCAAGCCTTCCGCCAATGAAAATAGTCTCTCCCTGTCATGATTTTAAACACAGCTATCAAATCTCCTCTCAGTCTTCTCTTTTCTAAAGAGAACAGCACCAGCATCGCCAAATTATCCACGTGACTGGAGTTTCTCATCCCTGAAACCATCACGCTGAATCTTTTCTGCACATTCTCTAAATCCATCACATCCTTCTTGAAATGCTGTGCCTAGAATTGGACACGTTACTCCATTTGAGGCTGAGCTTGTGTTTTCAGCCCTCCACAGTACCCTAGTATATTTATCTTTGTGTGTTGTTGAGAGATGATGGATTAGAATTTCTCATCATCAGATTTTGTGTGCACTATTCCTCACTCAGATCATATTCCCACAGGTTTTCTGCCTCCATGAATATTCCAGATATTAGAAGGAAAAAAAAAGTCAGAAACAAGTGTTTTTTCTGTTTTTAACAGCAAAAAAAACCAATTCAGAATGGTCAAGGCCACATATGTGTGAGTGGGATAGAATGATAGATTTGATCAGTTCTGTCAAGTTCTCTGAGCCAAAGTTCAGTGAGTAAATGCAGGCTACTCACATGCGCCTCTTAGTGGTCAGTTGAGGAACAGCTCCAGCAGAGATCTGGAAACCTGCAGTTCCCAGATTGGCAAGCGATGCAATGGGTCATCTAGAGGTGGGGAGATAGGGGCAAAATAAACACCTTATCTTAAAATCAAAGCAGGTATAAGAATTTTTTTTTTGTCGATGGAATGCAGAGCTGTTTACTGTGCTTTGTATAGTGTATGCATACATAACGTAGTTTCAAGTAATTATGAGATTATCTTGCCAATCTCCAGTTTGGACTTTCATCCAACATGCCTCCAGCTGTAGTTTTCCATGCAGACATTGCTCCAATGAAAATTCAATTAAATTTAGACCTTCCCTTTTTTCTGATTTGTGCCTCAACACAGCTGATATTAAAACTTTTAAAGATCTAGGGGGCCGGCTCTTTCTCTTGTGAAATGCATCTCGACTGATTTAAGTGGATTTCACACGTTCCCTGTATAGTGATTAGAAAGGAGGTCAGGCCTCCCTGCTCATAGACTGACATCGTCTCTGTCTAAAGGTTTGAGTTAAACCACAGCTACCACTCTCAGGCCAGTATCTATCTCATGCAAGGTGCAGCTGACCTGAGTTATACTGCCTAATGTTTTACGTTGAGCTCAAGCAATGAGCAAGTTATACACAAGTTTATTTGTACAGTGTTCCTCTTTTTTTAATATTAGAGCAGTGTGGCTGGGAAGGGCATTTTTCTAATAACATTCACTTCACAAAATGACTTCACAAAGTCTGCACTAACCCTTCTATTCCCTGGCATTTTCCCAATGTCACTTTCATACTTTTCTCAGCGTCTCATTTTTGTGTTTGTTTTTAGAACATGAGCATTTTTACTGACTCAGTAGCTCCCATGGCATGGGAGCGGGGAGGTCTGGTTCTCGAACGCTGGATTGACGGGCATCAAAATCACCTACCCCAAACTCCGTAGAGAAAAGCATTATGGAAACAGTTTTAGTCCAGTTCAGTGCCAGGCAGAAGTCGGTAGCAGAGTGGGGTGGGGGGGTTGGGGGGGGGGGGGGGGGGCGGGGGAAGTTGGGGTGGGGTGACTGTCCCTCAATTAGAAAAAGACTCAGGGACATGAGTTTTTGCCATTGGTCTCCATGTGACTGAACAGGCCAACCCTCAACCTACAGATCTTTGGGCACAGGACATCCCACGGAGTAGTGGGATCCGGGATGCAGGATTTGCTTCCTTTGCTTTCCATAAATAGTTCTATTTTATTTAATGACTGGATTTTAAAAGTACAACAGGATGTTCCAAAGAAGTTTCCCTAAAGCCACTGCATTGTTACTGCAGAGTTTGATTGACAAGCCCATACTGCTAGATGCTGACTGAGCTGTCTGTATATAATAGGCGTTTGTTCCCGTTCAGTATCGTTGTAAAAAAAAACTTGTGATGATGGAACTTGCTGCATCCTAACAAGTTCCACCACAAGTAAGAATCCCTCTGGGTGTAGCCTGATGGTAGATGTGATCATTAAGTGTTCCTCCCTTCAGTGTTCATATTAAAATGAATGGGAGAGGTTGGGATAAGGTCACAGACTAGGAATAGCACAAGCTGAAAATTGAGATTGATATTCCCTTAGAAACACTAAACAGCAAATCACATACCCAATTAATGTCACAACACATGGATATAACACCTCACATGGGCAGCTCATTATAGTAAGGGCAATGTCTCTTTTAAGAAGAATCCCTTTATGCTCTACAGAATAGCGTGCCCAAATAAAGTTAAATAAAATTAATTCTGCTGCCCATATCCTAGCCCACATCAAGTCTTGTTTACCCATCAACCCAGTGCTTGCTGACCTACACTGTCTTCCGATCCGGCACTGCCTCAATTTTACAATTCTCTTCTTTGTTTTCAAATCCTGACATGAACTTCCTCCCCTCCCCCCTCATCCCATTTCTTTAATCTCCTCCAGCTCCACAACCTTCAGAGATCTCTGCACTCCTCCAATGCTGCCCTCTTGAGCATCCACAATTTTCTTTGCCCCACCTTTGGTGGCCATGCCTTCAGCTGACTAGGCCCTAAGATCAGGAATTACCTCCCCAAAATTCTTCGGCTCACCCCTTAAGACAGTTAAAGCCTATTGACCAAGCCTTTTGTTCGCCCATATTAATATCTCCTTATGTGGCTTGATGTCAAATTCTGTTTGTTAACCCTCCATGGGACATTTCACTACATTAAAGGCACTACATAAATGCAAACTCTTGTGGTCAATTCCACCGGAGAAGCATCTAATTTTCAAATTCTAGAGAACTCTTCCAGATATTCTGTTGAACGTAACATTTGTGATGTGGGTGTAAATTAAAGCTTAGAGCAAAGACTGTGGGTGATGCTTTATCTTGAATATGGACATCAATTTAAACCAGAGGGAATAGATCAGAGTGTGCAGCCCAGTCACACTTAACTTCACACTAAAAGCAGCTGCAGGGGAGATTTAGTGTACATTTATTTAGGCATATTAAGGTGAGCAGCCAAGCTGTGTTAGACTCTCTGTCCTTAATGTCCTGCAGCGGCTCACAGACAAGGTGCACCAGCACAGAGACTTTAATTATTAAAAGCACAGCAGGACAACAGTCTTATTCAATTATACTTACTCAGTTGGTCTCCAGGGGTCCTTTCAGTCACTTCAGTAGAGCGTGGCTCTTTTTTCCCTACTTTTGAAATCCATCTAAATTATTATTGAAGTAGAGCTCTCAGGAAAACAGAGGACCGAGCTCAAAACAGTTCAAAGATTAACATTAAAATTGCATGGCTTCTCAGTGATGGAAGTTTTGCATCCACAGAATCAGCGTCTATCATATTTCTTGGGCAAACAGCAGTCTTTACTTCCAACTGTGACCAATTTTTCTGTTGCCTCAGTCCCACCATGTTTGAAAGTATATTGTTAAAAGTTTCCTTTATAGTGCTGCATTGAAGCTGAAAAATACTTAGATGACATGCACTAGAAAGGTTTTTTTGCCCGAATACAGACCCATGCCACAGCGAACAGAATTAATTTCCTCCTCTCTCATTTTCTGTCCTCCTCCTAGGAGGAGGGTCAGTTATTGAACCTTCATTGACTACTAGTCCTGGCTCTCTACGATCAATGTTTAAACAGGCAAGTGTCTCCACAAGCACCACCGGATGGATGAACCTGTTTTCAAAGGGTTGGTGGAACTGGTTGGGAACTGTCAAAAACAAAATGCAACTGAGCTCGGGAGCCAGACAGTTCACACACTCGTTATGATTTAAGAAATGAAAGATTTGAATTTCCATTGCGCCTTTCAAAACCTCAGGGCATACAAAAAAGTGTTTTCCAGCTGATTAAAGTACCTTTGAATAATAGTAACTAATGTAGAGAAATTTGGCTGAGCAGTCTCCCAAAACAGTAATGGGAAAATTAACAGGTAATCCGCTTCAGTGATGTTGGTTGAAGGATCAGTATTTGTCCAGTGCCTAGGTGCCAGGAAGAACTCCATGGCTCTTAATAAGAACATAATAGTATAAGAGACAGGAGATGAAATAGCCTAATGTCCTCTCAAGCTTGCTCTGCCATTCAATAGATGGCTGAATCTCTACATGAACTCCACATTCCCATCATATCCTTTCCTCACATCCCTTGCCCAAAAATCTATCACACTCTGTCTTGAATGTGCTCAACAATTGAGCATTGGCAGCTCCCTGGGAAAATCATGAAGATTCAGAACCCTCCGAGCAAAGAAATTCCTTCCCATCTCGGTTTTGATGGGTCGACCCTTTATCCTGAGTCTCTGCTGCCTAGTTCTGGACTCTCCAGCCACGTGAAGCAACCTCTCAGCCTGCATAGTTTACACACTTCATTGAGATCACCTCTAATTCTTCTAAACGCCAGAGATCATAGGCCCGTTCTGCTCAAGCTCTCCTCATCGGACATCTTTGAAAATGTGCTTTTTAGATGCAACCAAGATGGAATATATGGCCTTGGTTTAATGTCTGCATGTTATATATATATTCTGATTATTGCTTTTGACGAACCGTTTTTCTCCTAAACAATGAACGTGAATCAAGGTTGAATCACAGGCCCAAAGCTTCAGATACCAAAATTCTGCAGATCGTAGGATCACACAAAATAGGAGCAGGAGTAGGTCATTCAGCCCACTGAGCCTGTTCCACCATTCAATAAGATCATGGCTGATCTGATTGTGGTCTTAATTCCACTTTCCTGCCTGCGCTCCTCCCACCCACCCCCCCCCACCGCCCCGACACCCGTAACCCTTGACTCCCTTGTCGATCAAAAGTCTATCTAGCTCAGCCTTGAAGGTAAAAGGCCCAGCCTCCACTGCTCGCTGAGGGAGACGATTTCGAAGACCTTCTGAGAGAAGAAATTGCTTCTGGTTTCTGTCTTTAAGTGAGAGGCCCCTTACCTTTAAACTGTGCTCCCAAGTTCTAGATTCCACCACGTTGAAAAGTTGAAGTGAAAATAGGAAATGCTGGAAGCACTGAGAAAGTTAGACACAGCACCCACAAATGGACCATATTTGTGTTTCATCACAATCCAATTTTACAGATAGACAGCTTATAAGAAAAGAGTAAAGGCACGGCAAACACATATGCAAGAAAGGTAAAGGCTGAAACAAAAGCAAACAAAAACTCCGGGCGCTGTAAATCTGCAATGAAAACAGAAAATGCTGGAAATGTTCAGCAGGTCAGGCAGAGTCTGCAGTGAGGGAACCAGTGTTGACTTTTCAGGTCTGTGACCTTTTCAGCAGAGAGATAAAGACAACTTGTCAAGTGGTTAGGAAAAGAACAGGGGGATGGTTGTCTGACAGAAGACAGAGGGAGGAGTTAAGGAAATCGCTTGGGAGAGCCAGATAATGTGTGAATAGTTAAAGCAGGTTACTTACCTTACAGCATGAAAACCTAGCAACCCAGAACAGGCTTCAGTGGTTCAGAAGGGTAGTGGAACAAATAGTTAAGCCAACACTATAGGTGGAATTTAATGCCTTTCTCTGTGGCAGGCTTAGTGGTGGGGAGGACATTTAATAAGGTGGGAAGGTGGTGGGTGGTCATCCTGCTGCCCTCCTGTCTCCATCAAAATTAAGTGTGGGGTCAGAAGGCAATTAATGCCCACCTAGATCCTCATCCTGATGCCACTGGTATTGAGCCAGCGGTGGACGGGCCTGTTACCACGCAGGGATCTCAATCAGTGCCCGAGAGGCACCCCTGCCCTTTCTGAATGCCCTCCCTATGACCACTATCCCGCCTTCACTCACCTGTTGGCCTAGGATTGAGCGCTGATCCTGGGCTTCTCTGGGGCAGTGCCGTCAGCAGCCACTGCACCTCCTCGGCACTGCTGAGCACCGAGAGCTCCCGGCCTCTCTCGGCAGGTGGGACCCTCTGCCCCCAGAGACGCTTGATCACGGGGAAGGGCTGCTTATGACCACTTAAGTGCCTGACCATGGCACTTAACACGGTGAGCCTTCCCAAAAAAAAAGTGACACGGGGCTGTCGTCGGTCCTTGGGCTAGTGGATGAGATCCCCGTCACTTCCATTAAATAATGCCCAATGGGTGCAGCCCACCCTGTAACAGTGGAACATTTTGATCCCCACTCCAAACTCCCACTTGCTCCATTGGCACCAGTTTTAATCCCCTTCATGACCACTGTCTCAGACTGAAACAGATTTTTTTTTGCAACCTCAGTGTCCTGTTTAATCCTGAACTAAGCGCTGACCCCATAATCCTCTCCCTGCCAAAGGCTACCTCATTCCATCACCCAAACAAGCCTACCTCTACCCTTGCCTCAGACCATCTATGGCTGAAACCTCCATTTCTGCTTATATTACCTCACGGGGTGAGGAAATCTGCCCTCCTTACCTGGTCTGGCCAACACATGACTCCGGGCCCACAGCAATGTGGTTGACTCTTAAATGCACCCTGAACAAGGGCGATTAGGGATGGGCAATAAATGCTGGCCCAGCCAGTGATGCCCACATCCCATGAACGAATATTAAAAAAAACTTCAATTACGTGGATAGATTGGAGAAGTTGGGCTGTTCCCCTTGATAAAGAGATTGAGAAGAGGTTTGGTTGTGGTGTTCAAAATCGCAAAGGGTCTGGACAGGGTTAAAAGAGAAAACCTGTCCCCATTTGCAGGAGGATCGAGAACCAGAGGACACCAGTTTAACGTGATTATGAAACACCTTGTGATGTTTTCCAAACTTTGAGCCATATGGACTCAAAACGCTAACCCTGTCTCTCTCTCCACAGATGCTGTTAGACATGCTGAGTTTCTCCAGCATTTTCTGCTTCCCCCACCCCCAGATTTCCAGCATCCGCGATATTTTGCTTTTATTGATGTAATTGTTGTCGTTATTGTTGACCAGATGTTAGGGTGATGGAAGAGTGCACCAGTTTTGGAGTTTGGTCTAGGCTAAAAAGTAAAAGATTCTCCTAGAAGAGCAACCAAAATGATATGTGTCCCCCTCCTGAATTAACCAGTCCAGCACCATTAGTGGAACCCAATACCTCTTCAATCCAGAAATCTGAAAACCAGTAGTCTGGATTTTTTTTTTCAAGCGAGCCCCTGCAACAAATTGTGAAATAATGAGCGCGATTTGCCTTTATAGTTATTTCAAAGGCCCGGGTTCTACTGAAGATCAGAGTAACAGCCTTTGGCTGTTTCAACAGGAAGACAAGATGGGTGACGGAGGAAGATAAGTCAGCTAATTACGTAAGAATTAAAATTAAAAATCAAAGCCTTTCATATTGCCAATCTTTCTGGGAAGAAAAATTCTCAGTTTTGAATGTTTAGTGAATAACCATTACTCTACTTTTCCCGTGTGCCAGTTGGTAGCGCTAATTCTGTTATCACCTGTTCCTTTGACATCATTGCCATCATCTTAGTACAGTACAGTACAGTACTTTGGAAACACAGAAGATACAGTACTAGGATAAATAAAGCAGTTTTTACAAATGCTTTTTAATGTTTTGTCACTGTTTTATGTCTCAGGTACATATTTATATCTGGTTTACACCCTGTGGTTAAGCATTCGAATGTTATTCTATAGCCCAGAAAATCCTGAAATCCACAGCTGCCTTTTTTTCTTTATTCTTTCAGATGTGGGTGTCGTTGGCAAAGCCAGCATTTGTTGCCCACTCCTTGAACTGAACAGCTTGCTGGGCCACTGCAGAGGGAGTCAAGGGTCAACTCATATTACTGTGGGTCTGGAAACTGCACAGGCCAGACCAGACAAGAAAGGCTGATTTTGTTCCCTACTGGACATCAGTGAACCAGATGGGTTTTTGCAGCAATTGATGATAGTTGTCATGGTCACCATTACGGAGACTAGTTTTATATTCCAGATTTGTTAATTCAACTTAAATTCCACCAGCTGCCATGGTGGGATTTGAACCTGTGCTCGAAAAAACATTCACTAGGACCCCTGGATTCCTAACACAGTAACATTACCACCACACCACAATCTACCTCTTGGTCTGAAGCATTCCATACTGGGGAGGTTACAGTGCAATCCTGATCCATTTGTTCAACCATGAGAAGAGCAAGCCTAGAATTCTCAGCGATGATGTGATTATTTTTTTGAATAATTGCCTTGAGTGAGACAGAGAGAGAGAGACACCCACCATACTTGATCCGCACTCTATTCTTCAACAAGTAAGGGGAGCATTGAACAGCCTCAGATGCCTGGAGTGCACATCTATCACACACATTACCATGATAACTCAAATCCGATCCTGTATTGGTGTTGCAGCATCTGGGAACATTATCATTCAAAATGAATGTTTCAAGGTTTCTAGGCACGAAGAGCTTAAACATAGGATGTATTATGTTGCCTTATGATAATAAAAACAGGAAAAGTTTCAGAAATAAAGTAATTAATATTTTTTAAGCTATTACCTTATTAAAGTATCCCTTGGGGTCAAACAGAAAAGCACAGAAAGAACATATTAATTCTTGATTGTCAACATGGAGTAAATAGATATACACAACTATTCATCTCAGCCTGTATTTACTAGGAAAAGCTTATTGTAGAATGCTATTCTTTGCCAGAAGGTAGCAGTTAGAATTCTACCACTGAAAAATATTTCCAGCGACGTACAAAAAGCTTATTCCTAACCTTATGCCGAAATACAATTTCTCCTCGCATCATAAATAATTCTGCTGTGTAAAGTGAGACAGAGAGACACCCACCATACTTGATCTGCGCTCTATTCTTCAACAAGAAAGGGGTGCATCGAACAGCCTCAGATGCCTAGAGGCTATCTATCACACGCATTACCATGATAACTCAAATCCGATCCTGTGCTGGTATTGCAGCATCTGGGAACATTATACAAAATGCAGGCTTCTCCCATTCAAAATGTGCTAGTTGGCTGCAAGAGGATTCTCCATCTGGAACACATCCCAGCAGCCAAGTTGAATCACAGACATAGTAAGAAAACCACCAAGTTTTCAATGTGGTTACTGCATCCTGAGGGCCTAATATGATCAACAATTTGCTGATTCATTCAAGTTTCATCATATGGGTTGTGCAACAAAATTGCTTAATACTTGTTCCCATAAATTGCCTGAATTAATTTTAAAAAAATATGTAATTGAAGTGATTTATCAACAAGTTTTTTGCAATACTTTGGAGCCATCTGATCTGTCCAACAGCACCATGTTGGTGACCTTACAGGGGTTTTAGATTGTGAAAAGGGAACTTGCAGCTTACCAAAAAGAAAGCAATCCAAATGGAATCTCTGGACAATATTTATTGGGCTGGATCTTGCTGGAGTGCAGCAATCTCACAGCCAGCCTCCCCCAGCAGACAGGACACCTGGGGCCTCAGTGAACAGCAGGAGCCATGGTCTATCCGTGTAGCTATTTGAAGTTAAAGATTGAGAAACAGAGGAATGCCAGAGGAAGAGAGTGAGCTAAATCAGATTCAGAAAGTTACACGAACAGGGAATAAGAGATTGGGATCGTGTGAGAGAGAGAGAAACAGAAGAGCCAGAAAGGAAAAGTGAGAAAAAAAAATTAAACTTGCCATTTTTTAAATTCCTTAAACAATTAACTACATGAAACTTCCCAATAGGTCAGCTTAAGATCTCAGGTGGATCATCAGAGTGAAGTACTGGCAAAAAACTATAAACCATGATAAAACCACATAAAGGCAGCAACAAAGGAGAACCATGTAGACATTACAACCATAGAAAGAGGCCATTCAGTCCATAGTGTCTGCACTGACTGAAAATAAAAAACAATACATCATTAGCACATGTACTCTTATGGAAGATCAGAAATTTAGGTTAGGAGTGCAAAGCAGGTGGCTGCATGATGTTTTGCAAAAACCTTCATGATAGATGATACTGTAAATCACTCTGAGGACTGCACTCCCCAATGAGTACCATTGGTATCCTCTCTCAGGCTGCCAGGCTCCTGTTCTCCATCTGTGTGCAGATGAAACAGCTATAAATTACATTAGATCTCTTGATCGGGGGGCATGGGGCAGTAAGAAAGAACAGGGGAACGAGAGAAAGAGCTGCCTTATACAGAGATGTAGTTATCGTTCTCCATCTTTCAAGGCCAAGTTGACCATGTTCATTATCTGGGGTGTCTGGTAGGGTTCTGGTGGGTACGTAGCTGACTGCTAAGGCCCATCTGCAGGGAATGGTCTGCTGCAAATAGGTCAGGATTCCGCAAACAATTGAGTTTTTAGTGAGCTGCTGGCTTGGGGTTTCCTCTCCTTGCATTTTCTCTCTGTCTGTCTTATGTGCTTGCTTTCAAAGCAAGCAACACTCTTTATTTAATTGTGCCAGATGCAGTGAACCTGGGCGAGCTTCTCCCAGGACTCAGGGTCAATATCAAAACTCCTAAGTGAAGCCTTCAGAGTGTCCTTGTAGTGCTTCCTTTGACCACTGTGAGAGCACACCCTACCCCAGACTCCAATTCCCTGCAGAACGTTCGAGGTGATAAACAAGTGTCAGGTATTCTGGCTACATGACCAGCTTAGTTGTGATTTTCTCAATATGGTATGGACGCTTGACATACCAGCTCAGGTGAACACCTCAGTGTCTGGGATATTTTCCTGCTATCTGATCTTCAGAAGCATCAGAAGGCAGCTCAAGTGAAAATGGTTGAGTTTCTTGGCATGACGCTGGTGCACAGTACCACAATACCAGTCTATCATGCACACGGCAGAGTGGGCAGGACTATTTCATTTTGGTAGGTAGAAATAGTCCTCTTCGTTCCCAGACTGCACTTGCTTGGGCAATTCTTGCTTGTGTCTTGTCAAGACAGCTCGAGAGAGTATGTTGTGGAGTAAACTTATCCACTGCTGACAGGTTCAGGTCATGGACTGAAACCTTGGGCTCGAGATATGGCTTTCCCGGTGCAGGCTGGTACATGAGTTCAGCTCTCTTCGTGCTGACAATGAGGCCAAAGTTGTCACACGCATTGGAGAATAAGTCCATGCTATGTTGCATGTCGTCAGCAAACAGGAATGCACAAGGTCTGGCCTTTGAGACCTCGGTCTTTGCCCGGAGTCATCTCAAAGCCGGGAAAAAGGATTATCTTATATGGAGATGCAGTAGTTCATGTTTGTGGCCCTTGAGCTAAAACCACTGCAGCTCTGGTGATTTAATTCTTTTCTGTTTGTTTTGAGTTGTTGTCTTGAACAAAAAATTACCCTTTTCAGATGTCCAGACAGATTATAACAATCTTTAGAAATTTTCAGGTAGACTTAACAGCTTCATCAAGGTATCTTAAGCTGAGAAATATTAGGCAACGACATGGTCAAAAATTGGCAAAAACATTGATTTGCATCTATGTTAGAATGAGCCAAAGAACTTCCCATCGGAATTGTGGTCACATATGAGTCACGAATGTTCTTTACAGAAGTAAACCTGTTGTCCCTACCGTTAGGTAACTCTTAGGTTGTGTGTGACTCCAGACCCACAGCAATGTGATTAACTCTTGACTGCCCACTGAAATTACCTAGCAAACCACTCAGTTGTATCTCAAATGCAATTAGGGATGGGCAATAAATGCTGGCTCTGTCAGTGATGTCCACACCTCATTGCTGAAAGAGAAAAACTATTGGGAGTAGGGCTTGAGCTTCACTACTTGATACTGTAAACACAGTACTATAGAAACAGTAGGCATTGGCAGCATATATTTTAAAACATCCATACCCAGACCTACTGTTTGGAAATTTCGTGGCTCGTGAGATTCAGTGAGGTCTTTTTAAACTAAATTACTGTGTTTATATTCTACACAGACCCAGAAATTCAAAATCAAACAATGGATTTATTATAAAGCAAAATATTGTAAGTTATGGAAATTTTAAATGTGAAAAGTAATTATTTTTCTCTCCCCAGATAATCACAGAATCACACAGCGCAGAAGAGGCCCTTCAGCCCATCGAGTCTGCACCGACACGAGAAACACTTGACCTACCTACCTAATCCCATTTACCAGCACTTGGCCCATAGCTTTCAATGTTATGACGTGCCGAGTGCTTAGTTCCAGTTTTGACAAAAGTCATCAGCCTGAATGGTCACTTGTAGATACTGCCTGACCTGTTAGGGAGAAAATGTTGGAAATACTTATAATGGAATTGTGATCTAAATTGACTACAGAACGCAAAGGATTATCAGAACAATCCTGAAAAGTGGATCAAGTCCATCAATGACAGGAGTGATTAGCCTCCAAAACAAAAACAGAATTACCTGGAAAAACTCAGCAGGTCTGGCAGCATCGGCGGAGAAGAAAAGAGTTGACATTTCGAGTCCTCATGACCCTTCGACAGAACTTGAGTTTGAGTCCAAGAAAGAGTTGAAATATAAGCTGGTTTAAGGTGTGTGGTGGGGGTGGGGGCAGAGAGAGAGAGAAAGAGAGAGACAGAGAAGTGGAGGGGGGGGGGTGTGGTTGTAGGGACAAACAAGCAGTGATAGAAGCAGATCATCAAAAGATGTCAACAATAGAACAAAAGAACACATAGGTGTTAAAGTTGGTGATATTATCTAAACGAATGTGCTAATCACGAATGTGATTAGTCTCCAATTGTTATTAAAATTGGCAGGAGGGAAGGAAAATCAGCTCACAAAGTTACTTAACCTCCTCTCAATGAACCGAAGGAGAATTTGAGAAACTGGCATTTCTACACACAATTTCTACCTAGCAATTTATAGATTCAAGCCAGTCAACTAGGTCACTATCCTGGATAAGAAGGGTCCAAGAACCCATGTGCCTCATTACTAAGCTTGAAGACTTGGTAAACAGTGCTTTGACACACCATGAGCTGAATTCAAAGAATTTGATCAATTGTTTTTTTTTCCTTCCGTAATCTTATGCCAAAGTTGGATTCTGTAAATACAGCCCAGTCTCCCTGGTTTCCACACAAGATAGCAAGGGTTTTGTCCACATGACTAATAAAATCATGCTGGGTTTGTCATGTTTATAAAGGGTGGGTCATGGCACATATCCTACTCCTTTCCTGTAGTGGTGAGGAGTGTATTGGTGGTGTTAGCATTTCAAATATACTAAGTGAATGTTACAAGCTTGAGCTTTGTTAAGCAAAATTAACAGAGCACCGATGTACCAAATATCACGGATGGCATTTTTTTGGATTTTGTAATGCCTGTGGTGCTGTGAAATTAGCCAAAGCGCTGAGATCAGGTCAACCCCTTTGGATATGATGTGTTACAAAATAGACAAAAACACAATAAAAGGGCCTCAAGGGAAAAGGGAGTAAACTTAACATGCAACCTACACAAGTGAGGGATATCAAATGGATGTACCAAAGGAGTTACTATCAATCCAGATGGGCATAACTCATAATAACTGAACCTCCCCAGTGTTAATTGTACATCTCTGCAACTCGAGCACAAGCATGCATTGGCCTCAAGGGTTCACATTATTTTAACTGCAAGTTAGATCTGTAACATAGATAAAAACAAAAATAAAAACAAAAAAACTGCGGATGCTGGAAATCCAAAACAAAAACAGAATTACCTGGAAAAACTCAGCAGGTCTGGCAGCATCGGCGGAGAAGAAAAACTCAAGATCTGTAACATGCTGTGCAAATGCATGCATTTTACAACTAGCCACTGAACTTGAAAAATTAGTCTTTAAACAAAATTTTGTTTTCTCTCAATGTTCAAGCAGCAAAAGCACACCTTTTACTAAAACGATGTGCTAAAAAATTTCTAAACTGAAATCTGCCTTCTCCCCGCCCCAACCCACCACAAAAAGGGTATTTCCCACATGGGTTTTTCTTCCTTTACACGCCTCTCTGGATGATGTCCATTGGTAAGACCCTCACTTCAGGCCTAGATGGTCCATTGTTGCTCAGACAAAAGGTTTGAGTTAGATCCAAGCTGGTTCATTAGTGAAGGAGTTCTGTGTTATTACACGCATCATCCTTCCAGCAGATAATCTAAAACCCTATCTGTCTACTCCAGTGAATGTTACAGGTCGCATGGTACTATGGAGTTCTCCTGGTGTCTAGAACAAATATTCCTCCCTTAATGCTTTTTTTTTGGCTGTATTGCTCAACTAATCCAACAGCTACATATGGGAGGTTGCTATGTATAGCTACAACAACTTGCATTGATGTAGCACCTCTAGTATAGTAAAACATCCCAAGGCACTTTACAGGACCAGCACGGAACAAAGTGCGACACCAAACCAAACAGAGAATAGGGAGATAAAAAACAGAAAATGCTGGAAAAACTCAAGTCTGACAGCATCGGTGGAGAGAGAAACAGAGTTAATGTTTAAGTCAGTATGGCTACTTTTCAGAGGAATAGAGAGATATGCCAGATAACCACAGCTTGGTCAAAGAGATAGGTTATAAGGAGAGTCTCAAAGCAGCAAAGAGGCACAGAGGGAGGAAATTACAGAGCTTAGAACCTAAATGGTTGAAGGTACAGCTGCCAACCAGATATCATTGCCTGGGTGGGTTGGAAGGGGAGGTGCTAGTATTTAGGCCTGAAGGAGATTATATAGAAGCCATGGAGTGATTTGGAAGCAAGGATGAAAATTTTAAAATCAAGATTTTTTTTTGACCTGGTGCAAGCTAGGATATGGGCAACTTGAGTTTTGAAATGCACTATATAAAAATACACATTTTTTGAAAAATACGGCTTACAAATCTAGGTAATCAAATGACTTGCTTTCAGAAGTACATGTGTACTTCTCTCCTGCAAAAAGAGAGTCGAGATAGAGCATGCATCATTTGGAGGAATCAGACACTGTTCTTTAGTACATTAGGGCAATAAATACAAGCAACTTTTGTACACACAGCACACTCATTTCAGCTACAGCACTGACCAAATGCAAGGCAAAGCACTCATAGTAATGCCCATCACCAGTTCTTTCAATAGGTAAGTCTATATATATATATTTTTTAAATCTGCTGAAGTATTGATAGTGCAGCTAAATGACAGATTGCCACTAGAGGAAATATTTTAGACTGACGCAGACTTAACAGGGGAAACCACACAGGATGCATTATGGTCAAAACAAATTGAGTTCACCCTTCCACACTAGCAAATGAGTTTTTTAAAAAAAAAAATTCTTTCATGGTCATCATTGGCAAGGTCAGTGTTTATTGCCTATCCCCAACTGCCCCTGAGAAGGTGAGCTGCCACCTTGATCTGAAGTCCATGTGGTGTTAAGCACACCCCCAGCGCTCTTAGTAAGGATACACAAGATTTTGAGTCAGCGACAATGAAGGAACAGCAGTATTTTTCCAAGTCAGGAGGCTGCATGACTTGGAGGGGAACTCGCAGGTGGTGGTGTTCCCATGTGCATTCTGTCCTCAATTCTTCTAGACATTTTCCTTAAGGTCTTCATCATCCATTTTAAGCATACCATGTAAAAAATACTTGAAGAGGAAACATTTTCAAGAGTATGGGGAAAAAGATTGGGACTAAATGGATACCATTAAACTAGCACAGGCCTTCCTTATCATACTTTGTAAGCGGATTAATGATGGGACGTTATTTCACATTCATCATTTTGATTAAAAGTAACAGATCTTAAGGAGATTTTTGTTAAATATGAATGGAATGCTCATGAGCCAAAACTCCACTGCAGATGTTGTAACCTCAAAAACATTTCTCTGCTGGTCCTGAGACACATTTTAACAGTTAACATCTTTCCAACACAAAATGAAAACATCTACTTCAGTGCTGTGAATGCAGAGGTTAGAAAAAGAAATGTTAACCAGTTGTAAGGAAGTAACATAGGTCAGCTGGGATTGGAATAGAACTGCAAGATGTGGTTTTCTACTCAGATGCAAGTTTCCGTTGTAACAATCATTTTAACTTTAGTGCCTTTGGTTACAAGTGTGTATATGTGTGCGCGCACGTCAGGGGGCATACACATTTCAGTTGCCCACATTACATGTAAGGTAATAACTAGGAATGTACTGGGGACTAACATCACAGGGTTCACTCTTGCACATTCAAAAACTCATCCACAAAAAGTCCCATGACATCTTTAAACAATTCTAGAAATGTTCCTTTACATTATGTAAACACATCTTGAAAATAAATCACAGGCAGAATTAAGCTTCAAAGGTAATTGAAACTACGAAACAAAATAAATGCTGAGGTTTAACTTGCAATTAGGTGATGGAATGCAAGAAAGCACTTTGTACATGACTCTACATTCCACTGAGTTTCAAAATAAACTCAAATGAAGGTTTGAGCTAAGTGAGGTATCTGCAACTTCAGCCATGTTAAGTTCAGCCCCAGCTGGAATTGTGCATCCAGTTCTTGGCACTACATTATAAGGATGTCAAGGCCTTAGAGGGCGCAGAAGTGATTTACTAGGATAGTGCCTGAGATGAGGGGCTTCAATTATGTGGAGAGACAGAGCAGAAAAGGTTATGAGGAGATTTGATAAAGGTGTTCAAAATCTCGGGTGTTGCTGGGAGTAAATAAGGAGAATTTTTTTCCACTCGCAGCAAGATTCGTGCCCAGGGGATGTATAACACAGGTAACTGGCCAAAGAATCAGAGGTGACACAAGGAAGAGTATTTTTTTGTTCATCTAGTTTTGATTTGGAATGAACCTCCAAAATGGTGACGGAGGCAGATTCAAGAGCAACCTTCCAAAATGGGAATTGGATAAGAGGAAAGCTTTGCAGGGCTACGGAGAAGATGCATGGTAGTGGGACTAAACTCGTTAGCTCTTCTAAAAAAGGAGTGCAGGCATGACGGGCCCAATAACCTCCTGCTATGCTGCAGCATTCTATGTCAAGACCACTTTTCAAGCTTCACTACCTCATTGTCTACCTGACCCAAAACTCTCCAAGCTCCAAGATATTATCCTCCGGGTAGTGGGTTGGGATTCTAGTCTTCAGAAACTTTTACCAGTTGAAGAAAAAAAAAAGACACCTTTATTAAGCACTGTCGTGTAGCCGCCACAAGAATTGAAGAACAGATAAAAGCAGTTTGACTGATTCTTTCTCAATGTTCAAAGGCAATGTTCATTTTGTTCTCTAGCTTTATAAAGTAGCCAATGTTTCTAATGTCAAAATAGCTTCAACCACCATAGCACATTTTCCATCCAATTGGTCAATATGCTTAAAAGAGACGATGAATTAAGCAGTATTAAAATTTTATTGAAAAATAATTTAAATGATTACCAGTGGACTCAGCTCCAAATCTAAACAGTGCAGCCAACACAATAAATTGAAGACATTAATCAGATTCCACGGAAAATGTAACTGTCAAAGGAAACCACCGGCTGCAAGTGGGGTCTATCTCAGCTCGAGACAGAAGAAGCAGCAGTTATTTAGCCCACTGCAGATTTAGTATCCAAAATGTGCTGCTGATTAGGAGTTACAGCTGGAGAAATATTTCAGTTTCACTTTAGAATCAGCCTGAGCAGTTTATTGAATGGTAAGGGCCTCACAGCAGTAGTAACTAACTTCAGTAAAAGCTACACCCAACATGAATGTCACTGTAAGTAGCATCTGTGTTGGCATGAACACTAAACTTAAAAGGCTGATACTTCAGAGACTGAAATTACCTGGTACTGCTGGTAGTCCAAAGGTGGATTTGGAACAATTACAAGTCACACAAGTGTTCAGTTCAATAACTGTTAGCACTAAGCGTTTCATCCCATTTTTTTATTGAGTTAAGTTCACAGATAGACATAATACATTTAACAGAACAGTCTTCAAATGTTCAATCAAGTAATATTTTAGGTTGCATCTTGCATCATGTACAATCAACAGACGAAGGTCAGAAAACTATCTGGAAGAAAAATATTGCACAATGTTAGATTCAGTCCATTAATTTTGCCACCCATCAAATACTGAACTCAACTGAAACACGAATTGGAAATCAATGCCATCTGAATGGGTGGGGTGAGAAGCCAAACCAGGTTTTGCATTATTTCTATGCACAACTTGCATTTATATAGCATCCTTGAACATGGTAAGATGCCCCAAAGTGCTTCACAGGAGTGTTATCAGACAATTTGACATCAAGTCAGATAAAATATTAGGACAGATGGCCAAGCTTGGTTAGAGGTAGTTTTTAAGGTGTCTCAAAAGGGGAGAGATTTAGAGAGGGCATTCCGGTGCTTGGGGCTTATGGCAACTATAGGCACAGAATGAAGAACATGCCGACAATAGAGTTGTAAAGCTTCGACGTACACATAAGTACAAGTAGTGCAGAACGTGGAGTTCGGAGGGCATAAACTTGAAGATGGGCATTGAGGTCATGTATCATGCAGCAGAATTGAACAGCTCATCTCTTGTACAGGCGGAGAAACATGACCCATCCTCCTGAGCAGACGTTATCAGCTCCAAATATATCAGGCATAAATGATTAAAACACTACAGATTACCTCATGGCTTCATCAGAGCATATAGAATACAACCCACTTTCCCTGCCGGAGCTTGGTGAAAGCAGGCCCTTTCCACTGCTTGGGAAACAATTTTTAAAAAAAAAAATAGATAAAACTAAACCGATTTAAAAAAAAAATCAAGAACACAAATCAGAAAGTGGATCCATTCAAAGTAAAGCAGATGTAGTACCATGACTTCTTAAAAGGCAAACGACCACATGCTGAAAATAAGGCAAGTCTGCTACAATGCTCAGTAGTTTTACATGCAAAAATAAAGACTTCAAGAGCAATTATGGTTTTAAAATTGAACTCATTCATTTGTTGAGAACCACACTGAAACTTGAGCCAGGAGGTAGCTGGTGAGCAAATAGCAGTTTTCCAAGTAGCTTTTACAAGCTAGGCACGATAGGCTGCCATTCTAAGCAACGGATGAGCAATAAGATGAAACGGCTGCCACATGAACTCAAGGAACTGGGTGCAAAACAGATGAAGCACTATCTATAAATAGGACAGGGCTACCGGATCACTCGGAAAATTATGGCGACACCAATGGAAAAGAAGTTGCCAGTAAAATAGCTCACGTCTCAACTGCCTGGATTCTAGGAACAATTAAAGCTATAAGATATTAAAGTATTTGTGGAAGCGTGTGCAGCTAGATCCAATGTATCTAGTTTCTATTCAAAGTGATTTTCTCCACTGGTGTTAAGAGATGAGTTTCTAAATTCTGATGCATGTTGTACTTGCTTTCAGAATTTTCCTGAGAAAGGGAGCTTGATGAATTTACTCTGTAGGTCTAATGGGAAAGCAGACATGATGCTCTCTTTAGAGAAGTTGCACACTTGCAAAACAGAACGTTTTAAACTGAATCACGATTAACATCAAAACTCATTACAAGTACTAGGCCCAGAAGTAGTTTGGCAACTCACTTTTACTAAAGAAGTTACATTTTACACAGCGAGAACAACTGACCAGGGCAAATGACAGCGCACTTTTAAAAAAAAGATAGGTCAGATTTACTCTCTGCCCTTTAAGACGACAGAATTTTCTACTGGAACATAAGTGGAAAAAATGACCAATAAATGCTAGCTCACAATTCAACATTCTTTCAAAAGAAACAGACAAGCAACAAATCAAGTTGTGTAATAAAGCTTCTGATTCTAGCATAGTTTGCAGCCTGTAACCATATCAAGGATTTCAGTAGTGTCGCCATTTGCTGAAAGCCATAGGCTTTTCCACTTGAGCAAGAATGAAGAGCAGTGCCTGCTTTCCACCATTTTTGCTTGTTTGAAAGTGCACTCAGAACACTTGTAACACATTTTGATAGTCTTAAATGTGTGGGAGCTGCAGATGGTCCATATCAAGGGGTTTCCTTGCACTTCCTTCTGAATTTTCTATAAAAGGTAATCGCATAAGGAGCAGTGCCGAGAAGGTTCACTCGGCTGATTCCTGGGATGAAGGGTCATCTTATGAGGAAAGATTGGAGAGGTTGGACCTGGATCCACTGGAGTTTAGGAGAGGTGATCTTATTGAAACAAAAGAACCTGAGGCGAATTGACAGGATGGATGCTGAGAGGATGTTTCCACTTCTGGGAGAGGCTAGATCTAGGGGACAGTTTGAAAATAGGGGGCCTTCCCATTTAAGGTGGAGATGAGGAGAATTTTTTTCTCAGTCATTAGTTGTGAAATTCTCTTCCACAGAGAGCAGTGGAGGCTATATCATTAAATATTTTTAAGAATGAGTTACAAAGATTCTTGACTGACAAGGGAATCGAAGGGCAGAGGGGAGAAAAGTAGAGTTGAGGCCACAAGCAGATCAACTATGATCTTATCAAGTGGCAGAGCAGGCTCGAGGAGCCGATGGCCTATTCATGCTCCTAATTCACATGTTCGTGTGTATGCACTCATTCTGACAGCCACCCTTTTTTCTAGGTGAAACTTCATCTGCCATGAACAGAAATGTGGATGAAGTAGATCAAGTAGACAAAGATTCTACAACTGAGTGGGTGCCAACAGATAAAATGCCTTAAGTGTCAACTTTTACAAAGGCGTGAAAGTATTGCCCACAATAAAGCACTGTTTAACTGCATCAAGAAAACACCAAGTTTAATCAGAATATTTCAAACTGTCATTTAAAAAAAAATGGTTTAGCAAATCTTTTCCTTCAAAATGCAAATTAACAATTCCACAACGAACATGCATTTACACTATTTATATTTCATTTTGTTTCAATAGATCCTACACAACTTACAAAATATAGTAGCTGCCAATTCAGTTTTCAGTAGCCAATCCACTATATGATTCTATTCTTAAGACTTCCCATATAAATACAGAATTTATACTTCACAAATCTCCATAAGCCATTTTAGAATTAGCTGACAAGTCAAACTGATCAGGTAAATAAAGAATCAAGGCTGTTCTAAACTCACCAAGTATAATGTTATAGTTTGTCTAGACCAATCTCTTCCGGAGTTGGAATACCCAGTTCAGTCAACGTAGGCCTGAGTTCTTGAATAACGTAAGGGTAAATTTCTTTGTGAGGGCCAGCTTTGTCCTGAAAAGTGTAAGGAGTCACATTTATACTCAACTACATTATGCATTTTTTGTTCGAAGAAGTCTAACAACTACAATATGGCATCCAGCTCCTCGTACTGCTAAATTAGCATTCCGTAGCCTGGCAGCAGACTTGAAAAACGAGAAAGGAGCTTGCATCAATCTAATCAAACCAGCAATTCAGATACAGAAGATACAACTTATTCTAAATTCACCCCGACTGCAAAGCCATCCACCCACTGCCCAAAATAATTGGAAGATAAAATCAAAAGGTTTGAAATGATTTTATTTGAATTAACATGCATCCACATTTCCTCGTCTTCTGATAAGATGGCATCTACATGGGACATTAACTATCCATTGATAGCACAAACTATCTACGGGATATACAATTGAGCAATGCCTTTCAGGACCCATTTGAACTATTGCAGTATGATGGTCTCAAAAGAGACAAGGAAAACATCCTAAAGCAAGTCCATTATTGAAACATCATCTATTCTGTACAGCATTAATAGCCTACCTTAGGTTTGTCAATGTTTAAAAAATCCAGGAGGAGTACAATTGATGGGTAAGGCAAATGTCTAGAGAATCTTTATTATTAAAAGTATAAGCAGTTCAAGCAATAATGTACTACAAGTTATACAAACTGCACTGAAATCACAAGGGCAGGTGTATATAAAGCACCTTGTCTCACACTCAGGATGTCCCCAGGTACTTCATACAACCACTTTTCAAGTGCAGTCTGTTGTGAGCTCAGCAAATGAATAAATGACCCAAGAGCTCATTTGCACTGGCAGCATGCAAGGGAAGAATGTTGGTCAAGAGTATTAACATGAGGTCTTTTGCACTCAGCAAAGCAATGAACGTCCAGGCTTGCGTTACTTTCTAATTTGCTCTTGGCATGTGGCTAGTGTGGCGAGATAGTAATTATTACCCATCTCTGGTTGCCCTGGGGTCATCTAGGGATCAACCACATCATGTGGGGCTGGAGTCACATGTAAGCCAGGCAAGGATGACAATTATTCCTCTGAAGAGTTTTAATGTTCAGTTATGAATGACACGGTAGGAGCAATATTCTGCTTTGCAAATAAAAAGGGGCTTTTTTTTTTTGGATCTGACATGCTGAATCTCTAATTCTCTGCACATCTTCTGGCAGAACATATGTATTGTTTCATCCCATATAACATGCAACATATCAGGCACACTGAACTACAGTGATTGAAATTAAACTGCATTTTGTTACACAGTATTGTTAGCATTTTAGTGGGATTTTAAAGGTCAAATCCTACAAAGCATATTTGTGGGGGAAGAATTAATTAACATGATGCCATCGATTTAAGTATGAAAATCATCAGCTCCCTTTTCATTTCAAAAGTTCAGGAGACAGAGGAAGATATTCCAGGATTTCGATATGTTGGAGGTAGATTTGGAGCATTGTCTGTGGTGCGACTGCAGCTGAGAGTAGTGTAGCTAGGTGGATTTTGGAAGTTGGTTACAGAGAAATATAGGAACAGGTCAAGACCATTCAGCCCCACAAGTCTGTTCCGCTATTCAATTAGATCACGGTTGAAGTGTACCACAATTGCCATTAGCTCCAGGATGTCAGAGTGCTGGACGAGATTGGCAGTGGCAGATGGATGAACACAGCAGTGAATGGGGAGCACTGGTAGGATGGCAGGCTGCTGGTTGGAAAAGCACAGCAAAAGAAATTTGCCGAGAGGAGACCCAGCAGTATTGAGTAAGAAAAAAGACATGGGTAATTGCCAATGCATAGGGAAGAAAAGGGCTGAGACACACAGCAAGAGGGAGCGGGCAAGAATGGGCATCAAGGATGGAGTGATAAGACAGATGGGACATCAAGAAAATGATGGCGATGATTACAAGTGAAAGAAAATCTTCCCCATGCTCATAGGTTTAGAAGAACAGCTTCTAGTGCAGTGAACCAAAACAGCACATTATTTCAACAGCAAACATTGGAGTAGGGGAGGGTAATCATTAGTCTAAGTGCTCCTTGATATTAAGAAATGGTGACGCTAACTAGTAACTCATTTGAGGAGCCCTACATTTCTAGATAAAAGCAAAATACTGCGGATGTTCGAAACCTGAAATAAAACAGAAAATGCTGGAAAAACTCCAGACCTACTGAGTTTTTACAGCATTTTCTGTTTTTATTCTTAAATTTCCAGAGATGGCTTGGGACTATAACTTTTCTTTATGTCAAAGAAGGAATCCCTATACGCATTCCCATGATCTGAGGAATTCCTAATTATTTCTCCAGCATGGCCTAGGAACTAGTTGTGGGAAAAGTCTAGCATCGTCTGGAGATGACAACTGCGGTTAAGGACAGCCAGGAGAGGTGAAAAGCCAAGAAGGCCTCAAGTGGGATGCACAGCACTGTCTACCTCAGAGAACAGAGCGCTAAACAGCAGGTGAATGGTTCATGTAGATACAATGATAGAAATAGGCCACAGGAATGTAACAACTTGCATTTATGTTGCACCTTTTATGTTTAGAAATTAGCGAGACAATGTGGGTTGCATACAAGGCTTTTTATAAATTATAGATAATTAAATGGTACATGTTTGAACAGGAAAAACAATTGCTGCACTTTCAGAACAGCTAAGTCAAAAAACATCAATTCCAGAAGGTAAACACATTCCTGCTTTCAGCAACTAATCAAGATTTCACCATCCTTTTTTCAAATTGTCAAGTTTACAAAACAGGCAAGAATAGTGGGAAAGGGCTTTTCAGTTCCACTGACCTTCACTGCTTCTAGAATGCGGATTGCACTAGCTAGGTCATTTAATCTACGGCATGCTCTCAGGGCAGCATCGAGAATTTTGGGTTCAGGTACGAGATCGTATCCGATAAGGGTATTCATTCCTGTCAAATAAAACAGATGTTAACTAGAACAGGCTGTACAAAATGGTCGATTTTCAAAGCAATGTCAAACTTCAAGTGCAGAACGAATGCCCAAAATTTTCAACCTTTTACAAACGAACTGGAGAGCTTGGGAAAAAAAAGACTGTACATTAGCGACTAAGGAAGAGGGGAGACCATAGTGCAGAACAGCACTAACAGTTGAAAAGGGAACAGATCAAATAGCAGTTATGGGATGATTTCAAGCTCGCCTTAAATGCTTGAAGTCTAAAACAGCAGTGAAAAATTACCAAGGTAAAATAAGTACAAAGAAACTAATTTTGACCAGATGATTGCAAGTGTCACATTGGCCCAGAACTTTAGGGAAAAATTATGAGTTCAGTGCGTGTAAAATAAAACAGGATCTTGTGGCAAGTAAGAGATGCTATGCAAGTTGCGAATCACCTCAAATTGCTGGGCCATTAGCCCTGCAAAAATGAGAGCTTCTTAAAATTTATGACCGACTTGAATGTGTTAAGTAGAAACATCCTTGCTTTATAGTCAGTAATTTAAATATGCATCCTCCAAACTGATTTACTTTTTACCTTTTCTGAGCTCCCAAGCATCAATGTCAGGCTTGTTAAAGTACGTGACCCAGCGAGCATCAAACTCCTCATCAGTTTCTTGTTTGCCATGTGAGTACCAGCGCGAAGCAATGGCAGCTGTCAAAGAGAAGGCATATTGAAGTCCGAACACCATACATCAAACCCCTTACAACTTCTCTTCCAGCTTCCAAAACCAAAATCAACATCAACACTAATTATAAACATACATCTGAAGAAGAGTCATACAGACTTGAAAGGTTAACAGTTTCTCTCTCCACAGATGCTGTCTGATCTGCTGAGTTTTTCTAGCATTTTTAGTTATTTCAGATTTGCAGTATTTTGCTTTTATAAACATACATCTCCTAGCAGCAAGGTAACGTTTCTTTCCACTCCCTCACTTCTCAATATGTAAACACATTGATATTTCAGAGTTAATTCATCCTATGAAACAAGCTAATAACAGCAAAACATTCCCTTGAGAAAAATTCAATTCTCGAAACCAATATCTACCTGTTTTGAGAAATGCGCCGTCTATTTCCAATCTCTTCTTTCCTTTTTCATGAAGGAAGATGATCAGCTGCTAATCTAACAACCCCTCCTCCCAAGTACCATTGATCAAATCAGGAGTAGGCACAGTTATAGTAGAATGGGATGAGCAACAGGTTAGAATTGAGAATGACAAGTTCAGTTACCAAGTGGTAGGGTAAACACTTGCCAACACTGGAAGCTAAACTTCTGCTGGTCAATCATATTAAAGCCAGCATCAGTTGCAGAATAGTCCCAGGCGCACAAGTTCACAATCCAGACAGGAGATTTCCACAAGGAAAGCAGGAAGTCAATATATTAACTGTATGTGGTAATGCCGAAAGTGAATGTTTAATTGAAGGTTACAAACTTGTATATTAGAAAAAGTTGGGATCTTTCCTTGACTTTTGAAGTGAACATTTAAAGTTTACACATTTAAAATAGTCAATTTTGATTAATAGTCTTCACAAATCAGCACCAAGATATGGGAGAAACAAACTTTCTAGAAAGCTCAGGAACATTAGCAGTAGAAACTTGTTCCTAACCTCCGGTTGCACTCTACAAACATTTTTCCTTTTTTATTCATTAACGGGATGTGGGCGTCGCTGGCTGGGCCAGCAATTATTGTCCATCCCTAGTTGCCCTTGAGAAGGTGGTGCTGAGCTGCCTTCTTGAACCGCTGCAGTCCACAGTGCTGTTAGGGAGGCAGTTCCAAGTTTTTGACCCAGTGACGGAGAAGGAATGGCGATATAATTCCAAGTGAGGATGGTGAGTGGCCTGGAGGGGAACTTTCAGGCAGTGGTGTTCCCATGTGCCTGCTGCCCTCGTACTTCTGGATGGTAGAGGTCGTGGGTTTAGATGGTAATGCCTAAGCAGCATTGGTGAGTTCCTTCAGCACATCTTGTAGATAGTAGACACTGCTGTCACTGTGCAGTGATGGTGGAGTGAGTGAATACTTATGGAAGGGGTGCCAATCGAGTAGGCTGCTTTGCCCTGGATGATGTCAAGTTTCTTGTGTTGGAGCTGCAGTCATCCAGGCAAGTGGGAGTATTCCATCACAGCACTGACTTCTGCTTTGTAGATGGTGGACAGGCTTTGGGGAGTCAGGAGGTGAGTTACTCGCCGCAGGATTCCTAGCCTCTGATCTGCTCTTGTGGCCACAGTATTTATATGGCTAGTCCAGTTCAGTTTCTGGTCAATGGTAGCCCCCAGGATGTTGACACGTTGCGTTTGAAAATAGAGTAAAGCCATATTACTTCCATATAATGGACAAGGTAAAGAGTGTTGTCATGTTGGGTCAAATTCTATTCAAATGATCGAAGTACTTGCACTTCTAACTGAAGAGGATTCAAGTGAAAAAGTGTGTTTTGGGTACAAATGAACATAAATACAAAAATTTAACATTTGGAAATTAAGGCTGACCTGCTATCTACGCCTCCTACAGATGTTTAAAAATAACTCGACTGCTAGGAGCCCCCTCCCCACATTCCAGCCTTTTTGTAGTGCTTTGCATGGACCATGGCCATAAAACGTTGTGTTTTCTATGCTCTTCCACCCACAGTAAATAGCTGGGTGCCAAGTGCCTATGTAGGATTAAATAACAATGTCACAATATCAAGAGGATCTGATAATCTAAAGAATCTGCAAATACACTGTACCTTTAACAGAGTTCAACCTCCCATTGTGTTAACAGGAGTAAATCTAATCCCATGAACAGGTATTAGGAGTGTGCAAAGAGGCTGGTTTTAAGAAAACTCTTCAGGAGAAGAGGGGCCAATGGTGAAGCAATTAAACTAGGGATGCACAAGAGATTAGATCTAGAGGACTGCAGAGATGTCAGAGGGCCATTGGACTGGAAGAGGTCAGAGACTGGGAGGGCAGAGGCCATGGAGGGATTTAAAAACAAGCATGAGAATTAAAAAAATTGACTTCCAGGAGTTGGGAGTAGGCAGCCTTGGTGATGGAGGTTAGAGGGTCACTAACTCAGTTGAAGGTCAAATAGGGTGCCATGGTTGCAAAGAGTCACACAGGACACCGCAGAGCATCCAATCTTACTAGGGAAGGGAAGAAATAAGAGTGCATTAACATTTGTTGGCCATTAAAGTATTATTGCTTAAAGGACATGCATATCCCAGCAGTCAGACAGGCAGGAAAGAAACAACAGGGTTCTGTTAAAAAGATGAACTAGGCACATGAAACTGTTAAAGGCAAGTCAAAACATGGACAAGTAACAGTCAAAAAAACTCATACTTGAATGGAATGGAGGAAATGAGGGCAGAAACCAATGGTGGTGGGGGTGGGGAACAGAGAGGCGTGCGACTGCTTCAAGAGACAGCTATTATCAAAAACAGGAAGCCATTTCTGCTGTTCTCCATCATACACAGGAATTAAGAGGAACCTCTATATTCTGATCATCAATGCAGCTTTTTACCTGTTACGTTAGGCAAGCTTAAAAAGAAACCAAAGCAAATTGAAAAAGGTGCACCATTTTAGAAATAATAGTAAGACTCCCAGTAAATACAATGCAGAGTTGTCAAAGAGTGGACATGGTGAACATTATCAACCAGAAAATTGTCCAAATGCTAGATTAACACTTAAGAAACCAAAACATTGCTTAGATATGCAGCTATTGGGGTTGTCTTACAAGCGGCTTGGATTTAGTTTCATTTTGAATGCTACATTACGGGAAGCTGAGCAACATTAAACTAATCTTGACTTGCTTTCACCACAAGTTACCTATTTGGCAATTAATCACTGATAGAGCCAAGCCCATAAACAGCTTCCCAGAACTGAACACCAAAGCAGTTTTCTTAAAGCAGGATTGAACACAAAGGACAAATAGCTACAAAGTTTTACCCCACCAAGTTCAGTTTGTTCAATGCGTCAATACCCTCAGCCCAATTCAGAAGACCATGTAGAAATGAACTCTTCATCAGCCCCATGTTTTGCAGAAAGTTGTGACACTGGTGGACTATCAGGTACAAGGAAATACAAATAACTTACAACCAACTTTGCCAAACTTGTGTACATTATCCTGTTTCTCTGGCCTTCAAATACTGGTAAATGGAACATTTTCCCTTATAGTACCTAGTTACAGCATCAAGAGCAGCCACCATATTTTGTAGGACTTATGATCCAGTTTCAGGAGTGTGACCCCTGTGCATCACTCTGCCCCTTTTGACATTCTGCTTTCAATGGGCAATCCCCAGTGTTGCAGGTTTCCAAGGTTTTTGGAGAACCCTAGTGTTACTGTAGGACCAGCTCCCAAAATTTTATTGAACTGAACCAGGGACCAGAACCAGATAGCACATCCAATGACTAATTTTCATGGAGCTACAACATAATTGGTTTATTACAAATTGATGGAAACCGAGACACCAAGAACTGCAGCTCTGCAATTGACTATGTGCTACTATTACTTAAAGACTCTTAGATAAGCAACAGCAAAGGTCAACTACAGCTGCGACCCTGTCCAATATATCTAAGTCATCTTAGAAAACCACTCATTTCTCAATGAGCAAGACTGCAATTTTAGAACTAATTATAGCCATCTTTTAAGCAACTCATGCGCTCCAGGTTCAGACTATCAGGACATGGATTTGCTTTCCAAAATAGTTTCACTCATTGTTTAAACTCAAGTTTTAAAGCCATTAATTCAGGCTTAAATTCAAATCCATTCTCTAAAGTTACAGTACAATGCACGAGACCACCTTCAAAATGGATTTAAGCACAAAGTAGAAGAACTCAAGGCACTGTATACATTTAATTCTATTGAACAGCCCGAGACAATTAGTCATATGTGATTCAAACACTTCCTTTAGGAAAATTTACAGTATCTTGGGGCTTTCTTTCCTTCAAAACAGTACAGGGAATAACCCTCTTATCGCTTGGTAATCAACCAAGGAGCACACAAAGTGAAGCCAAAGTGAATATGGCCTCAAATCTAACTGTGGCCCTTCTCACACTCCTAGACATTGTCAGTCCAGCCAAGATCAAAGACCCATTTTAACCCCACACTCCATTAATTTGTAGCAACTAGTTTGTATTCCAGTACTGTACACTGAAGCACATTTTGACAATTTTGGTCTAAATCAGCACCTGCAACATCTGCAAATAGACCTTCCTAACCAGGTACATAGAATATACAAGTGACCTTGAATTATCCTTCACTCCACATCCAAGAATTCAACTGCTTTAAAAATGCACCAAATACCTGTTTCTGGAATGGACGTTGGGTGGGAGGGGGTGATCCAATTAATTACTAAGAAGCTAGTTTTTGTTACAGAAAATAATTAAGACAAAGAGCCAAATCTGAAATAATTGCACACAAAAAGTGGCATAAGGTGAAGGCATTATGATTTTCCAATGAAGACACTACAAATCTACAGTAGTTTTACACTCTACATGTTTTCCCATTGAAATTTGATTTTCATGTTTTTTCATGAAACATGGTTTTCATGTAAATGATGCAACCTTAAAAACTGTTTAACCACATGAGGGGATTGCATTTTATCTTATTAAACTGCGAATACAGGAGGAAGTGAATGCAATGTGCCCAGAGGGATGAGAGGGAGGGTTTTTGATGCCAAGGGGTTTTGTAGCCACCCCGAACATCACCCTCTGCTTTAGCCCACCTGCTCCACCCCTTCACCTCCCACTTCAGCTCTTCCATCCACACTTCTCCCCCCTACCTCCTAACCCCCCTCCACACCCCTCATCTCCCTCCACGATCCCCAACACCCCCAGTATCCCCCTCCACACACCGCCCCCAGTATCCCCCACCACACACCCCCCCCCCAGTATCCCCCTCCACACACCCCCCCCCCAGTATCCCCCTCCACACACCCCCCCCCCAGTATCCCCCTCCACACACCCCCCCCAGTATCCCCCTCCACACACCCCCCCCAGTATCCCCCTCCACACACCCCCCCCAGTATCCCCCTCCACACACCCCCCCAGTATCCCCCTCCACACACCTCCCCCAGTATCCCACTCCACACACCCCACCCAGTATCCCCCTCCACACACCCCCCCCCAGTATCCCCCTCCACACACCCCCCCAGTATCCCCCTCCACACACCCCCCCCCCAGTATCCCCCTCCACACACCCCCCCCCCAGTATCCCCCTCCACACACCCCCCCAGTATCCCCCTCCACACACCCCCCCCCAGTATCCCCCTCCACACACCCCCCCCAGTATCCCCCTCCACACACCCCCCCCAGTATCCCCCTCCACACACCCCCCCCCAGTATCCCCCTCCACACACCCCACCCAGTATCCCCCTCCACACACCCCCCCCAGTATCCCCCTCCACACACCCCAATATCCCCCTCCACACCCCCCCCCAGTATCCCCCTCCACACACCCCAATATCCCCCTCCACACACCCCCCCCCAGTATCCCCCTCCACACACCCCCCCCCAGTATCCCCCTCCACACACCCCCCCCAGTATCCCCCTCCACACACCCCCCCCAGTATCCCCCTCCACACACCCCCCCCAGTATCCCCCTCCACACACCCCCCCCAGTATCCCCCTCCACACACCCCCCCCAGTATCCCCCTCCACACACCCCCCCCAGTATCCCCCTCCACACACCCCCCCCAGTATCCCCCTCCACACACCCCCCCCAGTATCCCCCTCCACACACCCCCCCCAGTATCCCCCTCCACACACCCCCCCCAGTATCCCCCTCCACACACCCCCCCAGTATCCCACTCCACACACCCCCCCCCAGTATCCCACTCCACACACCCCCCCCAGTATCCCCCTCCACACACCCCCCCCAGTATCCCCCTCCACACCCCCCCCAGTATCCCCCTCCACACCCCCCCCAGTATCCCCCTCCACACACCCCCCCCAGTATCCCCCTCCACACCCCCCCCAGTATCCCCCTCCACACCCCCCCCAGTATCCCCCTCCACACACCCCCCCAGTATCCCCCTCCACACACCCCCCCCCAGTATCCCCCTCCACACACCCCCCCAGTATCCCCCTCCACACACCCCCCCCAGTATCCCCCTCCACACCCCCCCCAGTATCCCCCTCCACACACCCCCCCAGTATCCCCCTCCACACCCCCCCCAGTATCCCCCTCCACACACCCCCCCCCCAGTATCCCCCTCCACACACCCCCCCCCAGTATCCCCCTCCACACACCCCCCCCCCCAGTATCCCACTCCACACACCCCCCCAGTATCCCCCTCCACACACCCCCCCAGTATCCCCCTCCACACACCCCCCCCCCCCCAGTATCCCCCTCCACACACCCCCCCCCCCCCAGTATCCCCCTCCACACACCCCCCCCCCCCCCAGTATCCCCCTCCACCATGATCCCCCTCCACACACACCCCCGCCCCCAATGATCCCCCCTCCCCCCAACCCCCACCCTCCATCTCTCTCTCTCCCTCCCCCGCCCGGTGCAATGTCACTAGGCCCGGAGCCTGCCTCGAGTAGCGGGCGGGTCATTGCAAGGACACGGGTTTGCCAGGCGGGCAGCAGGAGAGAAGCTCATGCGGACTGACTGGGAATAAGGATCCGCGATGAGGTGTCGGGGAGAGGATGGTTGGGGGTTGGGGGTTGGGGGTTGGGGGTGGGGGGGGGGGGGGTAGATTTTCCCCCCCACTTTGTTCAGAAAGAGATTCCTGTTTAAGATATAAACCTGACGGTAAAATAAACCCGAGTCCGGACAGAGAGACCGAGACCGAGACCGAGACCGAGCGCGGCTGCGCTTTGACTTTACCCGCTGCTGGGTGTCCTCGCTGGGCCGCCGCTGTCCGCCTCCATGCGGCGAGGCCCAGGCCGGTGCCGCTGTATCGGAGCGCCGCTCGGAACATGCTGCCGGTGTGAGGGAGGGAGACTGAGGAGCGGGGAAGCCGCTAATCGCCGCCGCCGCCGCCGCCGGAACCGTGAGGGAATCTCGTGCGCTCCGCCGCCGATCCACGTCACCCGCCGTCGCCTGACGTCAGCGCGTGCCCCGCCCACTCTCACGCTCACCCAGACGGAGCATGCGTAGCCCCGCCCCCCGCCCCCCCCCCACTGCTGTGACCGACGCCAGCGCTGCCATGTTTGATACTGGCGCCAGCCTGGCCCAGGTGGGTGGAGTGCTGTTGGCACAAAGCACTTTTGCCTGGGGCCATGGATAATGATGGATGAGAGCCTCCAGTTTTCTTTACGTCACTGATTCCTGGGATGAGGGCTATCTGACAGGGAAAGGTTTTATTTTTTTTAAAATAAAAACAAAAATAGCTGGAAAAGCTCAGCAGGTCTGACAGCATCTGCGGAGAGGAAGGCTGACAGAGTTAACGTTTCGAGTCCGTATGACTCTTCATCAGAACTGGTTTTTATTTATTCTCTCATGGGGTGTGGGCATCACCGTTTGTTGCCCGTCCCTAACTGCCCTTGAACGAAGCGGCTTGCTGGACCATTTCAGAGGGCAGTTAGGAGTCAACCACATCAGTGTGGTTCTGAAGAAGAGTCACATTGGATTCAAAACGTTAACTCTGTTCCTCCCTCCACAGATGCTGCCAGACCTGCTGAGCTTTTCCAGCATTTTCTGTTTTTATTTCATATTACTGTGGGTCCGGAGATACGTGTAGACCAGGCAGGTAAGGAATCCTTCCCTGAAGGTCATTAGTGAACCAGATGGGTTTTTACAATAGTCAAGGATCATTTCGTAAAAGCAAAAAAACATATAGATTCTGAGGGGTCTTGACAGGGTAGATGTCGATAGGATGGTTCCCCTCAGGATAACCTAGAAGTAGGGAGCACTGTTTCAAAATAAGGGTTCTCCCATTTAAAACTGCCTGTGGCTGATTTAACTTACACTATCAAGTCACTCTTCTTGAGATCAGCACAGATAATTTTTTTTCCTGGGATATATTTCTTCGGATTCTCCAGCTAAATCCTGAGTGTCTCCTCATCCCAGGATGTTTGTTTTTGTTTGCTTCCTTGTAAGAAAATCCTTTATTTAAGATGGAGATGAGGAGGAATTTCTTCTCTCAAGAGTTGTTAGCGTTTGGAATTCTCTTCCCCAGAGAACAATGGAGGCTGGGTCATTGAATATGTTCAAGGCTGAATTAGACAGATTTTTGATTGACAAAGGGATAAAGGGTTATGGAGGACAAGCAGAAAAGCGGAATTAAGGCCACATCAGATCAACCATGACTGGTGGAGCAACCCGAGGTGCTGAATGGCCTACTTCTGTTTCTTGTGTTCTCATCACATGACTGACCAGGAATCACTCCTGCTCTCACCGCCTGTCATAGGCATGTGTTGGAAGGGTTTGCAGATTGATACTGAACCTTTTTGGCCACATTATGAACACACCTTCCTTGGCCATTAGGTCCTTGGCTGGGACTCAAACCCAAAGCTTCTGGCTCAGAGGAATCCTTGGCTTGTTACTGACCAAAATGGAGAAGGCTCATCCTGGAAAGCACGGAACATATTGCAAGACTTTGTCGGGAACGTGGAGAGGGGATGTTGAGGCATCAGAGGGAGTGCACAAACCTCCAAACAACCCACCTACCCAACTCTTAAAACACCACCTGCCCCACACGTGACAGTCTGAAAATCACACATTGGACTTATCAGTCATCTCAGGACCCATCGAACTGGAGTGGGAGCCAAATCATCCTCGATCCCGAAGGACTGATTTGAGAAGAAGATAGCACAGTCAGAGGACCTCGTGTCTATGCTGGTTCTCTGCAAGAACATCTTAGCTAATCCCACTGCTCCCGCTTTTTTCCTGTAGCCCTGCAAAATTTTCCCTTCAGATGATGATCCAATTCCCTTTTGAATGCCATGATGGAATCCACCATCGAATAATAGAATGGTTACACCACTGAAGGAGGTCATTCAGCCCATCGTGTCTGTCCCAGCTCTCTGCAAGAGCAACTCAACTATTTCCATGCCTACCCCCCTTTTGAACAGCAAATTTTCCCTCTTCACATAATGATCCAATTCGCTTTGGAGAGCCACCATTGAATCTCCACCACACCCTCAGGCAAGTGTATCCTAACCATATGCCACACTAAAAAAAAGGTTCTCCTCATGCCACTATTGCTTCATTTGCCAATCAACTCTCGGTCGCGAGCCTTCCACCAATGGAAACAGTTTCCCCAAATCTATTCTGTCCACTCTTCCTTTACTGCTCCCAAACTGCCCATCATTGTACAGAGGCCATATACCTGCGGATGCTGGAAATTTGAAATAAATAAACTGGAAATGCCCAGCATCCGTAGGGAAAGAAACAGAACCAACATCTCAGGTTGAAGATGTTTAATCAGATTACAAAGCCTGTCAAGCATGGTTAATTTAAGAAGGTGAAATAGAAACAGGAAATGTTGAAAATATTGATGAAGTCTGACGAAAGGGCATTGACCTGAAACGTTGACTCTGTTTCTCTCTCCACAGATGCTGTCTGACCTGCTAGGTATTTGCAGAATTTTCTGCTTATATTCCCAGCATCTGGTACTATTTGGTTTTATTAAAAGAAAAGTTCCTGAATCCATGGAGGCCAAAGGGAGAAATATTCACCCTGAAGATTTGCAATAACAGTCACAAGAATAATGTGTCTATGCGCAGCTGGAGGTGGGTCTCTGCCTAAGAAGTAGAGACAGAATGATGATTTTAATGAGACGCGAGAGGAATGAAACAAGGTGAGATTCTCAAAAGGAGGAAAATGTGTCAGAGGATTAGGGGATAGGACAAGGTGTGAGTGGGAGTGGAAGGAATGGTCAGGTGGGGTGGTGTCACTCAGCAGGGGAAGGTGACATTGCCCCTCAGCCAGATTTGCATCAAGCCCATGATGTCGATGCAATTATCCACAATAAGCACATGGATGGAAAGTGAACAGGGATTTTGGATGGAGATAATAGATGATCTGCTGGCAGAGTCCGCAGGGTCAGCAGTGGAGAGGTCATTCGAGCTGTGAGGAAATTGGTAAAACCAGCCCTGAGCTGGGGCAGAGGGTAGGATGGGCAGTCGGTGATGCTGGTTGTAAGAAGGCAGCAACGAGTGCCTCGATGGGTCCTTCAGAGGGTCCAAGTGAGGCAGAGGGGGAAGCTGTAGGTTTATCTCTCTGGTTATTCTGTCAATTATATCAAACCTATACCTTCTGAAAAATACTGTTGCAAATCTTCAAGGGAATTTCTACATGGATTTCCTGCCAGTATAATTGCACATCGGGAAATCAAAGTCATTGGCCTGAATTTTTCAGTCAGCGGGCGGGCTCAGTGGGAGCGGGCTGGGGCGGTCATGGAGTAGGCTGCCGCCCGCGAGCGGCTCTGCGCCACCATTTTAAGCGGGCGGGCCAATTAAGGTCCGCCCAGCGTAAGATGCGAGCCATAGCGCTCGGCGTTACCTGTGCGGACGAAGGGGAGGTGGGGCAGTCAGGGCCAGCGCCCTTTCGTTCATGCGCGCAAAAGAGCGCTTCAATCTCCTCGAGGTGTGGAGCTACCTCAGGGAGATTGAATCACTACTGAGATTATTAAATGAATGGATTAAAAATTTATTTAAACATGTCCACTCCTGTGATGATGTAGAATCTGTGTGGGTAGAGTTGAGGAACCGCAAAGGTAAAAAAAACATAATGGGAGTTATGTACATGCCTCCGAACTGTAGTCAGGATGTGGGGCACAAGAAACACCAGGAGATAGGAAAGGCGTGTAAGAAAGGCAAGGTTACAGTGATCATGGGGGATTTCAATATGCAGGGAGACTGGGAAAATCAGGTTGGTAGTGGATCCCAAGAAAAAGGAATTTGTAGAATGTCTACAAGGTGTCACATGAGATGGGACATGGTTTCATATTTCGGTAAAAAATTTTAATTTAATTAATGAAAGCTTTAGGAAACCTCATTCCGCTCGTGGATGAGGTATCCTTTTTCGCCTTCCCGCCAACCGTTAGGTTGTTTAGGCAGCGTTAACAATTACATGAATTACTTCCTTAGTGGCCTTAATAGGCCTTTTTAGTATCGGCGTGCACACAGCCGACTCCAGCACCTGCCCACCGAGTGAAACATCGTGAGACAGCGCGATGACATCAGGGCGCACACCCAACGTCATCGCGCATCATTCTACGCGTAGGCGTGTCGGGCCCAACCCCACACGCTGACTGAAAAATTCAGGCCATTCTCTTCCACCCCCACCAAAACCACAGCTCTTTGATCATCTGCTTCATTCCCCATCGTCCCACTTGACCATGAGTTGAGATTCCAAAGCCACATCCTCCCCATTCCCAAGCCTGTCTGCTTCTACCTCTGCAAGATTGCTCATCCCCGCCTCTCCCTCAGCTCGTCTGCTGCTTAAACCCTTGTCCATTTTTTTTTGTTATTTGCCAAATTGATTATCCCAGTATTCTCCCATCTTCCACCTCCATGAACTTCAGCTCATTCAAAAAACTCTGCTGCACGTCCCCGCCCACACCAAGTTCGGTTTACCTATCACCACCCCACCCCCACACTGTCCTCACTGACATACGTTGGTTCCCGGTTAAGTGACATCTCAATCTTGAAGTTCTGGCCCTTGCTTTCAAATCCCTCCAAAGCCTCGACCCGATCCCGAATCTCCTCCAGCCCTGCAATCCTCTGAGATATCTGTGCTCCTCCAGTTTTATCCTTTTGCGTATCCCCAATTTTCATCGTTCTACCATTTCTTTTCCAAAAATATACTTTATTCAAAAAATGTGTAAAAGTACATTCAAATACAAATTGAATATTAGAGAAAGCACAATAAAATTAAACTTTTCTCCATAACGGCACATTCCGCTCTGAGGTGCCTCAACACAATTGCAATACTATCGCATTTGACAATATACTTTCCATCTCAGGCACACAAACTGAAGGGTTCTACATGGTTTCCAGCCCCTCCGGGCTGTGCCTCTAGCTTCCTGAACTCTGGAATTCCCTCCCTAAACCTCTTCACCTCCTCCTCTGTCTTTAAGTTGCTCCTTAAGAACCACCGCTTTGACCTCTTTGGCCATCTGCGCTAACAAGTGCTTCAGTGACAAATTGTGTTTGATTACCCTCCAGTGAAGCACCTTGAATATTTTACTCTGTTGTAGGCGCTATACAGAGTCGGAGTCGGCAGCGCGCCCGCCGATAATTAGAACCTATTAAGGCCGTTAAAGGATCAATTAACTTAAATTTTTCACTGCCTGTCCAACCTTATGGTTGGCAGGCTAAATTTTGCCCATAGTTACCATTACTAAGACTAGCTTTTCAATTCCAGGTTATTAATTGAATTGAAATTCTACCAGCTATGGGATTTGAACCCATTTCCTCAGGATTAGTAGCTTAATGATATTACCAATGTGCCACCATATACCCCTATAGAACCATAGAAAAGTTACAGCTCCGAAGGAAGCCATTCGGCCCATCTTGTTCATGTCAGCCCGAGGACACCCAGGTGCCCTTTCTAATCCCAGCTTTCTGCACCCAGCCCATAGCCCTGCAGCTTGCATCACTTAAGTTGTAGATCCAGGTACTTTTTAGAAGAGTTTAGAGTTTCTGCCTCTACCATCAATTTAGGCAGCTAATTCCAGACACCGCTGCTCTCTGCGTAAAAAAAGTTCTTCCTCATGTACCCCCGGCACCTAATTTTAATACAATTAGAGCTTGCCATACTCTTTTATTGTCAGAAGGCTTGTTACATGATCTAACTTGCATATGTAAAACACACCTTTTTAAACATGGCTAACTTGCATGTGCAGATTACACCTACCTATGCACTGTATTATTACAAGCACTCCTGTTCTAAATTGATGAAAATAATTTCCTTGCACCTGCCTCAGCTCAGGGAAAGTTAGTGACTTGCCCCCAAATTGACAAGGAGCACTTTAAAACTGCCCACGTACGTCAGAAAGAAATGAGCTTTTATATTGTAGCTTAATCATGGCTCTTAGTAACAGCTGAAAGTGCTTCACACGCAATGGAATACTCTGACTGTTGTTATTACATGTACACAAAAGACCTTCTATTTATAAAGTGCCTTTCAAGGCATTCCAAAATGCTTCACAGGCGATGATTAACTTTTGACGTACAGTGCCCATTGTTCTGTTGGCAAATATGGCTGCCAATTAGAGCACAGATTTGCATTTATGTAGTGCCCTTCACACCCACCAGATGTCTCAAAGTGCTTTACAACCAATGAAGTACTTTTTGAAGTGTAGTTGTAATGTTGGAAACGCAGCAGCCAATTTGCCCACAGCAAGCTCCCACAAACAGCAATGTGACATTGACCAGATAATCTGTTTCTTTGATGTTGATTGAGGGATAAAAATATTGGTCAGGACAACAGGCACAAAAACATATCTGCCTGTAGTTCAAATCCTCTAGGAACCCTATGCAAAAAAAAAACCCTGCTTCATCAGTCCCTGCTTCTGCTGATCAAAGTGGCACAAACAGAAACAACTTTACCTCTATCCAGTTACACATTCTCTCCTCTCACAAATATCTACTAAATCCTCCTGCTCATCTTGAGAAACACCAAGGGCAATCATGGCCAGTTCTGCTTCTTCATTGAAGAGTACTCACTTGGGTACTTTTTACTGCTGCCCTGGATAATATTTATCCCTCAATTGAATGTCACGAAGCAAACAGATTATCTAATCATTGTCACATGGATGCTTGTGGGAGCTTGCTGTGTGCAAATTGGCTGACACATTTCCTACATTATAGCAGCAACTGTGGGGTCAGGTTAACTCAAATGGCTAGCATGCAGTTCAGATTAATGACAGCAAGTGCCTGTTCTGGCTGAAGTAGACTTGGGACCTGCCTCCTCGCTCTGCCCCTGAAAGTGAAAGGCAAAGGCAAACCACTGCTGCCAAAAAAAAAAACTGTGACGAAAACAACATCAGTGAACATTGATCCAAAGACCTGCCTTCAGGCAGAGCATGTATGACATGAACAGTAACTGTATGTCAAATGTGCTTCATTGGCTGTCAGGTCCTTTGGGATACCTGAGCTTGTGAAAAGTGCTATATAAATGCAAGCCTTTTTGCTGTCTTAGCATTACATTGATCTGGTGCTTCAGTATTCATTAATTCAAAATTGTCCTTTGAGTGTGGCCGGTACAATGCTTACTGCTTGCTTTTAGATCAATTTTGGGGTGACATAGAAAACTTATCTTTAGTCTCTTTTACCAAGATTTCAAAAAAAAATTCCTTCACGGGATGTATCTCTGACTGGACCAGCATTTATTCTCCTAATTATTCATCCCTAATTGCCCCTTGAGAACATGGTGGTGAGCCACCTTCTTGAACCGCTGCAGTCCATGTGGTGTAGGTACACCCACAGTGCTGTTAGGGAGGGAGTTCCAGGATTTTGACCCAGCGACAATAAAGGAACAGCCGATATCCAAGTCAGGATGGTGAGTGGCTTGGAGGGGGACTTGCAGGCAGTGGTGTTCCCAGGCATCTATTGCCCTTGTCCTTCTAGGGGTGGAGGTCACGGGTCTGGAAGGTGCTGTCGAAGGAGCCTTGGTGAGTCGCTGCCTTCCATTCTCAGGTGAACTCACGGCCGCGGTGTTACCCATGTACAAAGCTAGGAACTGTACTCAGCTTTTGCTTGCATTAACATTCCTCATGTTAATGAATACAAAATTCACCAAGCTATGCATGTGAACTAAGTAAATGTGCAAATTGAATACTGGGAACAGTCCCAAATGACTATGTTGTCATCAACACTTTGAACATCAAATTGCTGGTAAAACCAAAAACATGCTTTCAATCCAGAAGCTAATTGAGGTCAACAGAAATTTTCTGTAACTATTGCCAGAGCAGCTGACAACATCTGTAAGCAACAGTTCCAATCCCCACTTTGCAAATGTTGACATGTAGCGAATGTGAATGGAAATGTTACAACACCAATAAACACTTAAAATAACAGCACAGAGAGCGTCTCCAAAATGTGCCATTATATAGTTGGTGTGGGGCGGGGAGGGAATGAACATTACATTATCTTTGTAAGTACATCAGTAAAAGTAATGAACATAAATATCACTGTTTTAATTCTTCCAAAGTGCCTTCCAAACCTGCAAACTCTACCACCTAGAACAGCAGCATTGGAACACCACCATCTGCAAGTTAGCCTCCAAGGCACTCATCATCCTGACTTGGAAATGTTCCTTCACCGTCACTGGGTCAAAATCCTGGAGCTCCCTCCCTAACAGCACTGTGGGTGTACCTACACTGCAGGGACTGCAGCGGTTCAAGAAGGCAGCTCACCACCACCTTCTCAAGGGCAAATAGGGATGGGCAATAAATGCTGGCCCAGCCAGCGAAGCCCACATCCCGTGAAATAATTTTAAAAAAGAGCAATTTTACAATACAGAATATGAGTAATTTGGGGAATGACGTGGTAAATGTTGGAGTCATGAGAGGAACAGTTTACTTTGGACCTACATTTCCCAAATCTCACCCCCACTAGTGGTTTTCCCCATGGCATGACTGGGTCTGTTTATGGACTAATTGATGGAGATAGATTGCAAAGATTAGTCAAATACTCTACAGTATTACGGTTGGGATTATACAGCTACCTGGATTTGAGAAGACAAGCCTTTCATCCAGGAATTCCAATGGTCCTAACAAAGGCAGAGGTAAGAGAATCTTTCCTGATTGGCCGCAGCATTGCCATGGAGAAAACAATGGGGAACTGTGGCCTCCCCAAGCTCCCTGGTGATTAAAAAAAGGCATAAGGCTTGAACACATTCTTTCTGTTGCAGGGTCTCTGTAGTGAATATATGTTGCTTCTAGCAAGCATAATGCTTGCTCTATCGTGGAACTATGTCTCACCTTAGCTTGGAAATGAACGCAGCACAACCTCGGGTTGAATACATTCTCAGAGAAATTCAATCAGAAGCTTGAAATCCAAAATTCAAAGCAACCTTTTGGTTTACATTCTACAGAGGGCACAAGTGAGCCATTTTGCAGAGAGGCAGCATAGAAGGTCAAACAAGTGCTGCATTCTACTGCCTCCAAGTTGTATTTCTGCCTATTTCCTGTCTGCTTTCCAAATCTAAAATATTCTGAATGAAACTATTATGCTATTTAAATTGATGATCAGGAATATTTCTTCTGTAGATTATTTCTGAATGCAAACATCAGCCGGGAAATTACGCTGTTTGATGCCTATCAGACAGACACAACACAATGTTACAAAGTTCCTCTGTCATTTTACGGGGTGCATCAATCCATTTTCAATAGACAGGTTAGCACCCCCATTCAAACACCAAATAGTAGTGGGGCGGGGGTGATACAAATGCAATATGGTATTGTATGCTGATAGCGTAGAACATTGTTCCCAGGCCATAGAATCAACTCAGAGATGTCCAATTGGCAGCAGTGTATCTGCAATATAATTTTGCACTGTGACAGTATTCAAGGTGTTACTTTTGCTAAGCATACAAACAATTACAATCTATTACTGAAAAGAGAGACATGCTGCTGAAACATTTGGTGTTGCACTCATCAGGACAACTGCAAGAGTACCAAATTTCAAACGCTCACAACAATTTATACTACAGGAGGAAAGGCTGGCAAGTCAGCTATGATTGGCCAAGTTGAGTTGCCAACCAATCAGTACCCTTTTCGCCTGTGGTATAAATTGTTGTGATCGATCGCAAGATCATATCTTGCGTTTGTTCTGATCAGTGCAAGGCTTCAACAACATGTCTCTTTTCAACAATGTTCAAGTTCTGAATTACAACCCTCTTCTCTAATGGCAAATTCACAGTTTAATTACCAGATAATTTAACAAAAAGTTGGCAGTATACTCCCACTTTACTGTGTTATTTCCTTGTTAAATGACTGAATAATTCAAACTGTTTCTGTTCACAAAAGAGTTTAGGATTATTAGAAGTCAAATGTAAACTGACATGATTAGATTAATTACCAGGGAAAATTGACTTTTAATAAAAGGCTGGAGAATGCCTGTTTTTGTCCCTGGATAGAATGATTGTGTTGTCAGATATTGAACATTTAAAAATTAGACATAGTCCATGCTTTCATTTGCTGAGCCTTCAAACAAGGAGTGAAAAACTTTCTTTCCTTCATTCCTTCTAGAGAATTTGGCGTTGATCTCCCCAGAACAGAGAAAGTCAAGGGGAAATTTGATAGAAGTGCTCAAAGTTATTAAGGATTTTGATAGAGTCATGAAGAAAAGACTGTTTCCAGTGGCTGTAGGGGCAGTGAGCAGAGGAGACAGATTTAAAATTGGTTAAAAAAAAATGAAGGGGTGAGTAGAATTTTTTCTTTCACCCAGCGAGTCGTTGTGGCCTGGAATGCACTGTCTGAAACTGTGGTGGATGAAAATTGAATAGTAACTTTCAAAAGATAAATAATTGAGGGGGAGAAAAATGCACGGATATGACGAAAGAGCATGTGAGTGTGTTGATTGGATAGGTTTTTTTTTGCAGAGTCAACACAGGCACAATGGCCCATGTGGCCTCTTCCTGTGCTGTTTGATTCTTTTTATCTTCTGCTTTTTGATAGAAGAGGAATTTCAGGCCCTTAGCCTTGTAAACCAAAGCCATTTTTTTTATTTCTCTCTACACGCATCCTTCATTCCACATCCTTCATAAGGAAATTTCAGCTCACCCTACAGTGGAAACTCAGGTTTTACTTAAGTTCATGTCTTTACTCTGGCTCAATTCCCAGGGCTGCAACTGCTGAAGCTGTGATCAATATCCATGGTTAAGTGGGTCTACTAACATTACCGAAAAACATCCTGCAAAGAGGTCTTAGCGCTGAGGGACAAAAGGGTCAAATCTTAGCCAACCAGTCAGATTATAGATGCCTAAATGTAGAGTATTGCACCTCCTACTCTGCCCCAAAATATGCTTTACCCTTGAGCCCTGAAACAGAGTGTCTTTCTCTCTCTTCCTGCAGCAACGTGACATTTTTTTTAATTTCCCACACAGCACCCATCTTTGGGTTCTTGCAATGAAGTTAACCAGTTGTACTGAATCAAAGCTCTTCCTTTTGCTCTGGACCTGACTATGTTAAGGACAAGCAGGTTCATAAAGGGGCCTTACAAAGGAGATCTTCGATGTACACCTATTTATCTGGTCTGGATTATAGACGAAGATTCTAAAGGTGAGTGGCCACATCAAACCCTCTACCAAGGATCCAGTTTAAAATTAATCAAATCTACTCTCATGATTCAATCAATGATTATAATGTCCTTGCACAATGTGCTTTGTACTTTGGGGTTTCTCAAGCCATTACTACAACAACTTACATTTATATAGCACCTTTAGCGTAATGGACCGTCCTTCATAGGAGCTTGAGAAAATACCGAGTATGACATTGAGCTACATGAGGAGGTATTAGGTTGATGACCAAAAACTTGGTTAAAGAGGTAGTTTCTATGGAGTAAAAGCAAATTACTGCAGATGCTGGAAATCTGAAACAAAAACAGAAAATGCTGGAAAATCTCAGCAGCTCTGGCAGCATCTTTGGAGAAAAAAAGAGTTAACATTTCGAGTCCTTCGAAATGTTAACTAACTCTGAAGAAAAGTCATAAGGATTCGCGAGCTAATTAACATTTCAGAGTCCTTATGACTAGAGTCACAAGGATTCGAAACGTTAATTCTGTGTTTTTTCTCCACAGATGCTGTTAGACCTGCTGAGCTTTTCCAGGATTTTCTGTTTTTGTTTCAGGTTCTAAGGAGTGTCTTAAAGGAGGAAAGTGAGGTACAGGGACAGAGCAGTGTTCCAGAGCTTGGCAACTGATGGAATGGCCACCAACGGTGGACCAGTAAAAATCAGGGATGCACATGAGGCCAGAATGAAAGGAGCACAGACATCTTGGAAGGTTGTGGGGCTGGAAGAGGTTACAGAGATAAGGAGAGGATGAGGCCATGGAGTAATTTAAAAGCTAGGATAAGATGTTTAAAATCAAGATGTTGCTTGACTGGGAGCCAATGTAGGTCAGCGAGCACAGGGGCCATAGGGGAACGGGCTTGCTGCAAATTAAGACACGGGCAGCACAGTTTGGAATGATCTCAGGTTTACAGGGTTTAAGGCTACCTCATGGAATAATAGCCTTGTAGTTGATGTACTGGAGGTCTTGGGATGCATTGGACTTTCCTGCCTCTGAGCCCGGAAGGTCTGGGTTCAAGCCCCCATCCCAGGACTTGATAGCCAAGGAAGGTGCATTCATTAACGCGGCCAAACAGATTGATTATCAACCTGCAAATCCTTCCAACACACGCTAAAGGCTGGCTTTAAGAGTGAGAAAGATTCCTGGTCAGCCATGTGATGGAAAGAACGTTAGAGCCTCTACCATCACTATCCATAGTTCGAAACTACATTGTGCATGTAAAAGTGCATGTTGTCACAGCAACTGGGTGCACTGTATTCCACCACTACAATTTGATATGCTGAGTTGGGCTAATTCAGTGTGACAGCTTTGCAATACAGTGCACATATAGTTAACCAGATGCATGTTACGATTGGATCTCTGTGAGTTTATCAACTGACCAACTAATAGTCTTAAGAAATAGAGAATTGCTTCAATGGCTGAGCTCAATTCTGATTCAGCGTCTAAGTGGTCAGATCAAATGTAGTCAAGAGCTGAGTCAGAAGCAAGAAGATTAGCTGCCTCATACCAAAGAATGATTGTAAGACAGGCTTTTAATCAATAAAGATGGGGGATCATAAATTGTAAGAGCCAAGCTGAGACAGTTTTCAATCATTATTTGAGCACTGAGATGAGATTACAGATCAGAATCGCTGCTATTATCTCATTTTATTTATGAGTGCTATCCTGTCAGGTTTTGGTCCTAGTTTTCTTTTGTAGGCCTATTTTAATAGACTCCAGGTGGTCAGTACCCACGACCCAGCTTTGAGCATCCATGTTTTTAACAGTTAGGACACTCCCTGTGAAACAGAAAATTGTGGGTTCAAGTCTATTCCAGCGACATAACCACGAAAACCCAGGCTGATACTTCAGTGCTGTACTGAGGGTTAGCCTTAGGTAGTCCTCAGAAGGGACATATTTGCATTGAAAGCAGTTCAGAGAAAGTTCACCGGGCTGATTCCTGCGATGAAAGGCGTTGTCTTATGAGGAAAGATTGATCAGGTTGGGTCTATACGCATTGGAGTTTAGCAGACTGAAGGGGTGATCTCCTGGAAGCATATAAGATTCTGAGGGGACCTGACAGGGTAGGTGCTGAAAAGATGGCCTAGATTTTCACCCCCCCCGGTCAGGTGCGCCGAGACAGGAGAATTACCGGCTCCACGAACCCAACTTTTAAAAATGGCTAATTGGACATTGGATTGTCTGTCTGGGGGAAGGCTAGAAAAGGAGTCGGGTTGGGAGACCCGAGAAGAATTGTGAAGGCTTCCAGGTGTGGAGACAGGCTGGATGGGTGGCCTGCCTCAGGGTTCTTGCACTGTGTCTAAAAATAGAAAATAAAGGTTAAAACATAAAACATCCCTCCAGCCCTCACTCCTCACACCCTCCTGCCCCTTATGCTAACCCATGCTACTTCATGCCCTGTACCTGCCCATGGACCCCAAACCCTCCATGCCAACTATGCCTTTGTACCAACTTCCCCATGGCCCCTCATACCCTCCATGCCAACCTATGCCCTTCACCCACCCCCATGGTCCTTTATTGTTTCTATGCCAACCTATGCCCCCCATCTACCCTCCATGGCCCTTTATAGCTCCTGTGCAAACTTAGTGCCAACTCATAGCAACCAATGCCCCCCACACACCACTCTTTGTCCTTACACCTACCATGCCAACTCATCTAGTATCCACCATAAGCAGGCCTCAGGACCTCTGCAGAGGTAAGATAAAATAAATTCTAAGTGTCTATTGCAGACTTCACTATATGGAAAAAAATTACACTCGTTCATAAACCCACTTACTATATTTACATTCCTTCAACTACGTAAGACAATCATTTAATTCAAGTGCACGATTCTTTATAACAACAGACATTGGAATTCACAATCCCAAGTCAAAGATTCTATAACATTGTAGCTGTCAGTCATACTGTGAAATGGCAGGTACCCAACTATGATAATGAATAGTTGTGAAATCAGCTATGCAGCACTAATCCAATAATGGAAACCCTTAGGGGTATGCATTTCCCCTTTACTGACAGTAGTTTAAATCTGGCATCAAATAAACTGGATTTCTGGGCATCCAGCGGCAGTGATGTCATCAGGCAGAGTAAGGAGCCAATCAAATTGAAGCATTCTCACAGACAGCAAACAAGGAAATTGAAAGCATTGAATCCCTTTGCTTTTCATTTAAATTTTCAGATAGCAAATTAAATGACTATGATTGGATTAAGGTAGAAGCTAAAATGTTTTGCACAAACTTTAAAAAATATTATTTTAGAAATCTGGGAAGAAATTTGAAATCTCATGGGTTTTAAATTGGTTCTCAAGGCCAGTGAGGGTGTTTAGCAGTAATTATGACTACACTGTTAAAAATACAATTACTCCTCATTCAACAAGGTGCAGCTTTGTCAAGGATTTTTACAGTGAGACTTAGTAGCTAAAGAGTGGAAGTTTTTGTCAATGTACTGACTAAAGTAAATTACCCATTCAGAGGGTTGGTGCAGACACAATGGGCTGAACAGCATCCTCCTGCACTGTAACAATTCTGTGTTTCTGTGAAGGCTTTGGGATTTCATTTTGGAGGACTTCAACAGTGCATGCGCTGGAGAAGCGTGGAATCACTGGGCGGAATTTAACGGCAGCAGGATTTTACGTTCCCGCCGAAGTCAATCGAGTTTAGAATGGCTCGCTGCGTTTTACGTCCCCATCCTAGTCCCCATCCCCACCCCGACAGGGCCGCAGAATTCTGGCCACTGACTGCAGCTTCTGGATTTCTTTGGGGGGATTTCAGTACAAACCACCTTTAAATTGTCGAATGATCTCAGACAAAGCCAAGTCTTCAGTCAGCTATTTGCCCCGTTAACAAAAATGTAAGGTGGATGCTTTGGGCTGCTTCATTCAGGTGGTTTTACTGCGACTGAGAACTGTGTAAACCATGATAGTCCATTGTGTGTTTACAGTGAGGTCCATAGAATGCTGCTTAAAAACAGAGCGGTATTTGCAGGTATTTGTGTGTGTGTTTATGTCTGTGCGCATGTGTGTATGTGTGTGCGCGTGTGTGTGTACGTGTGTGTGCATGTGTGTGTATTTGTATGTGTTGTGTGTTTGCATGCATGTGTGTCTGTGTATATGGTGTGTATGTATGTGTGCATATATGTGTATGTATTTGGTGCATGTATGTGTGTATGCATGTGTGTATGTGGTGTGTGTGTCTGTGCATGTGCACGTGTGTTTCTACGTGTGTGTGTCTATGTGTATGCATGTATGTTATACCAATATAACAACTCCCAACTCGTGCAATAGTGTCGTGTGATACTCGTTATTTCTTCAGTTAATCGACAAAGGAATTGTATATCAGCATAATCATGTGTTTATATATAAAATCGTAAAGTCCAATTTCAATCTCTACATGCATAAACGTCTAACGCCGAACAATAGTCCAAGGTTATACAAATGGATTGATGCCAATTATTGGTTCCAGTTTAATCTCAAAGAGTGCAAATAGAAGCTTACTACTGCCAGTGGACTGGTAAATATACAGGGATAATTTATGAAAGTGATATCATTCATTTGGCTGGTATATATGAGTGTGATTTAAAATGCATAAAAGCTCAAAGCATAGAATTATAACCATTTAAATACATTTGTTTAGAGCACAGATGCTCACAGCAGAGCAAGGCAGTTCAGTCGGTTATTCACTAAACAAAGGAACATTCGGCCATTCAGCCCCTTGAATCTGTTCCACCAATCAATTAGATCATGAATGATCTGCATCCCTTAATATGGTTGTTGAACAAAAGCCTTTCAAAAGTTTTGAAATAATCAGTTCACACATCGCATAACCTCAACAATTCTTTTGTATTGCTGAATAAAAGAGACACACTATCAAATCTTTTCATCTTGCACTCATCAAGATAGCTCGCAAGCAACATTCACAGGGGAAAGAACAATTTATGCTTCATAAGAGAGTGCTGATTGATTGGCAAGTGGACTCTGATTGGTGGAGGCATTGCCATGGAGAATACAGTATGGAAGAGTTAACTGCCCAGCTTTGTTCAAATACAAACTGGGAAGGTTGACTCTGATTGGTCAAGGCATTGCCCTGGGGAATGAAACAGGGAATGACTGTTCCTGAAACTTCAGTTTAGTTGAAAAAGATGCAATGTGTGGACATGTTCCTCTGTCGGCAAAGGGCAAGGCCCTGCGTGTGAATATATGTGGCTTCCAGCACGGGTAAGCAGGCCACACTATGAGCCAGACTGACAATCTTAAATTGGTTTCCAGTGTAATTCTTAACACAATCAGGATTGTTTAACAGGTGTTGCCCAATCACAGAATCACATCCAATGTTGAACACTATGTTTTGAGTTCTGCAAGCAATGACTGGTTGGGTACGGTCAGTACTTTACCTGTTGTGAACAGATGAAAGGACGAGCTGTTTGGTATAATCCACCGGTCATTGGGACATATGACTTATATACCTGGCATCATACAGGCACTGAAATTTATATACCATGTTTCTCATTTATGTGATAGGCAGAATATCTTTTTGGCTTGATGGCTGTATCCTGTTCATGGAGAATTCCACTCATGTTGCTACTGCACAGTAATAGTGTGCAACGGCTAGCTTCACCCGGTGCTCAATTTTCTTGAGACACCTTACCCTTCCCAGGGTAACCTGAAGTAGATCGGGCACCTTTCAGGACCGTAAGAGGCAGGCTTAGGCCCATTCATGAGTTTGCGCCATATACAGTGAACAATGATCTGATCGGAGTAGCCATTATCCTGCAGGAAGGCTTTGATGCTCCTATTTCAGTATCAAGCTTACATGGTCATCAAATGGCTCAGGCCCTATTTACGAGGTTGCCGATAAGGCCAATCGTATAACATGTGGAACTGTAGGAATCCCTGATGCGTACAGTGAAGGTAGGCTTGCAGTAGGCAGCAGTAGAGAACCCATTGGCAGATCTCTCAACTAGTACATCAAGGAAAGGGAGCTCATTTGACTGCTCCATTTCAAAGGTAAATTTGAGTGGAAAATGGAGCCCACTAAGGTGCGAAAGGAAGTTCTTACATGGAGCTGCAGATTCAAATATAGCAAACGTATCATCTACGTAGCGGAAATATGCAAGGTGCAGGAGGTTAGATGTCATTCCATTGGATTCTTTTGTGGGGAGAGAGATCCTGTTTCCTACTATCCTTTGTGTGAAGAAGTGCTTTCTGGCATCACTGTTGAGAAACCTAATCTAACTTTAAGGTTACGCCCCCCCTTGTTCTATACTCTCTCCCCACACCACACCAGAGGAAACATTTTCTGTCCATCCAACCTATCACAATCCTTTAATCACCTTAAATCTTGTTAAGTTTTCTTTTTGATAAACCTTTGTAGTCAACAATTCAACATCCACCCATAGGGGCGGCAATGATTAAACTTCATTCAGCACAAGTGAGACTTGATACGTTACAATATCTGAGTTTACGAGATATAATTGAGAGTTATATATAGCCCTTTTGTGCCTCGGGTGAAAGTCACAGTAATAAATGCCTGTAATCCCTGGCCTACATCCCAGGTTTGTCCTCTGAGCGTCTCTTGATTAGCTGTCTATTCCGACCCCATTCTTATACCCCTTACCATCATCCAAAATCACTATATTTCACTAGGCTGATCATTTTATTTACACCCATCATTTTATTGTCCAATAATATGGACGGGACATACACAAGGCCCCAGTTTTACTTAGGTTTCGGTCTAATGATATCACTAAATTTTTCTCCCATTGAGCTGCCATAACTGCAGGTGTGGAACACAAAAGGGGCATATTTTGGACTTGGAGAGAGTTGGATTTTATGCCTCCCCCCCACCACCACCGCCCCCACTCCTCCACTAATGGGCATGTTTTTGACCGGTAGGGGGGCCACATAAAATATGTCAGGTGTCCAGCCCACCTCCTTCCTGGTCACCCCTGATCTGTACCCCATAAAATGTTGTGGGCAGGGGGTTAAGTCTCCCACTAGGCCACCCGCCCTTAGGCCTATTGAGGCCCATAAGTGGCCAGTGAATGTTCACTTAAGGCCCTAAATCTGCCTCCACTGCCATAAAAAAAACTAGGCAGTGGCAGAGGGGGCCAGAGTGCAAAGGTCATTTTTGAAAAGGTCGTTAGGAAGGGTGGACTCATCAATTGGCGGGTGCCCCCCAGAGTGTCACCTCCCCCCCACCCCCCCGCGTTCCTCCCAACTTGCTGTCCAAAACCCAGCTTCCCCCTCACACCCCCTCTCCCCATACTCTACCTCTCCAATCCCTCCCTACCCTAAAAGCACAGGATCTACCTGCTTCCAGTCACTGTGATCTTCTTCCCAAGGATTCCTTGCAGTCCCAGCAGTGCACACTATCGAGCTCTGGCGCTGCTGGGGTTGTTGGCACTACTGGCCAATCAAGTTGGCTAGCAGCTCTCGAGGGTGGGACTTCCTGTGTGCTGAGGGGTGGGAAGTCCAAGCCTCAGCTTGTTTAGCCTGCAACCCAACCCAGGGTGTTATCAGTCCGTTTTGGACCAACTCTCCTTCCAGGGAGATGGGGGTGATCAGACTGATCCCCCCCCCACACGTAAGATCGTAAGAATTAGGAGCAGGAATAGGCCATTCAGCCCATCGAGCCTGCTCCGCCATTTGGTAAGATCATGGCTGATGATTGTAGCCTTAACTCCACTTTCCTGCCTGTCCTGCATAACTCTGGGTTTCCTTGTCAATCAAAAATCTGTCCAGCTCAGCCTTGATTATACTCAATGACCAAACTTCCATTGCTCTCTGTGGAAGAGATTTCCAAAGTGTAATAGCCCTCTGAGAGAAGAAATTCCTCCTCATAAATGCAAGACCCCTTATTTTTAAACTGTGCCCCTGGTTCTAAACTCCCCCACTTGGGGAAACATCCTCTCAACATCCACCTTCTCAAGCCCTCTCATAAGTTTATATGGTTCAATAAGATCACCTCTCATTCTTCTAAACTCCAATGAGTATAGGCCTAACCTGCTCAACCTTTTCTCATAAGGCAACCCCTCCATCCAAGGAATCAGCCAAGTGAACCTTCTCTGAATGGCTTCCAATGCAATTATATCTCTGCTTAAATATGGAGACCAAAACTGCACCAAAACCAGAATTGTAAATTCTTTAGTAGCAACTGTTGCTCCCAGTTGAATGCCGTCAAACTTATAATTTAATGTAAAAACCATAAAGACTGTTAAAAGAAAAAAAGTAGCATGCAAGCCTTTCGAAAGCGCACCTTGTGACAAGGAGCTGAAATTTTATTCAGGGATTTTGGAGAATTTGCAAATGGCACTGTCTGCATGGAATGTGATGAACAGTGTGAGAAAATGGATGAGGATGTGTTAACATGCCATGGAACGTCAGGGAGCCACTTTTGCATCCCGATGACATCTGACTGTGGGTGTTTATGTGCATAAATGAAATAGACAGAATGTAAAATGTGGGGTTTCCATTTTCTCTTGTACCATGGACAGCGTCAGTTCTCAGTCTACATTTCGCAAACACATCTCAGCTCTTCCTTTATATATTTGCTGTGGAGAGAGTGCAGTGAAGGTTCACCAGACTGACATCCTCACATCCTTTAAAAAGTACCAGGATGAGCACTTGGCACGTCATCACATTCAAGCTATGGGCCAAGTGCTGGTACATGGGATTAGGTAGGTAGGTCAGGTGTTTCTCACGTGTCAGTGCAGACTCGATGGGCCAAAGGGCCTCTTCTGCACTGTGTAATTCTGTGATTTTATGATTCCTGAGGTGGCAGGATTGTCGTATGAGGAGAGATTGGGCCAACTAGGCCTGCATTCACTGGAGTTCAGAAGAACGAGAGGGAATCTCATTGAAACATACAAAATTCTGGCAGGGCTGGACAGACTGGATGCAGTTTCATCTTGCTTGGGGGGGGGGTTATAGAACAAGGAGTCACTGTCTCAGGATATGGGGTAGGGCATTGTGGACTGAGATGAGGAGAAACTTCTTCACTCAGAGGGTGGTGAACCTGTGGAATTCTCTACCACAGAGGCTGTAGAGGCCAAGTCACTGAATATATTTAAGAAGGAAATAGATAGATTTCTAGACTCTAGACTCTAAAGGCATCAAGGGGTATGAGGAGAGAGCGGGAGTATGGCGTTGAGATAGAGGATCAGCCATGATCATATTGAATGGTGGAGCTGGCTCGAATGATCTACCCCTGCTCCTAGTTTCTATATTCCTATTTGGGCTGAGACGATGAACTACCTGCTGAATTTCTATGCTTGTTGCCCAAGCAATGTAGCTACGTGTTGAAGAATTGAGCGGCATAAATAGTGGTCAAGAACTAGAGGAAGACAAGAGCACAATCAGGCAAATACAGATGAAGGAGGCAATGTGTAGATATAGAATTACACAGAAGGCTTTACAGTCCACCCAGAAGGAAAAACCAGCAAAACCTGGGAAATGACTTGTACTGGGTCCGAACTGTCTTGTACGCCTTAAAACGGGACTCTGTTTTGTTTTCCTCCTCCTTAAAATCTTGTCCAATGTGTCGTTGATGGTCCAACATTTCCAGCTAGAAGTGCTCCATTGTCTTGACCCAAAGCAAGGCACATTGCTCCCTTTACATCTTATCATCTTTCCAATTAAGGTGCCTAATCTTGAGACTGGCATTTATTTAGCACTTTCCATGACCACCAGACAAAATATTTGACAGCCATTGTGGGGAGAAGATGGTGTAGTGGTAAACATCTGCCCAGGCTAATGTCCTGGGGCTTCGTATCCCATCATAGCAGCTGGTGGAATTGAAATTCAATTAATAATCTGAGATTGAGAAGCTCGTCTCAGTAATGGTGACCATGAAACACATGGTTGCTGTGAAAACACATCTGGTTCACTAATGTCTGCTAGGGAAGGAAATCTGCTGCCCTTACCTGGTCTGGCCTAAATGTGACTCCAGGTCCACAGCAATGTGGTTGACTCTTAACTGCCCTCTCAAGTCGCACAGTGAGCCAGTCATTTCAAGGGCAATTAGGGATGGGCAACGAATGCCGGCCTTGCCAGCGACCCCCACATCCCATGAAAGAGTTTTTAAAAAGCCAAAGAAGTGTTTTGGAAGCGTCACCACTGTTGTGATGCAGGAAATGTGGCAGCCAATTTGCACACAGAAAACTCCCACAAACAGCGACGTGACAATGACCAGTTCAGAAAAACAGAAAACGCTGGCAGCATCTGTGGAGAGAGAAACAGAGTTAGCAGGCGGAATTCTCCCATCCCTTCACGCCGGTGGGATCTTCCGATCCTGCCAATGCGAACAGGGATTTCACCAGCGCCCCTCCCCCCCCCCAACCTCCCCCAACTCAACAGGGAAAACTACTTCAGGGGGTGGGGGCTGGAAAATTCCATCCAATGTTTCGACTCCATATGGACTCAAAACACTAACTCTGTTTCTGTCTGCACAGATGCTGCCAGACCTGCTGAGTTTTATCCAGCATCTGCAGTATTTTGCTTTCACCTTCTTTAGTGATGTTGGCTGAGGGTCAAATATGGGCCAAGACACCAGGGACTGGATTTTCGGCTCGGCGTGTGGGCACACGCCCGACATGCACCGAGCGTGAAGTAGCGCGCGATGGCGTTGGGTGAGCGGCCTGATGTCATCGCCCACACGAGCATTATTTCGGCCAGTAGGTGCATGCAGGAGTCGGCAGTGTGGCCGCTGACAATGAAGAGGGCTTTTAAGCCCATTAGTAAATTAATTAAACTGAATTTTTCCCTGCCCGTCCAACCTCATGGTTGGCAGGTGAGTGAAAAGGCCAAGCGGCCTTTGGATGTTTGAGGAAACCCCGTCCATGGGCGGGATGAGGTTTCCGACGTTAGTTAAAAATAAAACAGAAGTTTTTAAATCTCATCTTTAGCATGTCCCTGCTCATGTGACAGAGTCACACGAGGGGACATGTTTATCTTAATCTTAAAATCTTTATTTTGAATGTTAGAAACCTTCAGCTCCCTGAGGAAGCTCTCTCCCTTCAGGGAATTTTCCATGATTGCTCTCCCCTCCTTCCCCAGACAGGATTTCTTACATCAACCCAGGCTGGCTGATGGGATCTTAGTTCAAGCATCACATCTGAAAGACAGCCCTTCCAACAGTGCTGCACTCCCTCAGTACAGCACTGGAGTATCAGCCTAGATTTCAAGCACTGGAGTGGGATTATGAACCCAGTACCTTGTGATTTAGAGGCATAAGTGTTACCAACTGAGCCAGAGCTGACATTGCCCCTAGGAGGTCAGTAACTGCCTCTGCTTGCTGCTCTGTTCTTTCTTACTTCTGCTGTTCCTTTTGAATTATTTAGCCATATTATCCATTACTTCTCTGGCTTTTCATACTGTTCCTGCTTCCCTGCTAGCTGAAACAGTTTCTTCTGTATATACAAAGGTAGGGATTACAGGGTAGTAGTATTTGAAGATGCATTTCCTAATTAAGCACGTATTCTAAGGCCTAGTGAATATAATGGAAGACTCTCAGATATTCTAACAAACCCCTCAATTAGATCGTCCATGAACAGCCTCTGCCCAAGGAAATGTCAGCCCAGCCTATGAAACCTGTCATCATAATTTAACCCTTTTAGTCTTGATATCATTCTGGTGAACCTGCATGGCAGAAAACAGCCAATCAGTGGCTTAAACGTGGTAAATGGAACAATTCATCACCATGTATGCTCTGACCTAAGGCAGGACCTTAGCTCATAGTAGACACCCTATCACTGGGGAGGCAATGGCTGAACTGGTATTCTAGTCATCCAGGGTAATGCTCTGGGGACTTGGGTTTAAAACCCACCCCAGTAGATGGTTTGAATTCAATAAAAGGCCGGAATTAAAAGCCTGATGATAACTATTGTTGATTGTTGATTGTTGTGAAAACCCATCTGGTTCACTAATGTTCTTTAGGAAAGGGGATCTGCTGTTCTTACATGAGACCCCAGGCCCACAGCAATGGGGTTGACTCTTAAAATGCCCTCTGAACAAGGGAAATTAGGGATGGGAAATAAATGCTGGCCTAGCCAGTGAAGCCCACATCCCATTAACAAATTTTTTTAAATGCTGATAACTTCCTTCAATTTTTAATGATCCAACATTGATATTTTCCCTTTTCCTCTTTTTCCTTGCAATCTTCCCTCCATAACATTTCTAACTAATCCGTTTCCTCTTAAAAGGTGCCCTACCCAGTCTCCCTGGCTTCTCCTAATTATGTTCAGCAAATTTCTTCGTTCGTTCACTCTCCTCAGCAGTTGATCATTTGTTATTTTTTCTGTCCAGCTGATCCTCTCCATTCTCCTCCGAACCCACATCCAAAGCTATTTAGCAAGTTGGCATCCACTTTCCATAAGATCCACATCTCACACCCATATAAAACAACACTCCAAATCAAGCTCCTTATAAGTCACTTTTTGAGTTGTTTATTCACCTTGCTGGTTAGTAACTGTCTCTTCTTAATTCATGATCTCATATTATACTCTAACCTTCAACCCTGTTCACAAGAGGTAACTATCCATTAACCAGAACTAGGGGACATGGTTTAAAAATAAGGGGTCTCCTGTTTAAGATGGAGATGAGGACCCTTCTCTCAGTGTGTCATGAATCTTTGGAACTCTCTTCCCCAGAGAGTGGTGGAAGCAGGGTTAATGAATATTTTTTAGGCAGAGGTAGACAGATTCCTGACTAACAAGAGAGTCAAAAGTTATTGGGGGGTTAGGGAGACTGTGGAGTTGAGGCCACAGTCTGATCAGGCATGATCTTATTGAATGACAGAGCAGATTCAAGGGACCAAATAGCCTATTCCTGCTCCTAATTTGTATGTTTATATGTTCTTCATTGCTTTGGTTGGGAGACTGATCCAAGTTTCCATTATTTGGAATTCTAAAATTATTTCAATCTCTAATCTCGCTTGAGTGTTGTGAATTTTGATTCTGCACTCTCTAATTCTGTGGTCACAGTACAAGAGAGTACATGCTGACATCCACCTCCTTTAACATCTCTCAGGTCCTAGATGATGTCCACTGCTCACTCGTTTCTCTTCAGATGTTTGGGAATGGGGTGGTTCAGTCAGTGAAGTGTTGAACATCTATCATGGGGGAGGACACTCAGATGGCAAATGACTCTTAACTGCTACAGCTCACTGAATGATCGCACTACCCACCACAGGATGGATGAGAAGCTGAGAAACAGATTGCCTCGCTGCTCCTCAACTGGGTTTTGACATGTGAGATAGGAGGGGGAGGGGGACCTAAAGGACAAAAAACACCAAAGAATAAAAAGTGGATGTGATTTTCCCAGCTCCTTTTCAGCGAGTCTCTGTACGACCCCAACCTGTTCCCTAAATTGTGAACCTGCCATTATTCTCCCATTGGGTGAAATGTGCTCCAGACATTCCCCCACCATCGCACCCCCATCACTAAATTTGTTTCCCAACATCGGTCAACTCATTGGTTTATTTTTCACTGGCGGTGATGTGATGGTGGTCAGGTATTTCACTCAGGTGTTTCCATCAGGAAGCTCTTGCTTTGATGTAAAAAGTTGTCCAACAGCCACAGTGGTTGCTGGCCCTCCTTTCGTAATGCTCTGTTAATTCATATTAATTGTTACTTTTCTTTTTGATGGCTAAAATAGAAACCATGGCTTGAAAAGCCTTATATAAAAAAGTCAACTTTTCTAATTAAGTCTGGATCTTTTCTTTTTATTCTTTCATGGGATGTGGGTGTCACTGGCAGGGCCAGCATTTATTGCCCATCCCTAATTGCCCTTGAACTGAGTAGCTTGCTAGGCCATTTCAGAGGACGGTTAAGAGTCAACCACTTTGCTGTGGGTCTGGAGTCACATGTAGGCCAGACCAGGTAAGGACAGCAGATTTCCCTCCCGAAAGGACATTGGTGAACCAGATGGGTTTTTACAACAACTGATGATAGTTGTCATGATCACCATCACTGAGACTGGCTTTATATCCCAGATTTATTAATTGAATTTAAATTGCATCAGCTGTATTTGAACCCATATCCCTAAGATCTCTGGATCACTCATCCAGTGATATTGCCACTACAATACCATCTCCTGAAGTACTTATTGATGCATTGAGCTCTGTGATGACTCAATTGAGTTTGTCCAGTGAGTAAGGGGAAACCCGACAGAGCAGAAATTCAGTCCCTTGTCTGTATTGAGTTATTTGATGTCAGCAGAGCAGGATTGTGATCATTATAATTGGCCTCAGTGCCTATGGACTAGGAAGCAGGGTATCATTTGGGATTCCCGCTTCTTGAGTGTTACCCTAATGGAAGCACATTAGTGTGGACCATGGACAAGGACAGAATCTGACCCGGCTGTGATTCCAGAAAACCTACCAGTAGTCGATATGAAGCTTTATGCGTCTGTTGTGGTAAATTGGGTGAGATAAGCAAAGTCAACTGCAAGCCACCAGGAGGGGAATAAAGGGAGAGAAAATGGGTGAAAAAAAATAGGCATTACTTAGGTTTTTTAATGACCTTTCTGCAATTTGCCAAAGAACCAAAGGTAACATGAGGAAAAATCTGTTCTACTCAGTTCACTTGTGTGAATTGAGTGATTAGGATCTGGAATGCACTGCCTGAGAGTGCAGAGGAGGCAGATGCAATCATGGCTTCCAAAAAGGAATTAGATAATTACCTGAAGAGAGAGAATTTGCAGGGCAGCAAGAGTGGGGTAGTGGGAAAAGCCGAGTTGTTCTCGCTGAGGGCTGGCATGGGCATGACTGGCCAAATGGCCTCCTGTGTTGTAACAATCCTATGATTCTTAACTTGCACCCACCTCCCACCCCACTGCGGCCTCCCCCCACCCCCCTCCCAAACCCCCACCTCACTTCTGGAGTTTGGCATCTGAGAAAGGTTGCAATGGCGGAGGGATCAATCATATCTTTGGAAGCCAACCGCTAGGCTGCTGCACCATCAACGTGTCCGGATTTTCAGCCTTATGCTGGGCCAGTAAATTAGCCATTCTGAGGCGTCAAATTGCCAGACTACTTGACAAATTGAACTTGCATCATTAAATTTTTATTGGCATAGATTTTCTGACATGGTCAAACACAAATGTTACTTTCAAATCAAAATATCACCCACATCAATAAAGCTTCATGTCCGGAGACATCTGTCACCATCTCTGAATTGTTTCATTGCATATTTAGTTGAAATGGACGATATCCATTGATCAAAAGATCAGTGTGGCTTATCTCAGTGATTGACTGTTGTATGTAGAGAACCTTGTGTAATGTTTTGTATGAATATTATTGCACTTTGTATTTGTCTAATATAATTATTGAAATTTACTACTAGCCGACGTTTTGTGGCTTGCTTACATTGCCAGGGTGTGGAAGCATTGGGTAGAAGCCCCCAGAACCTGGGAGCACTAAGAATGGGGCCTGGGATCTGGGAATAGTGAGATGGAGTCTCCAGATTGAGGAATGTGTTTTTACCTTTATTCTTTCATGGGATGTGGGCGTCACTGACAAGGCCAGCATTTGTTGCCCATCCCTAATTGCCCTTGAACTGAGTGGCTTACTAGGCCATTTCAGAGGTCAGTTAAGAGTCAACCACATTGCTGTGGGTCTGGAGTTACATTTAGGCCAGACCGGGTAAGGACAGCAGATTTCCTTCCCTAAAGGACATTAGTGAACCAGATGGGTTCTTACTACAGTTGATGATGGTTTCATGGTCACCATTACTGAGGCAAGCTTTCAATTCCTTATTTTATTCATGAATTGCTAAGGTGGGATTTGAATCCATTTCCCCAGAGCATTAGGCTGTGTTTGTGGATGGCTAGTCCAGTGATGTTACCACTACACCACCATCTCCCCACTTTTGAGGAGAGCAGGGGGTTTGGGTCTTAGGGCCTGAGAGCACAGTACTGTGGAGAAGCGTTCTAGCAGCAACTAGAGTCTGGTATCACTGGAAGAAGGGAAGGATCCTGGGATCTGGTAGTATTGTAGGTGGAAACCCTAACAGTTTGGGAATCTGCGGAAAAGGGTTCCAACAGCATTGAGCAGGTCCTGATAGCAATGCGGGGTTGCTGGCAGCTGACACCATGGAAGATATGGTGGAGGGACAGGGGTTGGAAACAATGAGATGTTCCAGGAGAACTGGACCTCAAGTACACTCCTTCCTATTATGGGCATCAGTGGCTAGGCCAGCATTTATTGCCCATCCCTAATTGCCCTTGTTCAGAGGGGCAGTTAAGTGTCAACCACATTGCTGTGGGTCTGGAGTCACATGTAGGCCAGACCAGGTAAGGGCAGCAGATTTCTTTCCCTAAAGGGCATTAGTGAACCAGACAATTTTTTTTTAACAATAATGGGCAATGGTTTCATGGTCATCATTAGACTTTTAATTCCAGGTTTTTATTGGATTCAGATTTCACCACCTGCTGTGGTGGGATTCGAACCCGAGTCCCCAGAGCATTACTCTGGGTCTCTGGAATACTAGTCCAGTGACAATACCACAAATTACTTAAGCCCTTAAATCGTTTGAAAGCAAAATACTGAGAATGCTGAAAATCTGAAATAAAACAGGAAATGCTTATCAGGTCTTACACAATCTGTAGCGAGAGGAAAACAGTTTCAGATCTCTGACCTTTCATCATAATCGGGAAAAGTTAGAAACGTGATAGGTTTTCAGCAAGTGAAAAGGGTGGGGGGTTGGGGACAGAGTGGGAAGAAGAACAGATGGGACAGTTTGTGTTAGGGCGGAGGGCAGGAGAAATTAAATGGGGGAAGGCTTGATGGTGAAAGGCCAAAGGGAGTGGTGATGGGACAAGTAAAGAAACAAGAGGAGGCGTCAATGGCAGGGCCCTGGAAAGCTGCCACCTGAAAGCAAAAATAGAGGAAGTAAGAGAGAATTAAGACAGAAAAACACTAAACCAGCAAAGAGGAAGGAAACAAAATGGGGGAAGAGTTTGCAATTTAAAATTGTTTGACTTAATGTTAAGGCCAGAAGGCTGTAAAGTGCCCTGTCAAAAGATGAGGTGCTGTTTCTTGAGCTCGCGTTGGAAGGCTGCAGCAGGCCGAGGACAGAAAGGTCAGACTGGCAGAAAGGTGGAGAATTAAAATGGCACGTGACTGGAAGCCCAATCCATTTTCAATAAATAATCTTTATTTTACTGCTTTGCCGCGGGTGCTTTCTGTGTTTCCATTTGTACACTCACCACCTTTTGAGTTTCGACTTGTTGCTGTTTTACTTTGAGCTGATCATTATGATGGAAGCATGATGACAAAGGCTGGACAACAGAGACAAAGGGCCGAATCGTCCTAAATTTGCACTAAGTGCAGTGGCAGGCGTGACAAAAGACGTTTTACTAGCTGGCCACAATGGTAGATTTTCGCACCATATCACTCCCTTCCCACCTCATTAATTATGCAGCCACAGGGAACACACCATCCTGCTGGTGGGTGTCCACCGATTTGCCCACCATACCGTTACTTTGCCACTTCATCACGCTGGACACCATATTTAAACTGCAGTCATGCACACGCTTCTCAATGCTTGCGGTCCAGGACTGCTCTGGTGAAGACATGGCCCCGAAAGCCAAGAAGGGAGCAGCCTCCCGATTCAGTGGCGCATCCCTGGGATGCCTCCTGGATGCGCTGGAGGTCTGCCATGATGTCCTCCACTCCTGCTCTGGCTGCAGGAGGTCCAGCAATCTCACCACTCCAGCTTGGGAGGCGGTGGCGGTGGTGGTCAGTGCCAACGCTGCACAGAAGAGGTCAGAAAGAGTGCAGAAAGAGAACGAATGATCTCAACTGCGCACCCAGGGTAAGGCAACCATCTAAACTCACACACTTAAGCCCATCACACATTCACTGGCATCTCACTCACTGCCAGCTCAAAGGACATCATCACTCACTCCCTCACACACACCCTCACATCTCCATCTGGCCTCATCTCCTCTGGAGGCTGCCTCCTCAGCCCTCACCATCTTGAGGCCACTTGCACAGATCAACACGTGCCCCCCACCCCCCCCGACACACACCCTGGGATACTCCCCAACCCGAGTACAGCCCTCAACCTGCAGCCTCTCCCCTGGCCTGAGGCCTCTTCCCCGCCCTTCCCCAAACAAGCCCTGGTCGAAAAGCCATCCCCGCCTTACGGCTGGTCTGGTAGGTAGAGACCTGCCCTGATGATCCGGCGTTGGGGGATGATTCCAGTGAGCAAGGCTCGTGACAATATGCAGATGTATAGAAATGAAGTTCCTGAAGTCCGGCAGCAGGAAACGCAGCCCGCCATTGATGGGAGGAGCAGACGATGGCAAACTGGTTTCACGATGGCGTGAAACCGATTTTGGCCACATTGTCCGCTTAAGCCCGCCATGATGCCCGATGCCAACGGGCACGGAAAATTCCACCCCATGTATTTCCACCAATGTGGAAAATGGTACAAGAGGTCAAAATCAATCAAATTCACCTTGGCAAGAGTTCAAGATTTTCAAAACAGGAGAAATTGTAATTTTCCAGCCTAGACAGTTACTCTGAATGCTAATGAGCCCATTGCAGGGTTCTCCTTTTGTTCTGCATCTTTGTTAATGACTGTTAGAGGCAACATACACAATGCGATTTAATTGTAAAGGCACTTTTTAGCTCCTGACATCAGTGAAATCTGACTTCAAAGTTTAAAATCAGTTGTTCTGCAGCAAGATTAGTAATGTACCATGAGATATTGTTCAGTGCAAGATCACCCATCGTTGGACGTAATTCTGTAGAAGCTGACTATAGAAAAAAGTGCCTCTTGCAGATCGCTGGGGACGTGATGAGTTTAAGAGAATTAGTGCTTTGCCATCAAGTTCGAAGACAGTTCTGTAATAACCCTGATTGTAACAGCACTGATGATAACAGCAGGAGCTTCTATGCATGATTGTCAGCAACTTTGAGCCTTTCATCATTCTTTGTATTGGACTGTACAGATTTTCCAAATGAATAATTCCTAAATCTAATAGAATTCTTGCTCTGAGACTGAAGAGTAATTATTCCTCCGCCCCCACACCCAAAATTTGAAATGGACCTCGCATGAAATACTGCAAAGAAATGAAAAGATTATTTCTAAGTCAGTGACCTCCAGAGTAATCGTTCCACCTTGCAGTAATTTTCTGAATATGCTGCTCATCCAAGCAAGTGTTGCTCATCCTTGGAGATAGAACACCTTCCATTTCAGGCACCCAGTGTCAGGATTAACCGCTCCCAGATCATGACTAAGTCCGGAGTAAAGCTCCCTCTGCTTCAGCCAAACCTCAGGTGAGCAGTCTTTCTAGTATCTGTGGATTACATGAGTATCATGAATGCTGTGAACTAAAGCCGAGGATCCAATCCTGGTAACACAGTCCCTTTTCCAACTTGCCCTGAGCAATGTCATGAGAGGTCCACATATATTTTTTAAAAGCTTTACAATGCTATATTTTTCACTTGGCAGATGTTGGATTCTAAGAAGTTATTTAGTCATGATTCCTCCATCAGAGATGCCACCCGAAAGCAAAAATAAAGGAAGTAAGAGAGAATTAAACCAGCAAAGAGGAAGGAAACAAAATGGGGGAAGAGGTTGCAATTTAAAATTGTTTGATTTAATGTTAAGGCCATTTTACTGCCTTATCTTTTGTATTCTTTCGCAGGATATGGGCATCAATTTGCAAGGCCAGCATTTATTGCCCATTCCTAATTGCCCTTGAGAAGGTCATGGTGAGTCATCTTCTTGAATCGCTGCAGTCCCTATGGTGTAGGTACACCCACAGTGCTGTTAGGGAGGGAGTTCCAGGATTTTGACCCAGCGACAGTGAAGGAATGGCCGATATATTTCCAAGTCAGGATGGTGAGTGGCTTGGAGGGGAACTTCCAGGTGGTGATGCTCCCATGCGTCTGTTACCCTAGTCTTTCTAGGTGGTAGAGGTCACTGGTTTGAAAAGTGCTGTTGAAGAAGGCTTGGTGAGTTGCTTCCGTGCACCTTGTATATAGGAAGCTCTGCTGCCGTTGTGTGTTGGTGGGGGCTAGGCTTGACTATTCCGATGCTCTTCTGTCCAGCATTTTACTGTGCACGCTCTGTAAACTTGAATGCTTCCAAAGCTCTGCTGGCCGTATCCAAACTTCTACAAGTCCTGTTTATCTCTTATCCTTCTGCTCGCTGACCTACTTAGTACCTGGTCAAGCAAATGCTTGATCTTGAAATTTCCATCTTTGTTTTCAAATCCTTCCATGGCCTCACACCTTTATCTCTGTAGCCTCCCCTAGCCTGAGACCCTCTGAAATATCTACACCCCTCCAATTTTGGCCTCTTATGCATCCCTAATTTCTTTTGCTCCACCTACTGGTGGATGTCTAGGCCCTAAGCTCATGAATTCCCTCCCTAAATCTCTGCATCTCACTCTCACCTCCTTTAAGATGCTCTTTAAAACTTACCTCATTGACCAAGCATCTCTTAAAATCTCCTTATGGAGCTCAAATCAAAATTTGATTTGATTATCAAAATAATAATTAAATAATCATTACATCATCAAACATAATTACATAATCAAACATGTAATCATTCCTGTCAAATTCCTGGGACATTTGACTATGTTAAAGGCACTATATAAAATAAGTTACTGTTGTAAAACATCCAGAGCCTTCCCCAGAGTTAACCATTACAGTGCACAGCAAGAGACAAATACACACGTGACTGCAACATGTTGTCTTGTACCAGCTAATGAAACACAATCTGTAAAAGGAAGTGGTCGAATGCAACAGGAGTTGAGGCTAAATCAAGGGTTAAAATTGAGAATCTGAGCAAACTTGAGGAGGTGGATGAATCCAGTCAGAAACTGAGCTCTGCAAGGCTGAATGTCTGAATAAGCTCGGCGATGACCTTCAACAGCAATATTGAATCTCCGAGGTAAGCTTGGGTGTTCCTTTGGCTCAGAAATGTGAAGGAGAATTTCAGCACTCACTATTGACCCCGAATTCTGTTTAGATGCAATGGGGGTCTGTTCCTTCTTTGCTCTTGAAAGTTCTTAGTCCCAATTTAAGGCATATGTGGCTTAGAACTTACTGCCAGGGATGCTATTGTATGAATGTTCACTGAATTTATATTCAATTTAATGGAGGAATTTGATTGTAAGTGCATCATACATCAGCGCTGACAGTAACTTCAAGGCTATAAAGGGAACATGTTTTCCGTTCATTGTTTGCACTTTAAATTCACTTGTGAGAGCAGAACATGGGAACTCAGGATCGAGCCAATAAAAGTTAATTTTAGGACAGATGTCTGGAAATTCTTCTCCTCATAAAGCCCAGTGTGGTACACACCGCATACTAGTACACCTCGAACAGGGTTTATAACTGTACTGAATTTGGATGCATAAAAAAGGCACCTGAAATCCCCTGGAAATGCTTGCAGCCAAGATGGGGTGTGTGGAGTACATTGCAAATGTGTACAGTTTGTCAAAAGCTCAACACTTCACTGAAGCCAGTGGCAGCTGAATTAATTGTTAAGCATTAGCTAATGGAGTGCCTTGCATTTTGACCCCATCTATATTTCCATTACTGCTAAATCAAAACATCGCCCGTGAGGCAGTGAAACTTGATGGGGGGGGTGGGGGGGGGAGCTGTAGCTTCAATGCACCTTCCCTGATTCAAATCAAATACTGAATGTGTTGCGTAGCTCCAGTCAATAAGAACCAATCAAGTGGAACAGACTATCTGACCCCAAATGATGCAGTATCTCCCTCGGCATTATTCCCCTCTTCTGTTATATACACAACACAGGCACACACAGTGCAGGGAAGCTCATCATGGAGTTACAGTCTTTTTCAAGACCGATAGAAAGATGCGCATTTCTAAAGTGTTTTTCATGGCATCTTAAAGTGTTTTACACTTTTACAGTGAAGTACATTGGAAATACAGTCACACTTGTAATGCAGAATGTGTTAATCAGTTCCTGTAACATGAACCTGCTGATGGTGTGTTACAGTTCACTCAGGGAGTCTTGAGTTTCCATGGGCAAAATGCACTTTGGACATGTATGTTGTAGTCATGGCTGGAGGCTTTAACATGCTTTCCATCACATGGCTGACCAGGAATCACTCCCATACTTACCACTCATCATTGGCATGTGTTGGAAGGATTTGCAACCTGTTTGGCCACATTATGCACACACCTTCCTTGGCTACTAAGTTCTGGGGTGAGATGTGAACCTGAAGCTTCTGGCTTAGCGACAAGGACACCACCCACTGCACCACAAGACCTAACGTTATCTGAAAAGAGGTGAGAAGGTGCTACATATAGTGATCCTACTGATTTAGGATCGCTCCCCTCAGCAGATTCTGGACAGCTCACTATTGCTGCCCTATTTCTCCTTCCAGCATTGATCTTTCGTCTCCCACTGTGTTGTGTTTAGGGTGCTTCAGGAGAGAAGGTTCCATTGAGTAAATCTCCAGGAATGGGAATGAAATGGGGCAAGAAGTAAAAAGATTTGTATAAAGTAAAAGCGTTTAAGGGGAAACTGGGTAAACACATGAGGGAGAAACGAATAGAAGGTTATACTGCTATGGTTAGATGAGAGGGGTGGGACATAAATATTGTCATGGACCAGTTGGGCCAAATGGTTGGTTTCTGTGCTGTAAGTTCTATGTAATTCACTGTAAATGAGGACAGGTTAAGATCTAATCATGCTGTTCACATCGCGTAAATGGCCAGATACACTCTTTGGTTTATAAAATTATCCTAAACCCTTGATTGGGTAATTTCCTTGTAACTCATCAGTATTCATTTGCTAAATGATGGTGTTAAATGAAGAAAAATGTCTCAGAGATGGAAAACCTACATAACATATAAATAATACTCATTTGGCAAAGCATGTCATTCGTTCTCATTATAGTCTCAGAATGGGAGTTATAAAAAAGAGAAAGAGTGTTCCACAAATTTTATTTTTGCGGTGTCTAGTGTAGTCCAGTGGCAGAATACACAAGTAATCTCTGTGTCATTTTTGATGGGCTCAGCAGCATAGAAGATAATGCACAGCCACTGTCAAAGTATGGCCAAGGATGGGCCCACTTTCCCTTATGATGTGATGGGATTACTGGCATCATCTAACTAAACATCACACTAGAATTAGGCAAAGGAGCAGGGCCTAAGCTGCGCCATTCGATAAGATGAATCAGCTCTCCTGATTGCAGCCTCCACTCCACTTTCCCATCTGCCCCCAACCCCTCCCCCCCACCTTAACCCTTGACTCCCTCATTGATCAGAAATCGGTCTGACTCAGCCTTGGATGAATTCAGTGACCCAGCCTGCAGCGCCCTCTGGGGAAGAGAATTCCTCAGTCTAACGACCCTCTGAGAGAAAAATATTCCCCTCGTCTCATGCTTTTTTGGGGGGGTTTTTTGTCATGACACTTTCTTCTGGTTTTTTTTTATTGTGGTGGTTTAAATTCACTATTTCATTTCCGGAAACGGGGTTCACCTGGTTGTACGGATCTCCTATCAGTGATTTCGGGACAGAACCAATCCAGTTTCCAGTGGGGAGTGCAATGGGAGACCCCTAATTTTTAAACTGTGCCCCCTAATTCTAGACTCCCGCACAAGGGGAAACATCGGGCAGGATTTTCTGCACCCGCCCAACTCCGGGATCTCTCCATCCTACCGCAAGCCAATGGAATTCTGCCTGGGGCGTCGCCTCATCCGCGATCAGTGCCGGAAAAATCCTGGCCCTCCTCTCAGCATCCACCCTGTCAGGTCCCTTTGGGATCTTATATCTTTCAATCAGATCGCCTCCCCATTCTTCTGAACCTCCAATGGGTTTGGCCCAACCTTCTCAACCTTGCCTTGTAAGCGAGGTTTTACCTGTGGCTCAGTGAATACACTCTCACCTCTGAATCAGGAAGGCTGTGGGTTCAAGTCCTGCTGCAGAGACTGAACCCAGCATCTAGGCTCCTCCTCCCAGTGTAGTAGTGAGGGATTATATCAGAGGTTCCATCTTTCAGATGAGACGTTAAATTGAGGCCCCCTCAGTTGATATAAAAGATCTTGGGGTGCTGCTTTAAATTAAAGCCGGATAGTTGTCCAGGAGAATATATATCCTTCAACTAGTATCACCAAAATAAAGATTATTAGCCGCTGGCATGTTGGATTGTGGGATCTTGCTGTACACAAAGTATCTGCCATGCTTCCTGCATTAAAACAGTGACCGTGCTTCATTGGCTGTAAAACCATAAAGTGATACTACATAAATTCAGCTTCTTTTGCTTTTTTTGTTATTCTGGCAGCTTAAATGCACTATTTCATTTCCGGGAAACTGGATGTATGTTGCATGGATCTCCGATCAGTGATTTTTTTTTTGGGGACAGTTTCAGCCCAGTTCCTAGTGCAAAGGACAGCCTTAATTCTGCCACTAAATTCGCACTTGATTGGCAGCCACACCCAGAGAAGCTGCAGGCTTAGGATGGCAGATGGGAATATGCCGCACTGCTGTAGGGTGAAATGATGATGAGGTTGGAGTTGGTTCAGGTGCACTGTTGGGAAAGAGGGCTTGCAATGTTAGAAGGGCTGATTTTCTCAATTGCTTATTGCCAGTGGAGGGCCTCACCTGTTTGTCACAGAATCATAGAATTATATGGCACAGAAAGAGGCCACTTGGCCCATGATCCCTGCACCAGTTCTTTGAAAGAAACTATCTGTATACTTCCCTTCTCTTTTGGGCGCAGCCCCACGTCTGTTTTCCCTTTTCAGGTATACATCCAATTTTTTTTTAAAACACACTGCTGAATCTACTTCTTCTACCCTTTCAGGAAAGGCCAGTGCATTCAGAACCTAACAACTCATCGCGTAAAAAAAAACCCTGTCCTCACCTCCCCCCTGGGGTTCTTTTACTGAGTTGGGAGATAACTCTTGGACAGCACATCCTCAAGTGCATTGGAGGCAGTTCAGAGAAGGTTCACTTGGCTGATTCCTGGAAGGAAAGGGTTGTCTTATAAGGAAAGGTCGAGCAGCTTGGGCCTATATGCATTGGAGTTTAGAAGAAAGGGAGATGATCTTATTGAAACATATATGATTCTGAGGGGGCTTGCTGGGGCAGATAGGATATCTCCCTTCATGGGTTATCCAGAGATAATTCGTATAACGGGTCTTCCATTTAAGATGGAGATGAGGAGGAATTTATCTTCCCAGAGGGTCACTGGTATTTGGAATTCTCTTCCCCAGTGAGCAGTGGAGGCTGGGTCATTGAATATATTGAAGGCTGAGTTAGATAGATCCTTGATCTACAAGGTGGGGGGGGGGGGGGGTCAAGGGTTATGGGGGCAGGCAGGGAAGTGGAATTAAAGCCACAATCAGATCAGCCTTGACCTTATTCAATGGTGGGGCAGGCTTGAGGGGCCAAATGGTCTACTCCAAGTCCTATTTCTTATGATCTTAAGTTCTTTCAGGTGAGACTCCCTGACAGTAGGTGAGGCAAACAGCCTGATATATGAGCATGCCCTAGGAGAATTGAGCCATGCAATCTGGGCAGATCCCAGTTCCTGTTCCTGGCCTGGGAAGGTGTCCAAGTGGAATGCTACTCGCAGTCAAGCTCAGTATCACAAGCATGGCAGGAAGAACAAACGACCAGGGTTTCTAGGATTGGACTTGCTCGCGAAGCACTCCATAGCCAAACACACCCATCACCGTCCACTCTCTTTGGGAAAGAGATCAGAGACTCCCTTTGAATGTGCAGGAGTACGACGAACAACAGGAGAATGAAACCAAGTAGGCGTTGCTTCCCAAAGAGACGGCACAAGCAGAATGGACTGGAAGGGCCCCTTCCAGGATGTAACTTTATCTCAGTGTGAATCATAGTTTGCAGGAGAAGCAGGGGGCAATGGAAAGAAAGCAAAAGGGCAAATCTGAGAAGGAAAGTAAACACCCACGGCTGGCCTAGATTTAGATTTTATTTTAGTTGGATTTAGTTTGCCTGCTTAACAATTTTTAAAGGCTTTTACAACACATGTAATCTGCAATAAACTAACAAAGCAATGTCACCATTTTGTACTAATACATTATCTAAAATGAAGCAATTTTGTGGTTTGAACCCCTGCTGCCAAACTGTGCAACATTTTATTACTCTAACCACTAGTATTGTAAAGTAACAACTGACCAGCAACAGATGATAATTAGAAGAAGTACTTCAATTACTGTGTAATTGAAGGATAAGTAATTACTGGTATGTTCTCCATGGCAATGCCTCCACCAATCAGAGTCTACTTGCCAACCTGTCAGCACTCTCTTCTCATGAAGTATAAATTGTTGTTCCCTTTACATTTGGTATTCTTGCAAATTGTCCTGACGAGTGCAAGATGAAAAGCTTCAATATCATATGTCTTTTATCAGCAATACTTAAATTCTGTATTATCAAATGACAATTTGATAAGTAATTCGTAATCAGACAGTTAATGAAAGTTGGATTATATCTATTTCTGTATTTTTCTACTAACACTCATATGTTAGAATCAAAGTCTGACACTTAAACATGCTCTGACAGCATTTGTAAGAAAGAAACCAACACTATCCAGTAGAGGCCCCTATCAGAACACACTGTCCTTGACTAGTTTAGTACTGGGCCTAATGAATAAGGCACTTGTGCAGTATTGAGATACAGAACACATATTGAAATAACCCATTGTCCTTATGTCTAAGGCGATGTGCGCAAATGGCTGGAGCCAATGAAATTAACCCTTACAGCATCATTGACCAATTAGTTATTAACAACAACTTTGGATCAAGGTGGAGTTGATGCCAGAATTAAGTATAAAAGGGGATTTTGGGAACCATTCTGTTTGTGTACATCAAGTGAAAGGAAACCGGTTGTGCTGCATGTTCTCGGGTGCTGAGGCCGAATTTCTGTCAGTGTGGGAACTGGATGGTGCTGAGTGCTTTCGGGGGAAGAGGCAGCACAAAGGCCTTGAAGTGTTGTGCATTCTTGATAAGTACATTTACGTTCTTTTTCTCTTTCATTCAATAAACTTTGATATTTATTTGCTAATTCATTGTCTGAGTCTTTGCCTGTTGGTTATATTTCTGTCGAACTAAGGCAGGTTAATGGGCTAATTTGAGATCCAGTAATTAGGCTGTGGACAGCTAAATTAAATCCGGTCTAAAGTTATCAAAAAATAAACTCTTTGTAAACTTACAGCATTAAGAAATCCAACAAGGCAGGGGTGGGAGAGGGAGAATAAAGGTAAGAGATTTCAATTTGATTGCGTGAGGCAGTTCTATTCTTCCCTTTAATATGAATGCTAATAAGATCCATTTGGTCAATGTTTTCACCCTGAGAGGAAAGCAATCTCATCGACAATGTTGTTGCGTTTATAAAGGAATTGGGTGGCAGGGTGCATTTCCCAGCTAATGTTTCAGATGATGTACTTCTATGAGACTCTCTCACACTGCAGTGCAGTCATCCTTCCATTTCTGATTAAAGTGAGCTGTGATTACATCATGGACCTATTACCATAACGACGTAATGCTTTTCAGTATCATAATACAGACGTCTCGTCCAGGCAGGCAGTAGGGATCACTGGTTGTATTTGGTAATGGGTGCACAGTGGGCTCCTTGTCAAACCCCAAAACGGGCATGTGCCTGATCGGGTCACTGGACAGTGGCTAGGAGTGGCAATCCCACCTCATTTTCCTCTCTTGGGACTTTTGCCTGCGGAAAATGAAATGAAAGTGAGTGGGATTCAGATCAATGTACCCACTGATCGCCCTGTAGCCTGAATGCTGTCTTGAAGGTCAAAATGCATTTTTACTCTTGAGTTGCAGTCTGTCAAAATCAGTAAGAGAGGTGATTTTTTTTTTAGATCCAAAGGGGCTTCGGTGGTCATTGAGGAAGGGACCAGAGCAAGTCAGTACGCAGCAGGCAAATCCCATCTCTTTTACCCCATCAGGCACACAACAGCTCAGCAGATCAAACTCTGGGCAGTTTACATGGGAGCTGCAGTCTTGGCTACTAAAGCACAGGGAGGTCAGTAACTGCAGCAAAGGGACGGACATTCACTTCCATTGCTGTTAAAGAAGGGCTACATAGCCTGGGTTTGCTGCTGATTGCTCTTCACCCCATGGCCAAATAGTCTTCTGATGTCAATCGTAATCAAGGGCTCCGTGGTGATTGGCAGAACCATTTCACCACACATCCCCATGAGCAACCCCACGGGATATTCGCTAATCTTCATCAAGAGTTAATTAAGCTTTCAAAAAATTGAATGGCTTCCCTTCAGATTTGACATTCTGTGGAAAGCTAATTCCACTTTCAAAAGTGTACAATGATCCTGGCATAGCTCAAAATGCTTTTGATTTCCCATCCACCCCCGGCAATCCTGATCTCCCCACCACCCCCCCCCCCACCCCCCCCCACCCCCCTCCTCCGAAAAAAATTTAATTCTGTCTTATCAATTGCCCAGTGATTGGCAGGAGGCTGCAGTAATCTCTGAAACAGGCTAACGCGGATTGGAAACAGCTTAATGACTTGCGCTGCTTTGAAGTCGTTTTAAAGCTTTGGCTCTGAGCTGCCAAGAATGCTTAATAGTAGTGGCCTGAGAAAGGCCATTGTCACGTTTGCAATAAGGCTGCTATCATTCCCCAGCCAGTCCTTATCTCCTGACTTCCAAGAGAAGCCAAGAGCCGCTTTTTTACTTTTGGGCTACACTTATTTAAGAATTTCATAATCTAATATTGTTTCCCAATTCCCTCTTCAATTTATTGCTTTGCCCACCCACATCCCCCCCACCCACCCACCCACCACCACCTCTTCACCACCACCCCCCCCCCCCCCGCCTTCAAGGCTTTAACACTATACAAAACTATGCAATCCACAAAAAATCACTTCTATGTCAGTATCTCACAGCTGTCCCAGGGCTTGAAGAGTCCTTAAAGTGAAATGACTTTTGATCACTCATAAAACAAAATATATTTAGAATTTCTGACTTCATATAGGATAAGCTTCAAACAAATAATTGCTTAGAATTTTGTACCGATGATATTAGGGGACAGATGCTTAATGTAGCATTCATTTGTTCATTGCGCTAAAAGAAAGGTTTTAATCCTCTACTAAAATGGCAAACTAATTATGGCCATGGCAAAGTTTTAAGTCATCCAGCCCTCATAGCAATTCCCTGGTTGGTGTGAGCTTCCATCCTTCATTGACGTATTATAGATTGATAGTCCTACCTCACACCAGGCCTCGCTCACCCAACTCCCTGTGCTTGTTGAGTTGCACTGGCACCCGATTTTAAAATTCTCCTCCGTGTTTTCAAATCCCTCCATGGCCTCGTCCTCCCTATCTCAGTAACCTCATCCAAATCTACAACACCTCCCAGATCACTGCACTCTGCCAAGTCTAGCCTCTTGAGCATCGCTGATTTTAATTGCTCCATCATTGCCAGCCTTGCTTTCAGTTGCCAAGGTGCTAATCTCCTCCCTAAAGGTCTCTGCCACTGTACCTCTCTTACCTCCTTTAACACACTCCTTAAAAGCATACCTCTTTGACTCAGCTTTCAGTCACCTGGTCGAATATCTCTTTATGTGATTCTGTGTCAATTTTTGTTCCTTGACGCTCCTGTAAAGGATCTTGGGGCTTTTTCTCATTTGCTCTTTCACGGGAAGTAGGAGTTGCTGGCAAGGTCAGCATTTGTTGCCCAACCATAATTGCCATAAGGCACAGGAGCAGAAGTAGGCCATTTGGCCCATCAAGTCTGCTCCACCGTTCAATGAAATCATGGTTGATCTGATAATCCTCAACTCCAATCTCCTGCCTTTTCCCCATAACCTTTGATTCCCTTACTGAATAAAAATCTGTTTATCTCAGCCGTGAATATACTTAATGACCCAGCTTCTACAACCCTCTGTGGTAAAGAATTCCGCAGATTGACTAACCTCTGAGAGAAGAAATTCCTTCTCATCTCTGTCTTAAATGGCTGACCCCTTATTCTGTGATTATGCCCTTTGGTCCTAGACTCTCCCACAAGGGGAAACAACCTCTCAGCGTCTACCCTGTCAAGGCCCCTAAGAATTTTATATGTTTCAGTAAGGTCACCTCTCATTTTTCTAAACTCTTATACGTACAGACCCAACTTACTCAGTCTCTCCTCATAAGAAAATCCCTCCATACCCGGGATCAACCTAGTGAACCTTCTCTGGACTGCCTCCAATGCCAGTATATCTTTCCTTAGTTAAGGGCACCAAAACTATTCACAGTATTGTAGGTGAGAATGTGGTGGTGCTGAGCCGCCTTCTTGAACCGCTGCAGTCCATATGGTGTAGGTACATCCACAGTGCTGTTAGGGAGGGAGTTCCAAGATTTTGACCCAACGATAGTGAAGGAACAGTAATATATTTCCAAGTCAGGATGGTGAGTGACTTAGAGAAGAACTTGCAGTGGTGGTTTTCCCATGCATCTGCTGCCCTTGTCCTTCTAGGTTGTGGAGATAGTGGGTTTGGAAGGTGCTGTCAAAGGTGGCTTGACAAGTTGCTGCAGTGTATATTGTACATGGTACATGCTGCTTCCATTGTGCATCGGTGGTGGAGGGAGTGAATGTTGAAGTTGGTGGATGGGGTGCCATTTAAGGTTGCCATATAAATGCAAGTTGTTGTTGAATTCAATTCGATGAATAATAACAAATATGATTTGCAGCTGGTGAATTTATATTTTACATGTAAATCACATTTTATTATCTACATCAGCACAACACAGTTAATTCTTTTCATACATTCCTATGTCCACATATATACTGCAATGCCACCTCTGGTGAGAGGATGCATTACATTGTGATAAATTTACGTTGGCTATTTCAATGATATATGTGGATATAGGTATTTAAAATGGGAATATATAAAAGTAAGAATGAATTACTTTCAAATAGCGAATGTTTTACATCTGTACGCTCTAGGCCACTTATTCCCCACCTGTAGCATCAGCTTTTAATTTGTCAGGAAGGAGCTCGTACATTTAAGAGGAAGCTAGAGAAGTACATGAGGCAGAAAGGAATAGAAGGATTGGGTTAGATGAAGTCGGGTGGGAGGAGTTTCATGTGGTGCATGTACACTGGCATGGACCACTTGGGCAAAGGGCCAGTTTCTGTGCTGTAAGTGCCATGGCCAGGACTTTCCAGCCCTGCCACTATGGATGTGGTGAGCCAGCTGAAAGTCCATTGATTTTGGCGGGACCGGAAAATTCCACCGGTGGGAGGGGCCAGAAAATCCCGCCCTGTGTCATTCTATGTAACTACTCATATAATAATTGGGTTTAATCTGTACATTATATACAAACCCATGTTTTACTAATGTAACGAGTCCAACATTCTGCTGGCACTTAAAAAACCTTTTTCAAACCTCATTTGTCTCAGATTGCTTTTGATCAATTGTCCTAATCACTACCTCAGCTTTTCCCTCTCTAACCATTTTCTATATCTAAACTGCTCTGGAATGTAAGTTCCATTGAAGGGAGAACAATGTAAGTTGTTCTGACTGTTGGTTGCTCCAATCTGGCATGTTTCTCTGAACCAAAGCATCAATAAATACTGCAGTACACCAAAAAATTAAAAGCAGAAAGGCACGGACTATAACATATTGAAGGCAGCCATCAGAAAGAACTTGCATTTATATAGTGCCTTTCACGGTCTCAAGAAATGTCTCAGCCAATGATTTGTGGTCACTGTTGTAACATAAGCACACACTGCAGCCAATTTGCGCACAGCAAGTTCCCACAAACAACAATGAGATAAATGTTCAAATAAAGCTGTTTTTTAGCAAGGTTGTTTGAAGGATAAATATTGTCCAGGACAATGCAGAGAACTTCCCTTCTCTTCTTCCAAATAGGCAGATGGAAATGATCTCAATGCTCTGAGAGGGTTTTGGTTACCATTTCATCTGAAAGACAGCACCTTTGATAGTGTGGCCCTCCCTCAGTACTGTGCTGGACTGTCAGCCTAGATTGTGTGTTAAGTTTTCTGGAGTGGGGATTATGAACTCACCAGCTTATGACATAGAAGTAGGAGTCCTACCCCTAAGCGATAAGAAGCACTTTCATTACATTTTGCTCTATTGGAGAAGCAATCCTTCAAATTGTTAAAATAAATTATTTATGAATTGGTAAGGATCTATTTAGATTTTATATGGTTTTCGACATTTGAAAATGTATGTTAATATAATTTTTTCCCCCAAATGTGACATATTGTAAAAGAACTGATTATTTTACTTTGCACATGAGAAGAGGATTTTGTACTCCCCGGTCTACGTCCCAGAAACAGGTTGTTCAATTCAATTCAATGCCAGTTTTTATGCCACCCTCAAGCCTTCTCCCCATTCCCCTGCATCCAGGCCTATCAGCATATCCTTCCATTCTCCTTTATTTGTTTGTCTAGCTTCCACTTAAATGCATTTTTGCCATTCATCTCAACTATGCCATCTGGTAACAAGTCCTCCATTTGCACCAGTCTCTGGGTAATGAAGTTTCCCCTAATTCCTTATTGGATTTATTAATTCCCAGCTTACATTATAAACTGAAATTATACAACCTGAATTAAGCTCTTTCAGGTTACATGTGACTCTAGTTAAGTTGTCATGAAAAATTGCGGTGGAGTGCACATTAAGCCCAAATCAGAAGATTGGTTCCTACTGTATCCATGTGTAAGTCATCTCCTGAGGGAAAGTTCTTCGTCAATGCTCCCTGATTTTACCAAACAGGAATCAAGTAAACATTTTAGATTTTTGATCCATTCGCACTTCTGGAGCTGTAATGCTCCCAGCATTGGTCAGTATGGGATTAGACAAACTCACCTTGTCCTCATGAGCTTCACACCTCTCACTCACAGACCCCAAAGCTGTGTAGCCTTTTACAAGTTGCATTAGCCAGCTCTTCAGTTTAGAGGAGGTGCAACAACCCTTAGGCAAGAGACTCTTTGAACTTTGACAAAAAAAATGAAGGAACTTGCAAACCGGAAAAGAAATGATTAACATTCTCAGTTCATATTCTCCACACCATGAAATCGAATACAAAATAATTCTCCAGAAACCAAGATCGTTGAGCAGCAATCCTTGTAAGGAGAAAGGATATTTTAAGACCCTTATTGTATTTAAGGGCTAAAGCCTGTGAACAACCTCAGTCAAACTACAGGTCAAGTATCCTTTATCCAATTGCATTTTGGTATTCAGGTATTTTCAGTTTTTGGATGTGATATAGCTAGTGTACATTTGGTAGACCTATGCCTACTTACATTCCAATAGCCTAAGCCCAGGCTAGCTAATAGTCTACAAATACTAGGTTGTTTCTCCATCTGCCAACTCTCACACACCCTACTTCTTAACTGTTAACACTTATTATACCTGTAATATATTACATTGATTTATTAAAATACAAATTAACTGCAAAACCATTAGCAAGAAACTTACTCCAAGAGTCATCTGCAACAGCTTATGTAAACAAACACTTTTTGGCGGGAAAAACTCAGGTCTGGCAGCATCGGCGGAGAAGAGTTGACATTTTGAGTCCTCATGACCCTTCAACAGAACAAAGTTCTGAGTTTTTCCAGGTAATTCTGTTTTTGTTTTGGATTTCCAGCATCCGCAGTTTTTTGTTTTTATCTCTGTGTTTAATTGACTGCCACTCCTCTTCAAGAAATGCCTACCTTGAAGAAGTTTTGTTCCTCTCTGCGACAAGATTTCCGTATCTCTCTTTTGCCTTGTTCACCTTCACTGCTTTCCATTTCTCTCCTGGTAGTTCTGTTGAAGGGTCATGAGGATTCGAAACATCAACTCTTTTCTTCTGCGCCGATGCTGCCAGACCTGCTGGGTTTTTCCAGGTAATTCTGTTTTTGTTTTGGATTTCCAGCATCCGCAGTTTTTTGTTTTTAACTTTTTGGCAGGACTGATTGGCACACCACCGAAACCAAGCAGCCAACCAGACAACTATAGGCCGCTACTGTATGTTTTATGGCAATGATAATGATGCCTTACACACTTGTGCATTATATACAGTTTACTTTTGCTTCCTTTCCTTTTCTCACTGTTACCCATCAAAGTATCTGATGGTTTTATTGACATGTTCATGATCGAATAAAAGCGCCAAAGCAGCAAATAACCACAAAAATGACAAGGTGAGGCGAGACAGTGCAGACAAACAAGTAGACTTCCCATGCTAAAGGTCAGACCCAGTTGGCGAGATTCATGTCAGTTCAGATCACAGAAAAAGGTCGGTGAGGTTTGCTCACGTTAGAGTCCATTCAAAAAAAATGTTCAGTTTTTTGGGTGTGTTTGGTTTTCAGATGTACAGATAAAAGATATTCAACTGTGGTAAATAGGACTGCATTTGTGCAATGAGCTTTGCTGTTAGATAAATGCCCCTCATTGATTCACGAATGAGGTGTGTTTTAATTCAGTTTTAAAATAATTCTTATTATAGATCTTAGAAAGTTAGATCACATCCAAATCTGGGGCCATTTATCAATTAAATAAAAAAAATAGAAAACTAATTTTCAGAGAGGCCATTTGTTAGCAGTTCTGGGAGCTAGAAATGTTTTAATATTTCTATATGGATGCAATTAATGCTTGTTCCTCTTGTGAATACATCTTGCAAAGTGTGCACAGACACACTTAAACATATACACACACACACGCCCATCTACACACACTCCACACTTGCACACACACACATCAACATGCATCCCACAACCATCTGTACATCCACCCAAACTCACCCCCACCTACAAACACCCACACACACAACCATCCACCACCCCGCCCCCCCCATTATTCCTATACAAAACCCAACCATGTACTAATGTCTTGCTAACCCATTGCAACCATATCTGATTCAGTAGCAAGAGCAATTGAAATTAAAGTCTTGTGCAAAAGGATAGAGTTTCTACTTTGGGCACAATGGGAAAATTGCACTGAAAAATGCACTTGAAATTGCACTGGTTAGATTAGATTTCAAGTTTACGCTAAAATGAATTTAAATAATCATAACCAGCACGCTCAGACAGCATAATAAAACATGATTATTTTATGCTTTGTCTTCCCATTAAATCGAATTCCTTGATGTATTTAAGAGTGTTAAATCTGGTGCAGATTTATTTTTAAAAAGGGTTGAAATGGGTTTGTCACCAAAAATAAGCAGTGTTAAAATGGCATTCAGTCATAGACCACAAAACCTTCTGCCCTTCCCCACCTTCTTAAATTTACATATGCAGGCTGCAATAAACACAAGTTTAACATGGTATCCTCACCTCACTAATGTCTGCCAGAATATATCTGACTAAAAGACTGGGCACTTCCACCATGAGCAATATTCATGTTTGGCACATGTTATGAGGCATCTCTGAAGTTATGCATCATTTCACCAAAATCTCCCATTTCCAAACAGTGCTCAGCTGGCTCTCCATCAATTGGCAGATTGTAGAAATGTAAATTTAACCTTTGAGTCTGTGAATTCAATGACGGCGAAAGGAAAGTATCTCTCCTCTGTAAATAAACACAATTGAATTAAATAATTAACACGAACATGATGTGCATGAGGCACAGTGTTTCAAGAATTAATGTGACTTTATAACAAAAAGAATGACTAAAAACGCTAATTATTTTACACTAAGGGTGCTATATATTGCTTTGTGAGAAGATGGTGACATGGCGGTAATGTCGCTGGATTAGCAATTCAGAGGCTCAGGTTTATGCTTCGGGAACAAGGGTTCAAATCAAACCAGGGAAACTGGTGGAATTTAAACCCCATTGATAAATCTGGAATATAAAGCCAACATCAGCGATTGTGACCATGACAACTATCATCAATCGTCGTAAAAACCCACCTGGTTCACTAATGTCCTTTAGGGAAGGAAATCTGCCATCCTTACCTGGTCTGGCCTACATGTGACTCCAGTCCCAGAGCAATGTGGTTGACTCATAGCTGCCCTCAAATGGCAATTAGGGATGGGCAACAGATGCTGGCTTTGTCAGCGATACCCATGAAAGAATAAAGAAAAAAATGTACATTAAAGTTATTAATTATTGTTAGTGTTAAGAATACTATTCATTTGATTGCATTGTGAATATTATGTATGGCATGGGTATTAAGAACACAACAGGAATATGCACTGAGGGAGCTAATTTATTTCAATCACTCTGGATTGCTCGTTTCTGTTTTTTTTTGCTAGATATATTGGATTGGAAAAATAAGCGCTGACTACCAAGTCTGCAGCTTCCTTGGATAATCTCCCAGATGTAAGTTTGTAAATGGTCATTGAAGTTTGGAACATTGTTGTTTCACAAATCACGAAGGGTAAATCTGTCTGCGCAGCATGAGGAGTTAGGTCCCTGGGGTACCTGCATTTGCGGCAAAAAGCGTCCTGTTTCCATGTCATTGGCTGCACACAGACCTAATACCTTCCAGCCGAGGCGCTTTGGGAGATCTGTTCTGCGGAGATCAAAATAATCACGAAGAAGCCACTGTTAATCAAGCAGCAGCAGGAATAAAATGCTCCCCTTAAAAGCGACTATCTTGTAAAAAGAGAGGGAGCTTATGACACTGATGCAAACAAATAGCCATGTTATTTAATGTATATGACATACGTAGTACACATATTTAGACCATTGTGAGGGCCATTATTGTATCTGTGAGGTTAACTAATGTGAATATAAAAACCAGAGAGAAGTTACGGTGCAGAAAGAGGCCATTCAGCCCATTGTGTCTGCACCGGCCAAAAAAGAAACTGGCTGCTCCTTTTAATCCCACTTTCCAGCCTCTGCTCCGTAGCCTCGCAGGTTGCAGCACTTCAGATGCAGATCCAGGTACCTTTTAAATGAGTTGAGCGTTTCAGTCTCAACCGCCAACTTAGGGCATGAATTCCAGACGCCCACCACCCTCTGGGTGAAAAAGTTTTTCCTCATAACCCCTCTCATATGTATATATATAAATATATATATATATGTGTGTGTGTGTGTTTACAGGTGTCTCTGAGGGTTTGTACAGCGTATGGATTCTGCTTTACACACACACTAGCATGCCGAGTGCAGCCTTGAGAGAAACAGCACAGAAAGGGGCCAATCGGCCCGCCGTGTTTCTGCTAGCCCCTTTGAAAGAGCTATCCAATTTAGTCCCACGCCTCATCTTTTCCCCATGACCCCGCGTTTCCTCCCCCCGCCCCGCCCCCCCCCCCCCCCCCCCCCCCCCAAACATAAAGTCCGATTCACTTTCCCATCCTCCCGTGGAGCCGGCTTCCACCGCCCTGGATGTTATGGATCAGGACAGAGATGGTTCGGGACCGGAACTTGTCCAACCGGCCGATATCCTTCAGTCCACACAAAACAAAAGGGGTTCAACCGTCGGAGGGAAGGGGAGGGGAGAGGAGGGGAAGGGAACGTTCTTAGCTGGAAAGAAAGGTTTCCGATAATTAAAATCCTGAAGATTTTAAAGCCTCTTCGGTGACACCAGCCTTCGCACTGGTGCTGAAATCACCGCTAAGGGGGGCGGGGGGTTGATTTCCCAGAGTCTGGAATTGTGTTTTTGGCACTTTGGAGAATTAGGGGGGTCGATTGTGGCAAAAAAGCAGAGTTTGAAGCAGGGACCGGGAGGGTTCCTTTTAAGCGCACAACGGCTAAACGAATCGAGGGTTTGTGGTGGGGTTGGGGGGTGGATTTTGTCAAGTCCTCCTTCATTGGAAGTTCATTACTTCTCAATCGACCTTGCTCTGCCGGGTTATTATTGGAAGGCGCGATCCTTTCGCCTTACCAGCGGACACCAAAGCGGTTTCTCAGCCACTGAGGTTGATTTGAAACGGGCAGCAAGGTGGGGGGGGGGGGGGGGAATGCCTGGTTTTAGTTTGCAAGGGATTGCGGGGAGGCGAAAGTGAGTTAAAGCCAGACACAGGCTGGGGGCTGTTCAACCGGGAAGCGTTCTGAACAAACAAGGGCCACTTTAACTAAAATAAAAGCAAAAACAAAACAAAAAAAAAAACCAAACACAATCGCGGATGCCGGACATCCAAACCAAACATAAAAATAGCTGGAAAAACCCAGCAGGTCTGGCAGCATCTGCGGAGAGGGGGCAACGGTTAACGTTTCGAGTCCGTGTGACTCTTCAACAGGACTAAGTGAAAACAGGGCCACTTAACGATGCGCCGCTCTGGGGGGGGGGGGGGGGGGGAAATTTGGCCAGACACTGCACATTGGAGACTCGCTGCACGCACCATGCAAAATTAATCCACCCACTCTCCCCGGGATTACCTTTGAGGCTGACTCCCGCGGATAACTGGAAAGCTTCCCGCGTCTCTTCCAAGCTCGGCGTACCGGACTGAGCCCAAAGTTAGAGCCAAGTTCTTTCTAAATGAGATGAAGGTTCATCGACTCCTGACATCCCCAGATTCAAACACAGCTTCGCCAACACAACACAACACAGCCACGTTTCTCGATCCATATTTTAATGTTTACAAACTGCTCTATAAATGTATAGATTTATATATATATATATATGAGATATATTGTGCTTACAATACGTTACTGCTGATAGTTCAGTAGGTAACTGTAGTTGGGTAAGGGAGGAGGCTCAACTTGCTTATCTTCTCTTGTGACCTTTTTAACCATTTCAGGGCCCTCGCAGCACAGGGACCGCTTGACCCCCCTCGGGGATGGGCTGGGGTCCTCCTCCCCCCCCAGGGGTGCCTCCAGCCACAGGCCGCCCCCGCTGTCCGGGGGCTGGTAGCCGGCTTCACCGGGGTCCAGGGGCTCCTTGGAGAGCAGGATGCAGATGGAGGGGACGTTCTTGAGGAGGGTGAGGTTGGGGGCTCCCTCCCGGGGTTCCCTGTGCTCCCAGGTCTCCTGCAGGCTCTTGTAGCGCAGCCTGGTGATCTGGTGGAGACCCCGAATCCTCCTCTTCATGATCTCCACGCAGGTGATGGTCTTGGTGACCGCCCGGCCCGAGCCGCTGAAGACGATCTGCCGGGTCTCCCCCAGCTGCATCCGGCCCATGGCGAAGCCCATCAGGTTCCTGATCTTGCTGCCCTCCTTCACCCGCATCTCCACGATGTCCAGGGGCAGGTTCGCGAAGGGCAGGGGGCTGGCCTCCTCGGTCCGCCGGATTTTCCGGTAATTCTCCATCGCGCCGTCCCTCGCGGAGCCCTGCATCGCCCGTCGGCGGGTGTTACGCCCGAAGACCCGGCATCTTCCCGCCCCTTGCCCAAGTTCCCCAACTTTTCGCCTCCTTTCCGCGGTTAGCCGCCCCCTTCCTTTGTCTTCACCGCTCCCTGGGGAGGGACACTGTCCATCGCCGGCTGCCGGACTGGGGCGGCAAGTTTTTGCAAAGGCAATTTGGATCAGTTGGGAGAGATCAGCCCAGTCCAGGGACTCTCATTTACTGAAGACAATTGCAAGCCTCGCAAAGCCTCAGCGCCTCCATCCAGAAACTGCCTCTCTATTCCTCCTGATTTTTTTTTTATTTTTCTTTTGGCACCGCTTGACTCCGGGCTGTGACCATCGCTCGTTCGGCGTTCCTCAAACGCACTCTCTCTCTCCCCCCCACCCCCCTAAGCTTGCCCTCCAGTGGCCCTGGGGTATGTGCCCTCCCCTCTGCCCCCTTTGCTGGGGCACCGGGACGTGTTAGACATGCTCCCGGCTCCTCCTCTTCATCTGCAAGTCAGGCAAAAAACACTGCTCTCCGGCGCCAAGGCAAAGCTGGGTTTTTACAGCACGCTCGCTCCAAGAGAGAACCGTCTCTCTCTCTCTCTTTCTCTCTCCCTCTCTGTCTCTCTCCGAGTCGGGAGATCTTCTGCTGCCCACAGCCCCTCATCCCCTCTGAATGAATCTGCCCATCATTTAACCGCTTCAGTCCCAAACCCCTCCTCTTTGGGCCATTTGCAATGCTGCACATGGACCAGCCCTTGGAGCTGCCCTCACCATGAGTAGCCACACAGAGAATACTTACGGCTCAGAAGGGGGCCGCTCGGCCCATCAGGATAAACCATTGTCCAGCATAAATCCCACTGTCCAGCTCTTGGCCCGTAGCCCTGTGGGTTACAGCACTTCAAGTGCCTATCTCCCTTTTTTTTTCAATATTATTCCACCCTTTCAGGTAGTGACCCTCTGGGTGACAAAATAAAAATTAAACTCCCTCCTAATCCTTCTACCAATCACTTTAAATCTGTGTACACTATCTGTGGGGGTTGTATGGAATGCAGAATTTCATCAGTTTTAGTTACAACTCTAACACCAGAGAATAAGATAAGAGGCACAGAGGGCACCTGTAAAGGAGAGTTTTAAATATAGGTGCTGCTGGATGATATTGAGATGGGGCCTGCTCGATTTTCTGCTCCACTTACTTCAAGGTGAGTGTGTAGTCAGATAATTCAATAAAGTCCCTCTGACGCCTGTTACAAAACTATAATAATTTTCATTATATTATTGTGATTTATTGCAATGTAGGTTTATAGGGGCGAGAATGGATGATTCTGTCTGTGTGTGATTCGATTGGGTTGGAGTCAGCTAGGCTGCAAGCTTGAAATGACCAAAAGGAGTTGGGTGTAGAAAGGTACTTGAAATGCTAATGAGTTAACATGGATGAGGGCTTAGCATACAAGGTGTGAAGCAAATTTGCATTTTTAGATAATTAAGGAGTTGTGTGGATTTCAAAGGGATGGCAGAATGTTTACAACTGGTAAGATAAGCAAGGCCAAGCAGTGTGTTTGTTTTTCCCAAAAGGAAAGAGGTCATATTGGCAACACAAAAGATTTTTATATTATGGGAAAAGTAAATTTGCAAAGACACATGGAACAATGGATTTTTCAGATTAAAGAGAAAGAAACATATATCAAGGGGAATGAAAGACCATGTTGGAGGCCATGTAAGATCTAACAGGAGTGTGTGAAACAGCCTTGAAGAAGCCTCCAGCCATTTTTGCAAAAATCTGCTGTGTCCAGTAACTAAAGTTGGAGAAAAGCCTTTGGAATTCCACTGTCAAGTGAGCACTGTGGTAACTTGCCGGCTTGCTTTTTTATACTAAAATCTATTTTGAACTGTTGTCTTAAAGTGGGGTGTGTAGTTGGGAGTTAGGTTAATTAAGAATTTTAGGATTTGTCATAGTATTAAGTAACTGTAATTTTATGTATGTACTTGAAATCTTTTCTTTTGTTAATAAATATTTTAATTTAATTTTTAAAATCTCTAAGGGTCTTAGCGGACTCATCACTTCTGAATTCCATGCACACATCTCATAATAAATACAAATTACAAAACTGTTGTGATAGCGTGACCAAGTTTCCCTTGTGGATTTGGTCCACCTGATACACATCACCATAATGGTGTCATAAAACACCATTGTACAAAATTATATTTAACTTCATAATGTTTTAATCCCTGTTGTCCTTAACCTGCACATATCATAAATTGCTGCAATTTGCAGGTCTTGGCATTCTTTAGCTGCTTCATCAATGACCTCCCTTCCACAGAAGGAAAAACCAGTAAAACTCGGAAATGACTGGTACTGGTCCAAACTGGTATTGCATACCTTAAAATGGAACTCCAGTTTGGACCTGTACCAGTCATTTCCAAGTTTTACCGGTCTTGCATGGTGTTCAGTACCATGTGCAACATTTCAGATACTGAAGCATTCCATGTCCACATGCAGCAAGACCTGGACAACATTCAGGCTTGGGCTGATAAGTGGCAAGTGATATTTGTTCCTCACAAGTGCCAGGCAATGACCATCTCCAACAAGAGTGAACCTAACCATCGCCCCTCCACATTCTGCAGCATTATCATTGCTGACTCCCTCATCCACAACAACCTGGGGGTCACCATTGATCGGAAACTGAATTGGACCAGCAGTATAAACACTGTGGCTACAGGAGCAGGTCAGAAGCTGGGAGTTACTCAACTCATGACTTTCCAAAGCCTGTTCACTATCTAAAAGGCAGGAGTGTGATGGAATATTCTCCACTTACCTGGATGAGTGCAGCACCAACAACATGCAAGATGCTCAACACCATCCAGGACAAAGCAGCCCACTTGATTGGCACACCCCCACCACCACCACCACCACCAACTTAAACATTCACTCCCTCCACCACTGATGTACAGTGGCAGCAGTGTGTACCATCTACAAAAATGCACTGCAGGAATTCACCAAGGCTCCTTCGACAGCACCTTCCAATCCTATGGCCTCTACTACCTAGAAGGACAACGACAGCAGATGCATGGGAACAGCACCACCTGCAATTTTCCCTCCAAGTCACACAGCATCCTGACTCGGAAATAACTCTCCGTTCCTTCATTGTCGCTGGGTCAAAATTCTGGAACGTCCTACGGAACAGCCACAAGGATGGCCGTGGTTTAAGAAAATGGCTCACCAAAAACTTTGCAAGGGTAATTAGGGATGGGCAACAAATGCTGGATTTTCCAGGCACACTTACATGCATGAATGAATACAAATAAATTATGATTTAGGATTCATCCACCAGTTGGACAACAGTGTTAAAAATAGCCCATTCCAAATTTTCAGACCAAACACAGTTCAAACAGGGCAAACTAGTGAAGATCAAATGCCAGTTGCTAGTTTGGGACACAGAGATGGCACCTTGCCCATTTTAGACACCCCATTGAATATGATTGAGGATTTCTTCATTTTTCTTCAATGGTGGATGGCAAACTTTCAGTCTGGAGTCCACCGTGTAAATATCGATGCACCCCTGAGAAATCCTGAAAATATCAACGCTTTCGCAGGAAAGCTCTTGAAATACTGTCACATTCTCAGGCAGTTTAGGGTGTAAGCCTTGCCATATTGGTAGCCCTTTTGCCACTGAGTCAGAAGGTTGTGCTGCGTTGTCAGAGGTACTGTCTTTGAATACCTTTAAGGCAGGGGTGGATTGATTCTTGGTAAGCAAGGGGATGATAGGTTATTGGGGGTAGGTGGGATGCAGATTTGAGATTACTGTCAGAACAGTCATGGTCTTATTAAATGGCGGAGCAGGCTCAAGGGGCTGAATGATCTACTCCTGCTCCTTGTTCATATGTTTGTAGAAAGAGGGTGAAATAAAGGCCTTGGCTGTCCTCTCAGATGGATGTTAAGTATCTCATGACACTATCTGAACAGCTGAGGAGTTCTCCCCAGTACCCTGTCCATTATTTATCCCACAAACAACATCACTGGAGAATATTATTTGTTTAATTGCTGTTTTTGGGAGATTGCTGTGTACAAATAGGCTGCCCTATGTTTCCTTACATTACAACAGTGACTGCAATTCAAGAAATACCTAATTGGCTGTAATACCTAAATGGACATCATAGGGTTGTGAAAGGTGCTATAGAAATGCAAGTTCTTGCTTTCTGTTCACTTAGGAGGTCCCTAAAATGTCAGCACACTTCCACCGGCAAATACTGACATAATTCAGGGATTTTGCAGCCTAACAGGGCCACCTTTAGATAACATATTTTTGTTGTCCATATGTGGCAAGGAAATAATGAGCCAGCTAAGTCAAAAGTACAAAAATCTCAAGGGACCTCTGTGATCTCTTTGTGAATCATGTAGAATTTGGTTGAGTGGGTCGCATTTTGAAAACCTTAGCATTACAGCAAATCTTACTCTTGTCTCAGGTTCTGGACATTTTTCTTTTCCTTTGATTGGTTAGTTTTCACTCGATGCCATCAATGGTTTTATGGAGCTATTGACAACGATAATTGGAGCTGGCAAATTGGTGCTGAAGAGCTACTTCAGTGCGTGTGAGTCTGCGAGGATTTATATATAGCTGGGACAAATGTGTTACACGGGTTATAATTCCCGTTATGAATCAAGTGGACGCTGTAGAAGCGACACAGAGAATGAAATTCAGAGCAAAGCAGTCAAAGGAAATGAGAAAAGAGTGGAAGAATTACAGCCAAGGAGATGAATTGAAATAAGAGCGGTGTGACACCGAAAATGATGGAGAGGGAATTAAGCTGATGACCATAAAACAAAAGGCTGACCAAATTGGACATCACTCTCATCAAATGAGATTTGTGCTGACTCTGCCAAGGGCTCCCAACCTTGTCCTTGGTTCTTTGGGAAGTGTATTTTGTAATATCTTATGGATTTTAAACAAATTACATAGAGAAAGAATAACTGGGAGTGACTATAAAGCTACAACTGAACAGAAGAATTCAAGCATTTTAACACATGAGAGTTAAAACTTTTAACATTAATAGTTTAGAACAAGGAACAAAAGCAGCTATTAGTAGGTCAAATACATTGTCCTTGTGATCATCAGATGGAGCTAAGGGTATGCAGACTTGCTGTAAGAAAATGTTTGAATGTGTTCGGGCTGATCTTTTGGGGGTATAGAGGGGTGATTGTAGTTTCACATCATCCTCTTTTGATACTGTCTCAAAATTATACTGATAATCCCCTTTGGGAAACCTATGCTACTCTATAATGCCTTATTGTGGGTGGATGTTGGAAATGTGCTGACAACCACAAATCCCTCATCCTAACAATTTAAAGTCTCCCCAAAGCAAAAAAAACCAAATATGTAACCAACTGACAAGATGAATTACATGGAATTTATATCTTAGAAACGGGCCATTCAGTCCAACTATTCTGTACCTGTGTTTATGCCCCCCGAGCCTTCTCCCATTCCATCTACAGCAAGAATTAGCAATGGAATTAGCATGTTGGTCTTTATTGTAAGGGGATTGGAGTACGAGAATAAAGAAGTCTTGCTACAATTTTACAGGGTTTTGGTGAGACCAAGTCTGGAAAACTGTGCAGTTTTAGTCTCCACATTTCAGGAAGAAGATGCTTACATTGGAGGTGGTACAGCGAAGATTCACCAAATTGGTCCTAGGGATGAGGAAGCTGTTCTATGATGAGAGGCTGAGTAAATTGGGTCTATATTCTCTGCAGTTTAGAAGAATGAGAGACAATCTCATTGAAACATACAAGATTCTGAAGGGGCTTGATAGGGTAGGTGCTGAGAGATTGGGCGGGAATTTAGTCCTTGGCTGGCGGGCGGCCCCCACCAGCTCGGCGGTGGGCAGGTAGCTGAACCCCACTGCTGAAATGGGGCCATTTTGCTGCCATTTTGAGTGGGCGGGCCAATTAAGGCCCACCCAGCGGCCTGCCCGACAGGAAGCGCTATGTACTTCCTGTGCGCGCGGGGTGGGGAGGTGTCGGGGGAGGGAATCCCCAACTGTCAAAGTGCGCTCTTCCGCGCGTGTGCACACTGCTCCCTGAGGCAAAATCCTGTCTCCGGGAGATTCGTGAGAGGTAAGTAAAGTCTAAAAATAGAGATATATTAAAATTATTAACATGTCCCCCTCATGTGACAACGTCACACGAGATGGGACATGTTAATAAGAAACACATAAAATTTATTAAATTTTTTAAAAACGGACATGAAATTTCATCCCGCCAGTGGATGAAGTTTCATGAATAATCTGGAGCCTGCTGGGGCTCCTGGCCTGACCGCCAGCCTTAAGCTAGGCCAGGCAGGGTCTTTATCAAGGTTAACTAGCCTGTCAATGGCCTTAATTGGCCATTGACAGGTCGGTGGGCGGACAGCTGATTTCGCTGTCCACCCGCCTTCCTGAATATTTAAAGGGACCGGGATGATGTCGGGGGTCCCTCCCAACGTCATCCCGTGTCATTTTCCCCTTGGCGAGCGGGACCCACCCCCAAACCTCCGAGGGGAAAATCCTGGCCATTGTTTCTGTGGGTTGGGGAATCTAAAACACGGGGGCACAGTCTCCAGATAAGGGACCGATCATTTAGGACTGAAGCGAATGGAAATTACTTCACTCAAAGGGTTCTGAATCTTTGAAATTCTCAACCCTAGAAGGTTGCTCCATTGTTGAATACATTTAAGTAAGTCTGGGATAGACAGAATTTTGGCCTCTTAGGCAATTAAGGGATATGAGGAGGGGGCAGGAAATTGGAGTTGAAGCCTAAGATCAGCCAGGATGTTGGAATGTTGGAGCAGGCTTGATGGGCCACATGGTCTACTCCTGCTCCTATTTCCTGTCTTCTTATATCCCTAACAGCAAATCCCTCTATTCCTTTCTCTCCCGCCTCAAACCACCCCCCCCACCCCGTGCCCTAACCCAACTTCAATTTGAAAGACATCTACCTTTTTTGCTTCAATTACTCCACGTGATAGCGAGTTCTACATTCTAACATTGTGATCGGAAAATAATGACATTGAAACATAAAATGTCAATATATAAAAATCAAAAGGCAATGCTGCTCTGTAATATGTGCTCATTTCACTGTGACAGAAAGGTTATGTAACAATTCATAACTTCCCATAGTTTTAGCGAATGTTTGTAACTAATCAGGCTTTCCAAATCAGCATAATTCAATGCATCGTTGTTCTTCTATTATCACGCCCAATTTAATTATTCATGAGGATGATATCATTGGGTTGACAAAGATAGCTGAGAATGTTGAAATTATTAATAAAAGAGGCTTGCATCCCTTCACATCTCTCAGAAACACTTGACAAACTGCCGGCAATGTGATAAATATTTTTTTCACACATCTTGGTGCCACAAAACAGCCACAGTATGAATTATCGGTTAATCCGATATTTGTTGAAGGAGGAAAGTTGGCCAAAACACCAGGTAACCTTGCTGCTGTTCTTCAAGGGTGCTATGGGATCTATACTGACCACCTGAACTATTAAAGAACTTGAGGCAGTTCAGACCTCAGAGCGTCTCATCCAAATAGTGGCAGCTCAAAATGAACTGCACTGAACTGTCAGCCTGCATTGTGAACCAAAGTCATGCGGTGAAGCTTGCACCCAGAACATCCTGGCTCAGTGTTGATAGTGCACTCAATGGATCTAATATGAGACTTAGAAACAAAAATAAGGTGAAAAGAAAATGGAAACAAATGCAAAAGAGAAAGGCATCCCCATTGGCAAGGAGCCTCAATAAAAAGATGAAGGGAACTGCACTTTAGGAGGGTATATTGGCTTTGGAGGGGGTGCAACACAGAGCGAAAAGAATGATATCAGGGCTCATGAAAACTGGTGTGCTCTCAGGAAACCTCCATTAGTGAGAAATAGTGTGAATGTTTAAACCCCTCCCCTACAGCTCACCAATAACGCTGCTAATTCCAGTGATTTGAGGTTTCATTTTTTTCTTAAACAAGATTGTAACCAAAAACTCTTTGGATCACATAGGATTACATAGAATATGAGGTGCAGAAACAAGCCGATCAGCCCAGTCAGTCCATGCTCTACTCGTGCCTCCTCCCATCCTTTCTCAGCTAAATCTACCATCGTAAACATCTACTCCCTTCTCCCTCAAATGCTTTGCTCATATAAATGTATTTTACTTGTATGTCCTGAGAAGAACAAATTAAATCAGGGCTAAGCTGCGGTTTCCTCACCAATGACCTCGCAAACGATTGAGGTTGCTATTTAAGGAAATCTAACATTTCAAATTGTCCACAGGTTCTGCCTGTCTGTACCAAATTCATCTGAGTGATTTAAAGGAAATGAAAGATGCTGTGCACTCAGCATCATTGAATTGCAAAAGGCCTTTGCTTAGTGTGTTCGTAACCTTGCGATTTGTCATACCACCATGTGGTTAAAACTGTGCAATCACTTTCCTTCCTTTTGCACTCCACACTCGGGCCTAGATCTCCCCTCAATCTCTTGTTTGTGAAACAACAATTATCAGTAGAATCTACATTTTTTTTTTTTGCTTATTACAAGGTCTCCCCTACATTGTACAAATATCCATGCAGCACTTTCATTCATCCATCACTTAATAATTTAGGCATGTAATTACATTTTTCAGATGTTATACTCATTTGTTTTTACTTCTGTATAACATAAAACCTTTCTGATCCATTTCCAAGAATTGCATAGTTTTCCTCTTCTAATTTTACATGCATTCTGTCATTGTAGCTGGCAAATTGTCATCACAGCTTTCCTAAAGTGCAGCGCCCAGAACAACATTGCAGCTGAGGCTAACCTAGTGTCTTATACAAGTTCAACATAACCTCCTTGCTCTTGTACTCTATGCCTCTATTAATAAAGCCTAGATACTGTATGCTTTATTAACCATTCTCAACCTGTCCTGCCACCTCCAATGACTTGTGCATGTAGACACCCTCAGCTTCTGTACACCCTTTAGAATTTTACCCTTTATGTTATATTGTCTCTCCATGTTCTTCCTGCCAAAATAAATCCTTTCACATTTCTCCTCATTGAACTTCACCTGACGCCTGTCCGCCCAACTTGGCTGTGTCCTTTCTAAGTTCTACACTATTATCCTCACAGTTCACAATGCTTCTGAGTTTCATATCATCGCAAATTTTGAAACTGTGCCCTGTACACCAAGATTTAACTAATAATACAATTAAAATATATCAGGAAAAGCAAGGGTCCCAAGACTGAGCCCATGGAAACTCTATTACAAACCTTCCTCCAGCCTGAAAAATATCCATTAACCACTGCTGTCCTGTCACTCAGCAAATTTCATATCCATGTTGCATAGTCCTTTCATTCTGTTGTGCAGCACCGTATCAAGTGCCTTTTGGAAGTCCATGTACACCACATCAACCGCATGGCCCTCATTGACCCTCTTCCCTTAAGAGGCTTTCCTTAATTCGTCCACAGGACATGAGTGTCACTGGTTAAACCTGCATTTATGAGAAACTCAGTGGCTTCCTAGGCCATTTAAGAGTCAACCACATTGCTGTGGATGTGGAATCACAAGCAGTCCAGACCAAGTAAGGATGGCAGATTTCCTTCCCTAAAGGGCATTAGTGAACCAGAAGGGTTTTTACAAAAATTGACAATGGTCATCAACAGACTTTTAATTCCAGATTTTTATTGAATTCAAACTCGACCATCTGTCATGGTGTGATTCAAACCCAGGTCCCCAGAGCATTACCCTGGGTCTCTGGATTACTAGCCCAGTGACAATACCACTAGGCCACTGTCACCCCTTGAAGTTCTACACTATCCATGTCCGTGTGACTATTAATTTTGTCCTGAATTATTTTTTCTAGAAGTTTCCCCACCACCAAAGTTAAACTGACTGGCCTGTAGTTGCTGGGTTTATCTTTACGCCCTTGTTTACAATTCCCCATTCATCTGGAACCACTCCTGAGCCTAAGGAATACTGAAAAATTATGGCCCGTGTTTCTGCAATTTCCGCTCTCACTTTCCTTAGTGTCCTTGGATGCATCTCACCTGGTCTTGGTGCCTTGTCAACTTTAAGTGCAGACAGCCTATCTAATACCCCCTCCTTCTAGTGTCTGAATTACCTCCTCTTTCACCATGGCCTGGATAGCATCTTCCTTCTTGGTAAAGTATTCATTTAAATCCCTAGGAGCTATGCCCTCTGCCTCAGGTGTAAATCCCCATTTTAGTCTCCTAATCTGCCCTATTCCTCCTTTAACCACCCTTTCACTATTTATATGCCTATAGGAGACTTTGGGAGACTTTAAATTGGCGGCCAGTCTCTTTACATACTCCTTTGCTTTTCCAATTTGCTTTTCACCTCCCCTCTAAACCTTCTATATTTAGCCTAGTTCTCAATTGTATTCAATGAATGGCATGAAATTAGGAAGTTCTGAGGAACAAAGGGACCTTGGCGTGTGTGTCCATAGATCTCTGAAGGCGGAGGGGCATGTTAGTGGGGTGGTAAAAAAGGCATATGGGACACTTGCCTTTATCAATCGAGGCATAGATTACAAAAGTAGGGAGGTCATGTTGGAGTTGTATAGAACCTTGGTGAGGCCACAGCTGGAGTACTGTGTGCAGTTCTGGTCACTACATTATAGGAAAGATGTGATTGCACTGGAGGGGGTGCAGAGGAGATTCACCAGGATGTTGCCTGGGATTAAACGTTTAAGTTGTGAAGAGAGGTTGGATAGACTTGGGTTGTTTTTGTTGGAGCAGAGAAGACTGAGGGGCGACCTGACCGAGGTGTACAAGATTATGAGGGGCATGGACAGGGTGGATAGGGAGCAGCTGTTCCCCTTAGTTGAAGGGTCAGTCACAAGGGTACATAAGGTCAAGATGAGGGGCAGGAGGTTTGGGGGGATGTGAGGAAAAACTATTTTACCCAGAGGGTGGTGACGGTCTGGAATGCGCTGCCTGGGTGGGTGGTGGAGGCGGGTTGCCTCACATTCCTTATAAAGTACCTGGATGAGCAGTTGGCACATCATAACACTCAAGGCTATGGGCCAAGTGCTGTAAATGGGATTAGGTAGGTAGGTCAGGTGTTTCTCATGTGTCGGTGCAGACTCGATGGGCCGAAGGGCCTCTTCTGCAATGTGTGATTCTGTGATTCTGTATTTTCTACTTGACATATGTCATTATCACATTTTTTATTCATTATCTTAGTCTCTTTTGTCATCCAGGGAGCTTTGGATTTGTTTGCCCAACTTTCCCTTTTGAGGGAATATACCTTGACTGTGCCCAAACTGCCTCCTATTTGAAGATAGCCCATTGTTCAGCTACAGGTTTTCCTGCAAACTCCAGTATATGATGATATAGACAAGAGGAACAGGGAATATTTTCAAGGTCTGTAACACCAGGAAAATCAGAAGTCGCAAATTAAAGTAATTCAAAAGTAATTTAGTACAGATCTTAAACAAAAAATTTCATTGATCAAAGAATTCTCTATTAGTAGCGAATGCTTCAAAGAATATTCAACATGTAGTTGGATGTTAGATTGAGTAAGAGAGGGATGAGCTTCACTGGCATAAGTCATGTTTGCTTTTGTTCTTAACTATATTATGCTCTTTGCCTGATCAGATTCCTGAGTTATGGCATGCATTAAAACGATAAAAGATGGTATAAACAGAATAGAGATCATACTAAAGTGTAGAACAGTGAATCAAAATGTGAAGTAGGTAGACAATCAAAAAAGCAAAAGGGAATGTAAGAGTTTGATAGGGCAGACACAAAGAAGATGTATCCACTTGTGGGGGAGGCCGGTATTAGGGGCCATATGTATAAAATAGTCACTGATAAGTCCAATAGGAAATTCAGACAAAACTCCTTTACACAAAGAGTAGTGAGAATGTGGGACTCATTACCACAATAAGTAGTTGAGATGAATAGCACAGATGCATTTAAGGAGAAGCTAGATAAGCACATGTGGGAGAAAGAAGTAAAAGGGTGTTCGGAGAGCATCAGGAGAAAAGGAGCGGGAGGAGGCTTGTATGGAGTATAAAAGTTGCCATAGACAAATTGGGCCAAATGGCCTGTTGCTGTGCAGTCATTTCAATTCTATGTAACTCTATGTAGCTGAAGCCCCGAGAGCAGGAGAGTAATGTTGATTCCACAAAATACTTGAGGAGTAATAGCTGTGATCAGGAATGCTCTGTCTGAAAGGGCAGTGGATGCACATTTGACAGTAACTTTCCATAGAGAATTGAATAAATACTCGTAGAGGAAAAAAAATACAGGGGCG